>NC_136484.1:76180638-76580638 GCF_053919585.1 Euprymna scolopes
CAAGAAGTTTTCATCAATTTATTCCACTTGACAGAGATAAAATAGCCATGAAATAATGTAGTAAAGATGAAAACTATGAATTGATATATGACTTCTCAGATCAGGAGTAAAGGTCAAACCCAGAAGCTTGTCAAAACATGGAGCCTCCCCAAGACGAGAGCCATCCATTTCTATGACAAGCATTAGAATTAATGAAACTCAAAAAGGATTAGCATGGAAATAAGTCTGATAAATTATAGTTTTGAGTGTTTACATGTACTCACAAATGAATTTTAAATGTATATTCATTAAAAAAGAATACTAAATATTTTTTAGCTAGCATTTTTCTTAATTCCCTCAAGCAACGCTGGGAAATGGAACCTGCTAGTTTTTACTAATATATATATATATATATATATATATATAAGTGAACGTGTGTGTGTCTGTGTACATTTTCCTATGCAATGACTCTGCCAATTTTAAGTCTACAGACTCGAAATTTGATATACAGGGTATTGAGATTGGGGAAAATCGAGGTGATCGGTTTTTGGCCAGAAATTTGGCGATTAAGGGGTCAAAGTTCAACAATTTGATCTTTGAGAACTCTACCAAACTCCTCCAACAATTTTGGGTCTACGCACTTGAAATTTTAGATATAGGTTCCTTGGCCATGGATCTAACTTGATTTGAGCCTAAAACAATAAATTTTAAGGGGTCATAATAGGGGTCAAAGTTAAAAAAAAAAAAAATTGACCTCTGCGGTCTCTTCCAAATTACTCAGACAATTTCTGGTCTAAATATTTGAAATTTTACATAAAGCGTATTCAGAGATATGGCAAGCTTTTTCATCAGTGTGGGTCGAAAATTTTTAGTTACCAGTATATAAATGTATGTATGTCTGTTTGCATGTCTGCCTTAAACTTTCATAAGAGGTGACGGATTTTACCAAGATCAGTATTGTTTTAAAGTTTGACCTTTCATATGACAAATATTGAAAAATTGGCTAAAACATTAATATCTTCCCCTTCAACTAGGCACTTTTCTACAGGGGGGGGGTCACTTTTTTCGCCAATATTTTTGAAAGTTATCCTCTCTTTTAGATTGTCTAGCTTTAATTTAAAAAAATGTCGCGTACGGTTTGGCGGTGGTCGTAACAGCATAAACATTAGGTTTACCCCATTCTGTTCCTCCTTTGCGGTACGGGTTTGAGCCTGCCTTCATACTATCACTTTTTTTTTTTTTTTTTTTTTTTTTTTGCTCAACATATACATCCAAACACCCAGGCAACGCTGGGCTGAAATATAATTAGTGGGGGTACCTGGCGTTGCAAGGGTGTGCTGAGGTGGGAGGGGGGGGTTAGATCAAAATAAAATGAAAAATAAAGAATAAGCAAACATAATAACCCTGTTTAAATATTTAAAAAAAAAAAAAAAAAATCGCCAACAAACGTGATGCAAAATAAAAGTATCTGAACCATATTAAAATTTTAAAAAATCAGAAAAACAAAAAAAAACAAAAGTGATGGAAACATAAAAAAAAAATGACATGACTGTTTCAATATTTAAACTTCAAAAATCGAGAAAAAAAAAATATCTGATGTCGGCTCAAACATGCAATCTTAAGATAACAACGCTGCTACTAACAACTAGTCTATGACCACGTGAGCGAAATTAGGTTTTTTGTATATATATTTAAAGTAATTCAAGAAAGAACATTTTTTACGCATGCATATTTGGCTAAATTGTCATGAGGGAACGATTTTTTGCTACCCCTCCCTGTAGAAAAGTGCCCATTTGAGGGGGAAGGAATTTGTTTTTAGCCAATTTTTCTATATTTGTCGTCCGAAGGGTGAAGCTTCAAAATCATACTGATCTCGTGAAAACCCACCGCCTCTATCGAAAGTGTTTGCAAGATGTACAAACATACATACATACATTTAAACAGACAGGTGAGATTTATATTATAGATGTGTTTTATTTGAATAAGCATTTCTTTTAAAGTTCATGTTTCTTGATTTTATTTTGATTTTAATATATTTTCTTTTGTCATGCTGAATTAGAGAATTATGGTGATATTAATGTTATACAAATAAACAACAATTATTGAATTGGCTATATTGTTTTTGTTGTTTATTTACTTGAATATAAAATCATAATTATGTTAATGGTTATTATCAAAAAAAATTTTTTTTTTAGTACATGAGTTAGTAAAACATACAAAAGTTTCTAAGAATTGCTTGTCTATAGAACATGTACTACAGAACTATTTCCCCACCTGACTACAACATGGTTGTTATTATATTATTATAAAAATTACAATTTTCCTTAAATTGTTGCTTGTATATTCAATCATTAAATCCTGTCATTATGTGAAGAGAACAAGATTCAGCGATGATCTTTTAAAGACTAAATTTATACGATTTTTTTTTAAAATCCTTTCTTATAAGGAGTCTCTACCCCACCGCCCACCAATCTATTTGAAATTTACTCTTTATGAATATTCAAGTTTCTTGTTTTGCTTTGAAGAATAAAGTTTAAACTCCAATATTTTTCAGGTTGATCAAGTGTGTGTGGTCTGTTGCAAATAAGCAGTGAAATAAAACTGATTTACACAAAACAGAATAATTCTTAAAAGTTGTGCAGAAATTCATTTGCAAGACTGATTAATTCAAATTTGATTTTCCCTTTCTAATTTTTTTTTTTTTGTTATATTTTTCTTTATCCTTTTTAAGTTTCTTTTTTTTTCTTTTAATTCTCAGTCAAAAATTGTTTTTCTAAGGGAAATAAAAACAGAAGTCAGTTGTGAAACTGCATAACTCCACCTGACAACATAAAGATGAGCTAAAGTTTTATTCATATTCATTATTTATTTTTGTATTGTGGCTCCTGTTCTCAAACAGCATCAAAGCTGAAAAAAAAGTTACTAAGGTGAACAAAAAAGTGTGACTGTCACCTTTTCTGTAACTTTGACCTAGATATCTTCCAAATTAAATAAGTTCCAAGTTAGACCAAATATTTTTACTTAGTTTGGTAACGATTGGTTAAGCAATATGTACACCAGGCTTATCACAAACATAATGATAAACTCAATCTGTAAACAAAAAAATTAAAGGACTATTCATAATATGTATTTCTTTAGAAAAAAAAGTGCTACCTTTTGCCAACCATTATTAATTATGCACAAATGCAGTGTTACCTATGAGTGCATGCTGACTCCTATTAATATGGCTTCCTAGGGATACTTATGTTCCAATGTTGTGGTCATCTTCATGACGGTTTTCACTGCCTGCTATTGATTCTGAGAATGTTGAAACTAGTTGACTACTGTGGTAGTGTGAACTTGTTGAACAAAACTCTCGTTGGATAAATGGATTTAGATTCATCTTGAAGATAACTGAAAAAAAAACAGATCAAAGAAGACTTGTAATGACTGTCAAGCAATGGAATCTGAAAATAAATGGTCAATATGCAACTCGTGTCTCATGAAAAGGACACACTAAAGAATGAAGTTCTTTACAGAAATCATACATTTTGTCAAAGATATTCTTTTCTAAATAAAATGATTAATTTTCACAGAAGTCTTACCAACACATGACATTTCTGACTTTACACTCCCACCTATTTTTTTAAATTGTCCAGTTGTTATTGAAACAGTTAAAACTCTTAGAATACTTGTGTATACTTTCTATTAAAAAATTTGGTTTGCCATTGTTTGCACTTCTATTCATAGAAAATCCTATAATTATGTCAATGATTTAATTTTTTTATGTGAAAATTATCTTTCCTGATGACCTAAAGTAGTAATCGTTGACTTTTGATTTAGAGTGGAGGATTTCTTTCTGAATTCATTTTTTTTTTTTTTTTTTTTTTTTTTTTTACACAGTGATCACCACTTATCAAGGCCCGGAAGCCACTCAGGGATAAGGGTTATTGCAAGTACATTACGTTAGTGTGGAGATTTGATGAAGTGTTTACTTAAGGGGGCGGTTCATTAGGAATTTGTTAACGTTGGACTTGAACACATCCAAGTTGTAGTCCGGTGGGAAGCAGGCAGACGGAACAGAGTTCCACAGGCATGCAGTTCTAAGAAAGAAGCTTTGTTCATGGAATCCGCGTTTTGATTTAGGCACAGATGGGGAAATTTTTCACAGTGGATTCAGCTAGACGGGTGTTTTTCGTGAAAGATTGGCGACGGGGAACCAGAGATTGGAGTTCAGACGAGCACCTGCCTTGGAAATAATGATAAAACAAAGATAGGCTCGCAACGTCTCTTCTGTGGGAGAGAGGTTGCAGGGTAGAGAAAAGGGTATCCCCCACTAAGCCACAAAGTCTATTTTGTACTCTGTCAAGGCAGGATAGGCTGTTTTTAGCAGCTCCTGCCCAGATATGGCAACAGTATTCCATCCTTGGACGTACTTGGCTTTTATATAGATAGAGAATTGCATCAGTAGTGAGATATCTTCTGGAGCGGTAGAAGGATCCCACCATCTTTCCAGCGACCTTGGCAACAGACTTGATGTACGTGTTCCATTTCAGATCAGGAGTAAAGGTCAAACCCAGAAGCTTGTCAAAACACGGGGCCTCACCCAGACGAGAGCCATCCATCACAATTGATGCCAGATGGGTCAGAGCGTTGATGATGTAAGGATAGGAGTTTGGTTTTGGATGCATTAAAGGTAACCAGCCACATCTTCTCCCACTGAACCACGCACTCAAGATCAGAGGAGAGAGAATCAGAGAGAACTTTGTCATTTACAGCCTTTGATGTGTTGCCATAGATGGTCGTGTCATCAGCATAGATGTCAATGAATGATTTAAATATGTGTTTAGGGAGGTCATTGATGTAGATCAGGAAGAGAGTTGGGCCCAGGATTGACCCGAGGGACTCCAGCATTTATATTGCAGGCCTCCGATTTTTGTCCATCTACCACTACTCTTATATCAGAGAGAAATGATTTAATGATTGAGAAAACATTTCCAGTTATACCATAGCTGGAAATCTTGTGAAGTAGACCCCTATGCCATACTTTGTCGAAGGCCTTTGATATGTCAAGAGCAATTTGCCCTAGAAAGGAAGCCTTTGTCAAGAGATTTACTAATCCTATGAGATATAACCGTCAGCACATCTGCGGTAGATCTTGCAGAGCGGAAACCATATGTGTCACTAAGAAGGTTATTCCTGCTGAGGTGGGGGTGAGTGTCTGATTAGCTATTTTTTACTTGGTTCCCTTTTCATATCTTAGAATCTCTTTATAACCGATTTATTTAAAAAAAAAAAAATTCAAACATTTAGCATTAAGATTTCTACAAGTCATTTTTTGAGTTGCCTGGTGATTGAATTGGAGTTGATCTGAGTTTCTGTGATGAATTAATGATTGAATAACTATTAATCATTAACAGGCTCTTTATGCCAATTATTAATAAATTTTACTATAATTCATTTCTAAATTTAAAAATATGATATATATAAAGAAATAATCATAGCAAGAGCATAATATATTTATAATACTATATTAGCCATCCATATGTTTGATCTACTTATTGCTCTAGAAATCATTGGTTTGATTGGCTAATTAGCAGATAATTGTATGATTATTATAAATCTGTGAAAGTTTTTTTTTATCACACTTATATTTTCATCAAAACAATTGATGATCAATAATACTAGAATTTTTTTAAATAGAAAGCAACAATCCAGATATTTGTCTGCTTAATTTGTATAACTATTTTTTAAACTGTTCATAATAAATTAATATCATTATTGTTAATTTCCTATATCAAATAGTTGCATCAATATTAACAGTAATTACTGAGTGATTTAAAAGAAAAAAAAAATGGATGAATTACCAAAATTATTTATTTTTCAAGGGAGGTAATTCAAATTAAAACGATTGTAAATTACAATAAATGTATTTAAAACATACGAGGTGCCTTCAATAAGTTTCCAGACTTTTTTTTTTTTTTTTTTTTTTTTTTTTTTTTTTGCCTAGGCATTTTTATTGAAACTCTAGTCCCCTTCGAAGTAATATCTTCCCACTGCAATGCACTTGTTGTACTGTTCCAACAACTTCTGAAAGGCTCCATGAAAATCTTATGTGAGCATGTCAATGACCCTTGTCACAGCCTCTTTCATTTCTTTGTCTCATAACAACTTCTAAGGTGTTTCTTGAGCTTAGAGAATAACCAAAAGTCACAGGGAGCAAGGTCAAGACGATAGGAAGGGTGAGAAACTCTTTTGATGTAGCATTACAAGTGTATGCTGTATTTTCGTGGACATCGGCAATATTACATACCTAATGTGCTTCAACAAGTCATATCTTTTTTTATTTGTTGGTCAATTTTTAAAAGAAAGAGAATAAAAAAAAAAAGCATTCCAATGATGTTAATTTATTTTTTTTTATGCTCCAAGTTGAAAATGAAAAAAAACGGTAAAAAATTACGGTAGCAAAAAGGGAAACTATTTTTTCAATGTTTTCATTTTATACGTTACGTTTGGATACATATGCGCTGGGTTAAATTTGATTGGATATGGCTGAAATTTTACAGGCCATATAAACAAAGAAGTCCATCTCTACTGGTGTTTGATTTTTATTTTTATGCCCACAGGAAGCAAAGTTCTGACCGAGCAAAGTTGACAAAGAACATTTTAAAATTGATAGATGAATCGGCATATATCATCCATTTTCATAATAATAGTTTAAGTATTATTTTCATGTATAATATTTGAGAATTATTAATTGTGCGTAAATTTCTTTAAAATGTTATCTTTTATAGAAATTAACATAATGCACTGAGCTGACTAAAGTATTCTCTTAAAAATAGAAAACTGTTTCGCTGTTTTCGTCATTTTTATTCTGAGTTTGTCAATTTAAAAAAATTATTTTCAAGTTTTTCAAATTTGATTTCCAAACAATACTATATTGAAACAGGGTTATTTATGCCATTTTTCGCGTTCACTTTTTTTTTTTTTTTTTTTTTTTTTTTTTTCAGATTTTTTAAGAAGTTTTAACATCGTTTGTTTTGCATCATGATCATTTTTTTTTTGGGGGGGGGGGGTTCCATCATGTTCACATTTTCTTTTTGTTTTTCCGATTTTAATTTTAACGTTGTTTCCATCGCGTTTGTTTTTTTGGGGTTTTTTTTCCGATTTTTTTTTTAAGTTTTAGCATTTTTTTATATAATATTTAAACAGGGTTATGGCTTCGCTTATTCTTTTATTTTGATTTACCCCCCCCCCCCAAACACACACACACCTCTAAACACCCAGGCGACGCCGGGTACCCCCGCTAGTAACAAATAAAAGGTACTTGTGCACTTACTGAGATAATAACGTTATTATTTAGAAACCCATTCTTAACATGGGGAAGGAAGGGTGTTTTGTTAATTATTCTGTACTTTCACCTAACAATTAAATAAAAAAAATATCGTAAAACTTGAATTAATTTTTTAACTTGTTGTCAAGACCATTTTTTCGAATCTGTAAAACAAACCCGTTTTTGTTTTTTTTAATTGAGGATATCTAAATAATAATAATTAGGCAGTTCGATAAAGAATTTAATTGTGATGCATTTTGTAAATTTTTACCTTGTTTCCGCCTTAACATTTTTAAAGATTTTCAGGTATGCTGAAAACGAATATCGCATTTAAATTTTCCGCAAATAAGTAGCTTTCTGGATATTAAGCAATGTTATTTCTTACATTATTGCTGGTGGGCATCTTGGTATGCACATTTATACATAGTTTCTCGGGGTTGCGTTTGCGCGCTTGCACATACCAAGATGGCCTCCAGTGCTAACATAAGAAATGACATTGGTTAATATCCGGAAAACTACTTATTTGCAGAAAATTTAAATGCTATATTCGTTTTCATCATGCCCTAAAACCTATAAAAGTAATCATTTTAAATGTTAAGGTGGAAACAAGGGAAAAATTAGTTTTATTTCCTTTACATAATTGAATTTTCAGTAAAACAATAGAAATGACAAAAATTACCATCAACTGGTGAATATACAGTTGTTGCTTATCAGGATTTCTGGTATTGTGGAAGTTACATTGGAGATTTATGGTTGCATCTCAGAAAATAGGGGTATATTTTGGGCCAGATAGAGAACATTTACAAGATTGAAAATTGGACTGGTTCCAAAATGCATAAGTTCTAAGGGAATTTCCATCTTTTACAGAAATCCAAAATCTATATGAAAAATTTTCTTTGATTTATTTCTGAGATTAATTCATATCTACTTTTTTTACTTTTTATTTATTTTTTTTTTTTTTTAGGGGAGTAGTGAATACCGACCATGAATGCTCTTTAGGCATTCAATGACTACACCCAAGATTAAGCTTTCTTTTGGTGAGCAGGCAGGAAAATGCCTATTCACAATAAAGATATACTTAAATACTACTATAATAGTTTTGTTCATAGACACCCACTGTATGATACCATGTGCCAGTTTAAGAAAAATTGAAATTTGTACATCTGAATTTATAATTCATGGCTTATGGTAAAGGGATACATCAGATTTGACTGCATAATCAGAAAGAGCACACAATTTTACATAAGACTGCCAAGTTTCATGAGAATAGCTTGAAAAATAAATAAATGGTGATGAAATTACCGAATTTCTTGAAATGTTACCATAATTTAGCCCACTTTTTAGTTGCGTGCAAAGCGACTCTATAAGTCACTCCGTTGGTCCGTCGGTAACACTTTTGTGCTTGGCCTTTTTGGTTAAGATCAAAGGTCTGTTATTAATAGATGCTGTTCTTAGCTTTTTAAGCTTTTCTTGGCCTATTGGCCAAGATCAAAGTGTAAAATTGGTCGGAAGTAGAGACCAAGGTCGAATTCCCTGTCAAGGAAATGGTTCTTGAAGGGTTGGGGGGAGGCGTGTGCTACATACGTCTTTTCCCTCATCCTTTACCATCTGTCTGTACTTCCCCTTCCTGCAAAACGACAAACCAGCTTACAGGAGCGCCTCGACACACTCTTGTGGAACGAGGGTAAGCATTATGTTTGCAGAGAGGTCTGTGTTCGAAATCCGAGCGAGGGAGGCTTGGAACTGCCCGATCTCCTGTGTCACAAGCATGCAGAGAGGTTGGCCTTCCTGAGCCGTTCGTTGTACGTAGACGTTCCATGTGTCACTGCGATTGGAAGCTTGTTTTCCAATCTCATACTCGACCCCTCGGTCGAAGCATGGCGGAGACCGAGGGGGGAACAAACATTCTACGCCGAATGTCGGTCACACTTAGTGTTGCCGAGAACTAGTGTCCTCGAACAGTCTAGAAACAGGCTTTATCGGGAGCTAACAATGCACTAGGCAATTTTATTTTTTGTATATATTTTCTAGATACCCCACTCTCCAACACAAACTGTTTTTCTTCCAAATTCAAGAACTTTTTATTTTCCAATGAATTGAACTTTTTTCACACACGCACACACACACACACACACACACACACACACATTTTAATAAAAAAAAAAAGAAAAAAAAATTTGCACACACACATACAGAAATTGTATATATATCCTTTCTTGCAAAAACGCTGGGGTTTTCATTAGTTAGTTTAGATTCCACAGAGTGAATGAGGTATTGTGGTAAATGTTGCCAGTCAAGAGTAAAGTCGCCAAAGACGCCATTTTTACTTTAGTTACAAAGACCCTGCAACACTCCCTCCCCAGATCTTATAGGGCCTTGTGTCTAAATTTGTTTTGTCTTTTGGATATTTTACTTTTTTAAATTTTTTAATTTTATATTGAAATTTTTTTAATTGTAATATTTCTTTAAATAGAATAAATTAAATATGAAGATCAAAGTGTAGTATCTGTTACATACTGTACTTATTGTGATATAAAGTGGGGGATCACTTTTCTGTATTAATTTAATGTAAAATGATCACCCACTTTAGAACCAGTCAGTCTCAAAGCCATTCAAGTTATTCTCCAGATCATTCAAGTTGTTTTTGAAGGATTTCAGTTATTTTTTAAGCATTCAAGTCATTCTTAAGGTCATTCAATTCATCCTCAAGTTCATTAAAGTCATTCCAAGTCATTTACTTTTTATTTATTTAAGTCATTTCAGCCCATTTTTCGGTCATTTTAGTTTATCTTTAAGATTTTCATGTCAATCCTACATTCACGCATTCATTCATTACACGAGAGCACGCGACTAATGGCTATCGGCCTTGTTCCAAAGAAAAATGTCCATGGAAAAGCCTAAATTTTAGCACTTAAAATCCTCATAACTTTTGAACTACTGATGGTATTTTCATAATTCAAACGGTTTTAAGCATCCTTTATATAGCTCTTTTCATGCAAGTTGATAAAATAACAATTATCTAAAAAGAAAAAATCCACTTGTAATGCTAATTGATGCTCATCTTGGTCAAATAGTCTGTGACAAGGATAAGTTGTGAACTACACCCTTGGGACAAACTTTGTGTAAGTCTTCTATATACTCAGTTCCTCAAAGTACTTATGTGTGCAGTTCTCACACTGACATCAAACTGTGCACTTATTGTCACTATAGACACACAATGGTTCTTATTCATGAAATTCTTTATTTGGCCAATCAACTCTGTTCTGATTTCCTTACTTCTCCTACACCTCTCATCCCTCACAGACTCCCTACCTTCCTTGAATCTCTTATGTCACTCAAAAACTTGTACAAGATTCATGCAAGATGATCCAAAAGCCGTCTGAAGCATTCCATATATTTCTGTGGCAATTTTTCCAAGTTTCAAACAGAATTTTATTGCATATCGTTCTTCTAAAGTGTCCTTATGTCCAGATTGCATTTTTGAAATTCACCAGCTGTGACAATCATGCTTTAGTAGGGTGTATTCCAATTCCTGCTGTAGCTGTTCATTTCAACCTGAAATCATAAAAATTGGCCAGCTATCTCATAAGATGTATAGCGATAACCTATTTGAATTTTTAAGAGTCTACAACAATTTTAAATTCCTGTACGTAAAAGTCTGGAAAATTAAGCCATGTAATGTCAAAAGAATACTTAAAATTATAAGCTGCCAGATAGTAGGTCCCCCTCCCCGCATATAACAAATGCATGAATTTAGAAAATAATAAACAAGTTTTCTTACAATATAAGTGAAAAATTTATTGTCATTTTTTTTTTTTTTTTTTTTTTTTAAATGATCTTATTTTAAAAATAAATTCTTCACAATATATTGTATTTTTGATTACAATTAATGATAATTTATGATCAGTTCATAATATTTTATAAATATAATTTTTAATTTCAAATTTTATTCTTTTAGTCTTTAAAGTAAAATGTTTCTTATTCTTTACTAAAAGCAATGAGTTATACTTTTGCAACTTGATAATAGTTTTTATTTCGTCATTTTGCAACTTGAATATTTTTGTCAACCAGAGATTCTCTTTTTAATTGCTATGGAGAAACTTAAGGTTTTGATTTTTTTCTTTTTCTTTTTTCAGCTTGGTTTACATTGGCGGTTAAGTAAACAGCGCTGTGATTCAAGTAGTATGATGGAATATGTGAGTCATTTGCCATTTTTTTTTTTTTTTTTTTTTTTCCTCATAATACTTACTCACTTTGGTTAATGTTTTGAAAATGTGTTTAGGTCATATTTCTATAAAACAATGAAAAGTTATAGATATTAGCAGTTTCTTCTGGAAATTGCTCAGTTGATTTCTTCATTTCTGTATTAATATAATTGTGTGACCACTTCTTGTGTGTCTGTATATTTCTCATGCCAAGAACCTGGATTATTTTTTATTTATTATTAATGGTTTATTGAAATAAAAAAGTTAAATTTTAATCCGTTTTAGAACATTTTATAAAATTAAATCCATCAAAATACATTGCAGTTTCTTTGAACAATTCTGTCATTTGTTAATAGTTTATAAAAAAGAATTATCTTGTAATCCAAATGTACAGGCTGTGCCGGTTTCTAAACAAATTTACAGGATTAACAAATATTAAAACTTTACTAGTTTTCTTTTAATTTTAGCATAAATATATTAGTAATATAAATTTAATATTATATATTCTTTTTTTTTTTTTTTTTTTCAGGTGCTGATGGTAGAATTTATTCCAAAAATTCCAATATTTCGGCCTGATTGAATGTTTTCTTGTTTTTTTTTTTATTAATGTTGTTTTTATTATATATTTTTTTCTTGTGGGTGGGGAGCTACTACCATCGTTGAAAAGTCTTTCATCATGATTGTCAACGGGTTCCATTGGACAATATAATTTTATTTTTATTTATTTTTTCTCTGTTCTATCTGCTGCTCCAACATAAGCTGGCCAGTTAGCAACATCTAATTCCTCTAACTCCTCCTGACTGCTGGTTGGCATCAAATGTTTGATTATTGACAGCCACAAAACTTAGCACAACAATATGTAACTACTTAGTCAAATTCTTTTTCTCTATCTCTCAAGAAAGAGAAACAGACAGGAAGAGTGCAGACTGGCCTGCTTAATTCATAACCACTGCCTATTTTTTTTTTTTCCTCTTGCTCTTGCTCTCTCTCTCTCTCTCTCTCTCTCTCTCTCTTTCTTGCTCTAGAAAACAAAACATCAAAGCTGGACAACTATTCATTTCATTTCTTCATATCCGAGCACCCTCACACCCTGTTTGAACTGCCAACTACATAGTGTGGCATTTTGGATGTCCAGCAGTCAAAACTTCTGGAACATTCGACTGACATTATCATCTCAATACATTTAACTTATTTAAAAAATATATAATTCAATAAGTCTAAAGAAGAAAAAAGGTTGCTTCTTCACAATCACTCTGCCATGTGAAAATTTTGGAGCATTTGAATAACAAACATAGTTTTTTTTTTTTTTTTTTTTTTTTTCATTATTATAATTATAATTATTACATAATAGCATTAGGTGTCAGCATTGTGTTTATGTATACTAAACAAAGACAACACAAAATGTTCATCTTATTTAACATTTAGGTTCATGGAGCAATTAAAATCTCGAACCTTTTTATGATACCATTGTTTAAACGTAACACATGGTAACACCTGTTATATTATGTAATAAGTAATGTTTGAAATGCAATAAAGGGAAAAAAAATCATAGGTAACTACTTGTTTCTTTTCAAAATACCTCAAGTATTTGACTGTTGGGATATTCACTCTGAAAGAATGATCAGTTTTAAAAAATAAGGTCTTATTTCTTTTTATCTCTGTGCAGTGATCATAAAGGAGCAACAAAAAATGTTTTCCCACCTCCCACTTTCCTCTTTGTTGCTGCTCCCCCCACCTCTTTGTTTTGCTTTACCTATGCACATTCTTTTTTTTTTTTTTTTTTCTCATCACTTGTTTACATTCACACATATCCCTTTATTATTGTTTTTGTTGTTTTGTCTCTACAGTTATGATACAAGAAAACCAATTTTTGTCATAATTTTTGCTTTTTCCTTTTGCAAGAATCCCTCATTTCTCTCATTCTCACTCCAAATCCAGAAAAACAAAGGATGAAGCATTGTTTCTGGTTTTGGAAATTTTTTTACAATAAGTCCCACTATGAATTTGGATTATTTTTATTTTAAATTCATGTTTCATATGGCTATTCCAATTGTTAAACTTTCAAAATATCCTTAACATTTCCATAAAAAACTTTTTTTTAAATCTTATGACATAGCATTACACACTTTAGCCATGTTTTTATAACAGTTATACAATTCAACAGTCATTATTCAAACATTTGAGTTTTTTGTGAACCTGAGTTTCAAGACTTTTCTAATTTTGGAAATTATGTGATATTGCAGATGAGAAGTAAAATGGAAATGTTAAAATAAGTTATGTTAAACTGAGAAGTATCATCACCAACCAAGTACCTGAATGTTAAATCAGATCTTTGGGATGTACATTATTTTTTTGTATTTTAACAGAATTTTTGAAGAATAGGTTTACAAAGTACTCAAATGTTGAAATAGATTGTTTCTGTGCCTCTGACACAAGTAGAATGTAAGACTGTATGACAGCAATGGTAAAATGTCAAATACAATTTCTTTATCAAAATGCATTTTGATATTCTAAGAGTTTATCACTATTTGAGTACATACTTTCAAAATGAAACATTTTTTTCATGGCGTCGTAATTGTAAACAAGTATCCTGGTTTTCAAATTAATCTGAATTCTTCACCTTTTTGACAAGTACAGTACATTTTTGTTATCAAAAATGTTTTAGTATGCAAAATGTTTGTTTATATATTTGAATATAAATCTTTAATTATTCAAAACTACTTCATTCTGTCAAATTACACACTTTTTTCTTTTAAAATCATTGTAAATTGAAAAAGACTTTAAAACACAAATGATTGCAAATTGCAGCACAACTTGAACCCGTTTTTTTTTTTTTGTTGTTTTTTTTGTCATTATTTTCACCCAGCTTAACTATAAAAACAAAATAATTCAACAAATTTGATCTCATTGCATTCACAATTTTATCCATATTTCATTTGAATTTTTTTTTTTAATGAAACCTAAGTTGAATGAAAAAGGAACAAATGCTTAAAAAGAACATGTTGCTCGTCTATCCATTCAAGTTTAATGAAGTGAATGTTCAGCATCCTCATCAATGTTAGCAATTGAAAAGGAACACTTTTAGTATGGCGCTGTTACATCACTCAAAATCTGGAAGGCATATTTTTCAAAGACTTGGTTGCAGAATAATGTTTCTCTAAAACAATTTATTTTTCTTACAAAAAAATATAAATATGCAATTTGACCAAAACAATTATTTTTTACACAAAATTATTCTAAAGAATTTTTAGAATTGCAAGAAATCAATTAAGAAAAAAAAAACAATAATACCTGATTAGAACAATTTGCTAAAAGTACTGATAGGATTGTGTTAGTTTATGCAACAATAAATATTTTGATTGAAAAAAAGTACAGTTTTTGTTTTGTTTATGGGAGGGGGATGAATTTTCACATTGGTATTTCAAACATTCCAACCATTACTTATAGAGAAAGTAAATGCTTTTGAGTAAAAGTATAAAAATAACTTGTTTGCAAATTACTTTGTGTATAACTTTAGATGAAAAGCAATTTATTTTTGTGCATTTAATTTTTTGAAGTTAAAAGCATTGTATAAGAAAAAAATATGATTGTGTTTTTGTTTGTAGGGGTTAATCTTATGAAACCACAATGTTTATATAACAGTGCTCAGTAACAAATACAGCTATGTTTTAGTATAAATTTGACTTGTACAAACATTTTGACATGTACATGTTTAACTTATTCAAGCCACTGGCAGAAGAACTTTGTTTTCTGTTAGTAGCCTGATATTATTAGTTCTGGAATAAGGTTTTAGCTGAAACCTGTCTAGATATATGTAGTCAAAATGTTTGTTTAGGTATGTATCTCTCTTATATACACACACAGATTTATGTAATCGAATAGAACATATGGAAAAATGGACAAATCGCAAAATATGAAATTTAAACAAAAAACACATCAGTAGATTAATATTTCCATACTTTCATAGAAACTTTGTTAAATTGAAGTGGTATTTTATTGTCTCTGTACAGAGGATGAATATGAGGAATTTGTAGAAGAGTTATGAAAAATATCTATTAATTTTAACAAAGGTTTTGATAACAAAGAAACAAAATATTAGTCTGTGTTTTGGATTTTGCATTTTTATATTTTGTAGTTTCCTCGGAATAGAAGCGAATTAATACAGCAGAGGCTTCTATATCCTATCCAATATCAGTATATCAATAAAATGTACTGATCTCAACAGTTTACTCCAATTTCATGTTATTGCTCAACCTAAGAAGATTAACTGTTTCTAATGTTTGGTATAAATCGAACAAAAATTAATGATTTGCTCTCTCTTTTTATATATATACTAGCATGGGTGCCTGGCATTGCCCGGGTGCTTTGAGGTGTATGCTGAGCAAAACAAAAAAAAACGGTCAATTTTTTTTAACTTTGACCCCTATTATGACCCCTTAAAATTTATTGTTTAGGGGTCAAATAAAATTAAGTTAGATCCATGTCCAAGGAATCTATATCTAAAATTTCGCGTGTTTAGACTCAAAATTGTAGGAAGAGTTTGGTAGAGTTCTCAAAGGTCAAATCGTTGAACTTTGACCCCTTAATTGCCAAATTTCTGTCCGAAAATCAATCACATCGATTTTCCCAAATCTCAGTACCCTGTATATCAAATTTCGAATCTGTAGGCTTAAAATTGAGTTATTGCGTAGGGAAATGTACACACACACACACACACACTTTCACTTATACACAGAAACATGTGAAGGAAATAATCAGAGAAAATGCCTAAGTATATTTTTATATTACTACTAAGCTCTATTCATGTATTGCATACTGTTGAAGTAAATACTGAAACAACAATGTTATAGTAGTCCTGCTAAATCTGTTCCTGCCAGCATAATTGGTGTGCTGAATATACACTTGATGTTTTCTTTTGTTTTTTATTCCCCTCCCCCAAAACAGAATCTAAACTGAATTTTTTAATGAAACTGGTTGGATATTCAGGTTCCATAAATCAAAATATATTTGTCACTTTATAAATTTCACCATGTGTGTGTAAGTATGCGATTACGTTTTTTTTTTTTTTAAATAAAAATGGTTGAGTTTTAATGAATGTGTATAAGTCTCCAGTATACATTAAAACTGTATATACATTATTAGTTTTTATTGGACTCTAATTATTGAAGTTATTAAAATCTTTTTGGACATTTTTTACCTCCAGTATTTAAGTCTTTCAATAAAAATTTTTTTTTTTTTTTTTTTTTTTTTTTCTTAATAAATAAAATAAACTAGGCCAGCTCTTGTATTTTTTTTTCTGAAAACTTATGTAATGCTAACTGAATAATTCCAAATGTACAGCATAATGTATGAGCTTGTTAAATATCACAGACAATATTTGTTAGAAATGTATGATTTGTTCATAAAATCGTTTGGGAGTTTCATCACCTTCTAATTGTTGATCTTTCTTCCCATTTCTAATTATTACAAAAATTTTCTTCAATCTCTTCTTTCTCATCTTAGCCAAACAAACCATAATAAAGAAACACAAGTTAATTTGATATGCAAAATTTATCCAAATGATGTCTGCATTCTTTGAATCCTTGCTCATTCCATTTACTGGCTTTGTCTTGCAAACAAAATTGATAGAAGAGTGTGTGGGTGTGTATGTGTGTATATAGCATTACAAGCGTATGCTGTATTTTCATGGACATCAGCAACATTACATACCTAATGTGCTTCAACAAATCATATCTTTTTTATTTTTGGGTCAATGTTTAAAAGAATTACATTGATGGAAAGAGAATAGAATAAGCATTCCAATGATGATAATTTATTCTGCTTTTATGCGTTCAATGTTTTTATGCTCCAAGTTAAAAATGAAAAAACGGTAAAAAATGACAACAGCAAAAAGAGAAACTGTTTTTTCAATGTTTACATTTCATACGTTACGTTTGGATACAAATGCGTAGGGTCAAATTTGATTTGATATGGCTGGAATTTTACAGCCTATATAAACAAAGAAGTCCATTTCTACTGATCTTTGATTTTGATTTTTACGACCACAGGAAGTAAAGTTACAACCGAGCAAAGTTGACAAAGAATATTTCAAAATTGATGAGATAACTTTGTATATATCATCCATTTTCATATAGATAATAGTTTCAGAATTATTTTCATGGGGAGGGAAGGGTGTTTTGTTAACTATTCTGTACTTTCTTAAGATAAAAATGAAATGTAATAAGTCCTCAGACGTACCTCTCCATCGATACACTATAGCTGACTGGGATAGTTTCCGTACATTTATATCGGATCTTCCTCTGCATTCCATGTTTAAAAAGGATGTGTTGTCTATAGTATCAGACCTGACGGATTGGTTAATTGTAGGTATGGACCATTTTATACCCTCGAAAAAGTTCCAGCAAAAACCTAATAGCCAGCCATGGTTTTCTCCAGAATGTGTTGCTGCTATTGCAAACAGAATTCACTTTTTCCACTGCTTCCAATGTAATAGATGTATGGAAACTAAAGCCGCTTTCAGGACTGCCAGCAACCATTGTAAGAAAGTAATAAAGAATGCAAGAGAGTTATATGCTCAGTCCATCAAGTCCAAAGTAGCTGAGCAGCGGCTTGGTTCCCACCAGTTTTGGCAAATAGCAAACAGAATCCTGAACAGAAGCATGTGCTCTATCCTAACTATCATCAATGGACCTGAGTTAATCTCGTCAGCATCAGACAAAGCCAAACTCTTTGCCAAGAACTTTGCGGCTAATTCTACCCTTTGCGACCAAGACCGCCAACTCCCAATATTTCCTCCTGTATAAGAAAACATGCTATGTGATATACAAATATCTGTACATGATGTTGCCAAGCTAATCAAAAACCTTAATTCCAGTAAAGCAACTGGCCCTGCCGGTATTCCAATTATAGTACTCAAAAAAACTTCAACCAGAACTAGCGCCCATACTTACAAAACTGTTTAAACGTTGTCTTAAGTAGAATTTCTTCCCATCACCCTGGAAAATCTCATCAGTATGCCCTGTATTTAAGAATTCAGGTGATTGTTCATCCCCCTCTCAGTACAGGCCAATAAGTCTCCTGTGTGTCATGAGTAAGTTGCTGGAATCTGTGTTAAATACAGAAGTAATCCACCATCTCAGCAAAAATAACCTTCTTAGTGATACACAATATGGTTTCCGTTCTGCTAGATCTACAGCAGATGTGCTTACAGTTATATCTCATAGGATTAGTGTATCTCTCGACAGAGACAACCTTTCTAGGGCAATTGCTCTTGATATATCAAAAGCCTTTGATAGGGTATGGCATAAAGGTTTACTTCACAAGATCTCCAGTTATGTATAGCTGGAAATGTCTTAATTATTAAATCATTTCTCTCTGATAGGTTCATAAGAGTAGTAGTTGATGGGCAAAAATCAGAAGCTCACAGTATTAATGCTGGAGTCACTCAGGGGTCCATCCTGGGCCCAACTCTTTTCCTGATCTACATTAATGATCTTCCAAATCACATCCTTACATCATTTGTAGACATTTTTGCTGACGACACTACCATCTATGGTAGTACATCTAAGATAGTAAACGACCAAGTTCTCTCTGATTCTCTCTCCTCTGATCTTGATCACGTTGTACAATGGGGAAAGTGGCTGGTTACTTTTAATGCATCTAAAACCAAGCTTCTATCTTTACATCATCAACGTTCTGATCCCCATCTGGCATCAATTGAAATGAATGGCTCTCGTCTTGGGGAGGCCTCAAGTTTTGACAGGCTTCTGGGCTTGACCATTACTCCTGATCTTAAATGGAATATGTACATCAAATCTGTTGCCAAGGCCACTGGAAAAATGGTCAGATCCTTCTATCGATCCAGTAGATATCTCACTGCTGATGCAATTCTCTATCTATATAAGAGCCAAATACGTCCAAGGATGGAATACTGTTGCCACATATGAGCAGGAGCTGCTAGAAAAGACTTGTCCTGCCTTAATAGAGTTCAAAATAGACTTTGTGGCCTGGTGGGAGATGTCCTTTTCTCTTCGCTGCAATCCCTATCTCACAGAAGAGATGTTGCGAGTTTGTTTCTGCTTTATCGTTATTTTCATGAAAAGTGTTCGACTGAGCTTCAATCTATGGTCCCCCCTCGCCAAACTTTCACAAGAAACACTCGTCTAGCTGAAAACACTATCAATAATTCCCTCCACTCTTTATCTGTGCCTAAACCTAAACATAGATTCCATGAACAAAGCTTCTTTCTTCGAACTGCACGCCTGTGGACTTGCCTTCTGTTTTCCTGCTTTCCAACTGTCTATAATATGGTTGTCTTCAAGTTCAACGTGAACAAGTTTCTGATGCGCCATTCCACTTAAGTTAACAAATTTACCGAACTTCCATTACTATCGATTACTATATTGTCCTTTTGACTGCTGTACACTCTTGAACGCTTATCCTTGAGTGGCCTATCGGCCTTGATAAGTGGTGACGCCTATGTAAAAAAATAAAAATAAAAAAATTTCGTGGGGAGGGAAGGGTGTTTTGTTAAAAAAAAAAAAAAAGATATTGTGAAACTTGAATGTAACTTGAAAATACGATTTGAAAATTTAGCACAGTAACATAAGTGCATAAGCACCCAAATAAATATTACCAAAGGCAAGATAAGCTACTCTTCCACCTAGTTGGATAAGTTTCTAGTGTATTTAATGTCAAATTTTTGTTTATTTCGACAATTAGTGTTGCGCAAGAAAACTGTCTTTGAAATCTCAACAATGACTTAAAAATATACAAAATAGTTAGAAATCCAACCACTAAATGTCCTCATGACATTTATTGGGTGGGTTTCTAATAGTATTTTGTATAATTTTTTTTATTTTTAACTCATTGTCAGGACCATTTTTTTTTTTTTTTTCTTTGAATCTGTAAAACAAAACCGTTTTTTTTTTTTTTGTTTTGTTTTTTTTAAGTGAGAATATCTAAATAATAACAACAACAATAATAATAATAATTAGACGGTTCGATAAAGAATTTCATTGTGATGTATTTTGTAAATTTTTACCTTGTTTTCACCTTAACATTTTTCTTTAAAATGACCACCTCTTAAGGTTTTCGGGTATGCTGAAAACGAATATCGCATTTAAATTTTCCGCAAATAAGTAGCTTTCTGGATATTAAGCAATGTTACTTATGTTATTGCTGGTGGCCATTTTAGTATGTGTGTTTGTGCATAGTTTTTTCTTTTGTTTTTTTGTTTGTTTTTTTTTTTGCATGGATGTCACCACTTATATCAAGGCCCAGAAGCCACTCAGGGATAAGGGTTATTGCGTGTACAGTAATCAATGGGGTAGTATCGTAGTAATCGTTAGTATTGGAGTTTTGATAAAGTGTCTTATTTAAGGAGGTGGTTCATCAGGAATTTGTTTATGTTGTACTTGAAGACATCCAAGTTGTAGTCAGGTGGGAAACAGGTAAACGAAGAGAGTTCCACAGGCGTGCACTTCTAAGAAAGAAGCTTTGTTCATGGAATCTACGTTTTGATTTAGGCACAGATAAAGAGTGGGGAAAGTTATTGACAGTCGTTTCAGCTAGACGGGTGTTTATCGTGAAAGATTGATGAGGGACGAGAGGTTGGAGCTCAGACAAGCACTTGCCATGGAAATAACGATAAACAAAGACAGGCTCGCAACGTCTCTTCTGTGGGAGAGAGGTTGCAAGGAAGAGAAAAGGGCATCTCTCACTAAGTCATGAAGTCTATTTTTTACTCTGTCAAGTTTCTCATAGTTGCGTGCTCCAAGATGGCCACCAGCGATAACATAAGAAATAACATTGCTTAATATCTGGAAAACTACTTATTTGCAGAAAATTTAAACGCGATATTCGTTTTCAGCATACCATAAAACTACAAAAGTAATCATTTTAAGTGTTAAGGTGGAAACAAAGTAAAAAAATTACGGTTTTATTTCTTTGTTTACATAATTGAATTTTCAGTAAAACAGAATAGAAATGATAAAAATTACCATCAACTGGTGAATATACAGTTGTTGCTTATCAGGATTCCTGGTATTGTGGAAACTACATTCAAGGATTCATGTAGAGTACGATTTATGGTTGCATCTCAGAAAATAGAGGTATATTTTGGGCCAGATAGAGAGGATTTACAAAATTGAAAATTGGACTAGTCCCAAAATGCATAAGTTCTAGTCGACTATAGGAATTTCAATCTTTTATAGAAATCCAAAATCTATATGAAAAATTTTCTTCAATTCATTTCTGAGATTAATTCATATCTACTCAATTTTTTTTTCTTTGAGGGGAGTAGTAAATACCGGCCATGAATGCTTTTTATTCAATGGCTACACCCCAGATTACGCTCTCCTTTGTTGGGGAGGCAGGTAAATACTTACTCTCAAGGATATATTTAAATACCAGTAAAATAGTTAGTTTTGTTCATGAAGAGACACCCACTGTATGATACCATGCGCCAGTTTAAAAAAAATTGAAATTTGTACACCTTAATTTATAATTCTTGGCTTATGGTAAAGAGACGCATCAGATTTGACTGCATAATCAGAAAGAGCACACAATTTTACATAAGACTGCCAAATTTCATGAGAATAGCTTGAAAAATAAATAAATGGTGATGAAATTACCAAATTTCTTGAAATGATGTCCATAATTTAGTCCACTTTTTCTAAAGAAAAATGTCCACGGAAAAGCTTAAATTTTGGCACTTAAACTTCTCATAACTTTTGAACTACTGATGGTATTTGCATAATTCAAACGGTTTTAAGCATCTTTTACATAGCTCTTTTCATGCAAGTTGATAAAATAACAATTATTTAAAAAGAAAAAATCAATTTGTAATGCTAGTGTGTGTGCAGCCTTTGAGATTTGAAAAAAAAAATCACTTGACCACCGATCGAGTGTAAGGAAAAATTTACTCGCCCCAAAATATTTTTACTCGTCCGACTTTGTCTTTGTTTCAGTCAATAATAGGAAATAATTTTACAATTCAAGAAATTACAATTAACTCTTGTAAATCAACTATTTTATTACTACAAACATTTCAGTAAATATTCAACAAAACGTTAAAATACAACACCAGTTTCTTTATATAGCATCATTCATAGTATTGTTCTATAGAAATAAGCATCATTTCTTCGGATGCTTGACGGAACGATGCGTTTTTTTTTCCTCTTTCAAATGTTCGTCTTTGCTTTTGTAAGCATGAAGTGTATGTAGTTGTAACGTCGAATTTTTTTTCCAAATGAATTTCAAAATCAGAGAACTAAATGAAAGCGACATTTTGACTACACGCCGAATGTGTAAATTTGACCTTTAGTGTGACCAGTCTTTTTCAATACCAACGGTCTCACAGCTAGAGATGAAAGAATTCACAAATGATGAGACATATGTCATTTTAAGTCACCACATATTTGTCGGTCGTAAAATAAATGAGTTTTTCCTGTTTCTTTAAAGAAATTTTATCTACTGGCGGGCGAGTGATTTACGACTTTTAGTCGCCCCAAGAAATTTTCAATCGACTGTGGCGACCGGTCGTGTAAAGTCTCAAAGGCTGTGTGTCTGTGTGTGTGTCTATAATATATATATATATATATATATACAAAAAATTGATAAAATTCAATATGGCGTAATGGAAAAATATAAAGGAAACTGCAGCTTCTCTTCCAATTTTCAGATTTTCACCATGTCAAATTACATTTCAATTCCTTTTGATGGATAGATTGTTGCTATTTCTTCTGATGAGTTAAGGCAGAAAACATTCACTAATTGATATAATAATTGATTGATTTTGCACTACGAAACAGATACTGTTAAGAATTATATGAATCGACTGATTTAAAGGAATAATATGGTCAACATCATGAATTTTGGAATATAAATTTGTCATTTATTCTATATATTGCTATGTAATCACATTGAGCTTCTTATATAAAGATTGATATTTCTACAGAAATATATATATATGAATGATACTCTTCTCTTCTGTTAATCTTGTTTGCAAATTCAGTAAATTGAACAAGTTATAACGATTCAAAAGGTTTACACATAATTTTTATACATCCTGTATATCTGCAAGATTTACTCAATGTTGTCAGTGAATTATTGACTCCTTCATAAAACATGAATCATACTCAAAAGAAAGAACTTCTTTCCTCTGCAAGATTCCTAATATTGGTTGATTTATTCTAATCGTAAATGTGTTATTTAAAAGTTTTTCTCATCTTGGTTGCCTTTTCTCATAGTTTTAACTAAAGGTTAGGATTTTTTTTTATTATTATTTTACTAACAAATATAAACATTTTGTTTAATAAATTTGCATTTTTTTTTTTTTTTCACAATAATTTCAGTTTTCACTGCAGACAGATCACATAGAACCTTACATATTCAATTGACATTCAGAATTTGTTCAGAATAAACATGTTTTGTTCCCCATTCAAGCAATGTGACCATTTAATGAAAAGCCATTCAATTAAAAGATCTCAATTCTAAAAATCCATTAGAATTCTTAAGTTTACTACTTAAGAAAATGAAGGGCACATTTCATTGAAACCTTCAAAATATGGAACATGTTTTTGATATCTCTTCTGACTGGAAAATATCAGCAGAATTTCACAAACTAAATCTAACTACAATTAGATTTTTTTGTTCTAATTGAATAATATTTAATTCTAATCGAGTAATATTTAAACAAATAGTTTTAAAGTATCATGAGTGCAAATCATTTAAATAAGATAAAATTAGAATAATTGCTAAATATGAATTTAGAACATTTTGGGGGACTATCAGATGAAATATGTAAGAATCCCTTTATATTCCTGTTATTAGCATAGGTATTTGTGCATATTTTATTTTCATTAAAAGTTTTTAAATGATTTCATTCAAATAAAAGATGCCAAAAGATAATCATAATGTTTATTCACTCAACTGATACACATTATAGATGAAAAAAAAAAATCCTTAAACTATTATTATTATTAACCATCCATTTTCTTTTTATACACTGTTGAATTTGGTGCTTTGCGCATTAAATGAAGCATTGATGGGGGGGAAAAAAGTGTGTGTGTCGGGTGATAAAAAAAATATGCAATGTGAGCGTGGAATTTCTTGGATCTTTTGGCTAGGAACAAAGTGTAGTATCTGTTCTGATATTAAATTTCATCTTGTCTGTCCTTGATTAGTGAAGAAGAAATTTTTCTAGGCTGAGGCTTTTTTTTTTTTTTTTTTTTTTTCTAATAACTTTTATTCCAACCCAAATTGGCCTTTTTAGGAAGTTAGGTTCCCCCCCTCATTAAAAACTGACCTTGTGTTTAACTTTGCTCATATGGGGAGGCAAGTAAATAAGAGCTATGTTTCTATGTGTATTTTAAGGAACTCTATATAAAGATATTATAATAGAATTAACAAAAATCTTTTGGGGATAAGTAATTAGTTTTTAAAATAATATTGATGAAATTATTAACATAACTATTAAATTTTAAAAAGATAAGTGAAGTAAAATTTTATTTAAAACTAGCATTTCAGCCCGGTGTTGCCTGGGTGTTTGGATGTATATGTTGAGCAAAAGAAGAAAAAAAATGGTAGTAGGAAGGCAGCTTGAACCCGTACCACGAAGGAGGAAAAGAATGGGGGGGGGGGCCTGACGTCTTTGCTGTTACGACCACTGCCGGAAGTGACTTATGTTTTAATTAAGGCTAGACAATCGAAAGGAGAGGATGACTTTCAAAAATATCGGCGAAAAAAGCGACCCCCCCCCTCGTAGAAAAGTGCCCAGTTGAAGGTGAAGATATTAATGTTTTTAGCCAATTTTTCGGTATTTGTCGTCTGAAGGGTCGAGCTTCAAAACGATACTGATGTTGGTAAAATCCATCACCTCTGTCGAAAGTTTTAGGCAGACATGCAAACATACATACATACCTTTATATATTGGTAACTAAAAATGTTCAACCCAAACCGATTAAAAAGCTTGCCCTATCGCTGAATACCCTTTATGTCAATTTTCAAATGTTTAGACCAGAAATTGTCTGAGTAATTTGGTAGAGACTGTGGAGGTCAATTTTTTTTTTTAAACTTTGACCCCTATTATGACCCCTGAACATTTATTGTTTTGTGCTCAAATCAAGTTATTAAGTTAGATACATGTCCAAGGAACCTATATCTAAAATTTCAAGTGTTTAGACCCAAAATTGGCAGAGGAGTTTGGTAGAGTTCTTAAAGGTCAAATCGTTGAACTTTGACCCCTTAACAGCCAAATTTCTGGCTGAAAACTGATCACAAAGATTTTCCCAAATCTCAGTATCCTGTATATCAAATTTTGAGTCTGTAGACTTAAAATTGACAGTTATTGCATAGGGAAATGTACACACACATTCACTTTTCTAGATATATAGATTTAACTAATTATATTGATATTTAACCAAATTTAAATGTTAGAAAATGTCAATAACTTTTGAGTTTAAGATTAAAATTGTGAATAAAAATAACTTCTTTTAAAAACTCCCAAGTCTTTAGAAATAGTGACAGTACAGAATTCTGTTATCGCACAGCTAGCATATATTCAGTTCTTTTTTCCATCTTTAAGATTGTCATTGCTATAAATGGAAAAAGCACAAATCTGTTTAAATTCTATGGAGATATTCAGTTTCTTGCATTGTTTATTCTTTTCTAAAATTTACTTTTCATGTCTATTTTTTTTTTTCCAAAATCGATTTCATCTGTAATGTTTTTATTGAATGCAATTCATTGCTGCTATTTTTTTTTTTTTTTTTTTCATAAATGCCCAAGTTTATTTTACTGAGCATAATCTTTTACTACTACCTGGTGGGAATATATATATTCATTCATTTGTTTTAATTCTATTTTATTCTAGCTAGGGATGGGTATCATACTGGTGCCAGGACATTCACCCGCTATTTCATACATTCCAACTGAGAGATCTTTCTAAGATTCTAACAGTCCCTTTAAATGCAATTCTTTGTATATCGCTTGCACTTGGTACACAGTGTATCTGCCAGGCAGTTTTTGAAATTCTTTTTCATTAGATTGCTCCTATAATTACTGGAATGCAGATATCTGTAAGATTCCATGTATTTTGTTATCTTTTCTTTTTCAGCTTTGTTTGAGCCCAGCAGATTCTAACAGTCCCTTTAAAGGGGACTCTAGCTTTTAAGGTTGCATCTTTCTCCTTTTTATCTGATGTCACTGTCGGGTTAATAACCCAGTTTTCTAACTATGTAACTGTGTGTATGAAAAAAGGAAAAACCGATATTATTTATCTATTCATCAATATTTCGTTTTCATTTCAAGACTTTAGAATGATTGATTTGAAGAAATAAAGCATAAGTACAATATTTGAAATTTGGTGTATTTGTAATGTGAAAAAGTTTTTTGTTACTATCAGGATTCAAAGTATGTAACGCATTAAATTGTAATAATTACATGAAGAGGGGAGAAAGGACTAAACATCTTTTTTTTCTTTTTTTTTCTTTTTTTTTTTTTCACATTACAAACACACCAAATTTCAAATATTGTATTTTATTTCTTCAAATCAATCATCCCGAGGAAGTTGAAATAAAAATGAAATGTTGATGAATATATAAATTTTCCTTTTTTCTTTTTTTTTTTTCCTCTATCATATTGGTGAATTATTTCCATAATTTTCATGTTTTTTTATTTATATATATATATATATATATACACACACACACACTAGCAAATATATGCAGGTTCAGTGTTTAATGTCCTATAGCAACTACCAAATAAAATACTTTAAAAAAAATGCTTAATTCTTGCCACTTTTAAAGGTTTTTAAGAATATACTAAACCACCTGTGAGCCATTGCATTAATATTTGTTATACATATTAAATATAATTTCTAAACTTTAACATCGGTTGCCAATCACGTTTTTTACTAGGATTACAAAGTCAAAGGATTTCACATCAGAATACATTGTGATGTCATACGATTCCCTTCTCCAACTCTTATTTACATCATTCCATGACAAGGTTTCATAGGTAAAATATATTGTGATGTCATACTTGACTATTTGTCATACACACACACATTGATGAATTATTTGAAAAGAAGTTTATTAATTTCATTAGAATTACAACTACATTGAACTTATATCAGAAATATATGGACGTTTTTTGTTTTTTTTTTATTTTCTGTATATTTTACTTAATAAATGAATTTTTTTTTCCAAATCTACAATGTAGTGAAGTGCAATATAGCGATAGAACATCATATATGTTCAATTATTGTAGACATGAAATTAAATATTCATGGTAACTGCCAATTTCACACAAGGTGGTTATCAGATTATGTGTTGCATCCTCCTTTTGAATTCTCCGCATTTACATGCCAACAATCTATGTAAATTTGGTTCATTCCAGCAGGTGCAGGACATGATCACGATGCATGATCACGATCCATGTTACTATGGTCGCTGTAATCCATGACTTTTGTTTTTAACGTCCAAAAGGGGGTGATTGGTTCTCCACGGAAGTGAGAGATGGATTCTCCCAACTCGACACTTTTTACAGCCTCTTCGCACTTCCTTAGTTACGGCAAACTGGTATTTCAAAGTCGGCCACCCATTTAAGGCTAAATGTTGCTTAACTTTGGTGATCCGATGAGAACCGATGTTTCAGCATGATATGGCCGTAACCATTCTTGTTACTATGGAAATTTAATGTCTACATTGATTAGTCTTATATGCTCTACCTCTGATATTGAGCACTCTCCTCAAGAGAATAAAGAAATATTATTTGTGTACAAAAAGTGAAAACCTAAAACGAAGTAAATATATTTATCAATTAATTGATTATATTATTAGTAATTGTATTTTTGTTTCGCAAATTTTCAGATGATGATTTGGATTCTTTAGATTCTGATTGTCACAATGTTTTGCCAGATGTGATCTCCAATCTTTTACAGATGAACATAGAATTTTCAATCAGAAAATCCTTTATTTAATCTGTCAGTACCTTGTTCTCGTTCTATCAGATATTGTTTTTATTCCATTTTCACGCCAAACAAAGCACAGTGCCACCCTGATGTGGGCGACTACTATCAGGGACACAAGTTGCATGGATACTATGTAGGGAGTTGAGCAGCAAGATGTCTGTTCACATGACACTTGAACTTCTGCATGTCAGTACAGTTGGGAAAACAGGAACCTGGAAGAGGGTTCCAGAGTCTAGCAGTTCTTGGAAAGAAACTATTAGAATAGAAGCCCTTCTTACATCTAAGGATCTCTGCTGTGTAGGGGTGGGATTTTGTTGTTTGTCGGGAGTATTTATGTCGAGGGGGGGGGTACAGGGGCTTGTAGTTCGTCAGAGTATACACCATTGAAATATTTGTAGAATAGGCAGAGGGATGCAATATTTCGTCGATGGTACAGAGGTTGAAGCTTTGAATAACAGTTCAGGACCTATCAGGTTGACAACTCTCTTTTGAATCCTGTCCAGGAGTGAGAGACTAGTAGCAGATGCACCAGCCCAAATGTGACAACAATACTCCATACATGGGCGAATGATGACCTTGTAGAGGTACAGGATACTTTCAAGCATAAGTAACTTTCTAACATGGTAGAGAGCTCACCTTCCTCGCAGTGACCCTGGCAATGCTTTCAATATATCTGTTCCAACTCATGTTCCCTGTGAACGTTAAGCCGAGGAGTTTGAAAGAAGTACTTTTATTGTATTCTTGTTAATATTTCCTATAGTGATAATGAAACCTTCAATCTCCAGAGATTAGTCATTAGAACTGATTATAACATAATATTGATTGTATATAGAACTGATTATAACATAATATTGATTGTATATAGAACTGATTATAACATAATATTGATTGTATATAGAACTGATTATAACATAATATTGATTGTATATAGAACTGATTATAACATAATATTGATTGTATATAGAACTGATTATAACATAATATTGATTGTATATAGAACTGATTATAACGTAATGCTTTACCAAAGATTCAATTTTAGTATGAATTTTGCAAGCCTTAAACCTATGCTATAAAATGGAAGAAGGAGGCATTCATTGGTAGGATATTGGACCAATCTAATCAAATCGATACCTTACTCATAAATGTTGCTATGCCATGAAATATAATTCAGAATTAATTCATTTCTACAGTTTCTTTCATGTTTGAAGTAGGAATTGTTCACAATTGTGTAATCGTTCTACATATAACAGTTCTTATTCACAATGCCTCCCCACAGGATAGTTAGACACCAGGGTCGTTTTTTAATGTGGAGAAAAGGAACAAAAATAAAAATTCTCAGTCGTGAAGGATTTCTCCTCCACTGACAGAACAAGAAATTGAAGTGCAGCATCTAAGGAACAGATACTACGCTTTGATCCTGTCCCGAAGGCCAAATTAATTGAAGAAAAGGGAGATAACTCTTGAATGTTTTGACTTTTCATGATTTTTTTCTAACCAAGGCCAAAAGGTTATTTGAGGATAAAGGTTAATAGTGTTGATGATTGCAGAATTTGATTACTAGGACAGCTAAACAAAAATTTGTTACCATTGCACTTTAAAAAATGATCAGCTGTAGTCAGCTAGGAATCAGCCTTATGTTCGATAGATGAGCATTTCTTGGAAAGAAATTGCTCACGGAAGTTCCTCAACTGCGAGTATACAAAAATATTTTTTACTATATTTTACGAGCTCATTCTAGCTATGCATGTTTGACTGATGCCCCTCCTTTCGCAATAAAACACTTACAGTGAAAGTAAATATAGTAGAAAAAGACAAGCAATGTTTCTCTACTATGAGAAAGCTTCATTTATATATTACACATGTCATTGAATGGCAACTTTTTAAATTGAATGTAACTTTTTTAGTAGTTATGAAATTTTATATTGAAGATTTTATTTGCAATAATTTTACAACTTTTAAAAGATCTTTTAATTTAGTAAATGTGAATATGAAAATGTTGACAAATCATATCTTAGAAGAAAATAAGTTGTCTTGCCAAATTTTGCAAGTAATATCCAAATAGATTAATATTAAGATGAAAGGCGCAAACCTGGGTCTTGTTTGGGTTTGCATTTAAGTACCACTTTTTGTAGTACCTAGAGAGTGTGGCTAGAGCATCAGAGAGTCTTCTATGATGTCAAAACTATTTGTCTGTGTGGCGATGCATAGGTCATCAGCATATATATATATATCTTTGTATATTTGGGTATTGTGGTTGGTCGTTAGTGTAGATATTGAATAGGGTTGGAGCCAAAACTGAACCTTGTGGGAGGCCATTGTTTTGGATAAACCATCTACTCCTTTCTCCATCCATCTCAACATGGAAACGCCGATTACTAAGTAGACATTCAATTATGCTCACCAATGCTGAGTTTTGTATCATTTGGGCTACTTTTAGTATGAGTGCCCTATGGTTGATAGTGTCATAGGCTGCTGTAAGGTCTACAAACACAGTGGCTGTTATTTTTTTATTTTTTTGTTTTTTTCTTAATAATCACCAAGCAAATCGGAGACTTGTTGTCATGTGGAATGACAACATGCTTACACATGAACCTTTCCCAGTTTACCTGGAGGTAACTCTGGATAGAACACTCTCTTTTAGAAAACACATTATCAAATTGAAAGGCAAGCTGTCATCACGAAACTGCCTTCTCAGTAAGCTTGCCACCAGCAATTGGGGTGCCGACCCCAAAACACTGAGGCAAACAGCTCTCGCACTGTGCCATTCCACAGTGGAGTATTGTGCCCCAGTATGGCCAAGATCATGCCATGCCCATAAAATTGGTGTAGAGCTGAACAAGGCATACCGGACCATAACTGGTGCCCTAAGACCAACTCCCTTGCGAGCTCTATACTGCCTAACTGGTATTCCACCACCACATATCAGGCGAGAAGTCATCACCAGAATAGAACGGTACAAACAGCTTAACAACCACAGGCACTCACTGTTTAGCCACCAATCAGTGAGACAAAGACTAAAATCTCACAGTAGCTTCATCAATATAGAGGAAATCGATCCCAGGCAAGCTGCCTCCTATAGGATGGAACGATGACGGGACTATAACAGCAGGAATAAAAATGAAGCCCTACCAGACCCAAAAGAAACACTCCCCCACAGTTCAAACCTTGGTAGAAAAAACTGGGTGACTCTAAATAGAGCCAGGGCCAAAGTAGGCAAAACAAAAGACAATCTCCACAAGGGGGGCCTAGATGCCTCACCTTTATGTCCATGTGGAGAGGTACAAACGATGCACCACCTTAGGGGAAAACTGCTGATTGGGTCCTCATTGCTCAAACTAAGACCTTAAGGAGGCAAACAGCACCGCCATACGATGGGTTAATTTCTATTGCAATAAGATATGATGATGATGATGATGATGATTAATATTTATATTAAAAACTTGCATAATTATATCACACACACACACTAGAGAACCCATGACCTATTTGGTAAGTATTTGTTAGATATATTAATAAATATATAATTTAACTCTGACATTGATTAATAATCATGTTTTTATAAGAAAATATTTACTTGAAAATGAATAACACATAAAGGATGAATCATAGCTTGAGGCAACTTTAAAATAACTCATCTTTTGTTTTCCTCTATTTTCAAGTAATATATATATAATCTGACAAATCCTGAGGAAAATTCTTTGTAGCTTAATTGCTATATATATTTTCATAATTTACTAATGTATATTTATAGTATTTTTATTTTAGTAATAAATCTTTCTCTTTTAATCATTTGCATCATTTGTCTCTTCACATGACTTCTTTTATTGTCTTTTCTTTATCTTATCGTCTTTTGTGATGCCATCACAGGTGGTTTAGTATATTATCAAGATGAACTGAAGTGTCCCTTGAAATTAAGCGTTTCATTTGTCACTTTCAGTCATTTTTTAAAATTATATATAATGCTAAACTGTTATTATTCTAAATCAAAGAATAATGCCATTTTATTTCAATATGGACAAGGTTGCTTGATAAAATAAAAATGATTTTCTTTAATATTGATCTCAACTTGTAAGAATTTACTTCCCTACCTTGCATATTTGCAAGGTTAGATACAAGGTCAGTTTATAGTTGGTATCCAGATCCCACCCCCCACCAAAAAAAAGTGGGCCGTTAGGTCTGGCTACAAACATAACTTTGTCAGTTTCCAGATAAGGCTGCCTCATGCAACAGACAATAATCTCCCTTTCGAAAAGTAATAAATCCTTTGACGCTTCCAGAAGATGGAGAAGGCAATGTCTGGAAGGATGTTCTCCTGAGATACAAAAGATAAACCCTCAGATCATCGGTAAAAATTAATGGAAATTGTTTTTCTAGAAGCTGATCTTTTTCTTTTAATCATCTAAATTCTAATGCATTTAAACAAAATTTCTTTAATTGCAAATCTTGCAAGATTCAAAGTCCTGTTTCATACTTTACCAATTAATAAATTTACAGTAATTTAAGCCGTCAAAATAGTTTTTTTTTTTTTTTATGAAGAACTTATTTTTTTTTAATAGTTATACATATTTATCTTATTAAGGGGACATAAAGTAACTTAGCAAAAATAAAAATGTCAATTGTATCGGTTAGGTTTCTTCGATGAATAGGGTTAATCTTTTTTTTTTTTTAATGCAGACATGTATTCATCCTTTTTCATAAAATATGCACCTCCCGACCTGTTGCAGTGTGAAAATTTTTCTTGTACTTGCTTAATTGTTTTCCTTTCTCTTATATATGTAAGCTGTTGCAGCAAAAGCCGACACTTGACAAAAAGAAAATGAAATAGGTAATAAAAACAAGTTTTATATGCAGAGACCCAACAGTTTATTTAGTAACAGTTACATACTACTTTATTTTTTAATGTAACCACTGTCAGCAGAAATGACAATCTTTTAGCGATTATGTCCTTGTCTATAGTGACAAACACTTCCAAAATAAAAGCCTTCAAAGAGTCCAGCATGCTTGTTGGTCTTTGCTTTAATCACGTCTGACAAGGTGAGGAAAATTGAACTGTAATGCTTGGGTTGTCTTAGTTTTGTATATTGAAGCAAAGTTTTGCTAGAAGGTGTAGGGGTGTCTGGCAGCAATCTTATTGATACAGGGCATTACCATACTCCAACACCTTCTGGTCTTTCGTTTACTTTTTGTCAAATGTCAGATTTTGTTGCAACATTTTGTGTGTGTGTGTGTGTATATATAAATGTATGTATCTACTTCTTTCCTATTTACAATTAGATTGTGATAAAATGACCCAATACGAGCAGGTGAAAAGACTTTGATTTGTGCTCCACAATTGCATCTATCATTCAATAAAAGCTTATTCAAAACAAAAATAACCTTCAGTGCACCCCTGCATTAGTTGTAAGTCCTCTCTCTCTCTCTCTCTCTCGCCATGAAAGGTAGCATGGTGTAAATGATACTATTCAAATAATGTCTGATTTTACAGCCATGCCTACCACATCAACAAAACCCTTTTGGGCTCATTTTTATCAGTGTTAGAATTTTGTCATTTCATTCAAAAAGCCACACGTAAACGAATGTTATCTAATTTGATGATACTCCATTCCTCTGCGCTTTATGTCAAAAGGGAATATTTTAGACAAATATACTTCAACTTCCCACATAAGACTCAGCAAAAACTAAGGCGAGGAAAAAGTTTCCGTACTTTAAAATAATCATATGAGAACTTAGAAATAAACAAAAATTATGATCATTTGAGTACAGTAGAACTCCGGGATCCAGTGGCCCTAGGATTCATTTTTTTCAGGTTATGATGTCGAAGACAATGTTTTTTTTTATGCCCTTGGTTATGGTATTTGCCTTGCCTTATTTATAATGTTATTTGATTATATACGTGTGTATTATATACTGTACTGTGTCTTGTTACTAATTTTTAATGCCATATCCCTAGTTTCTACAGTATATTAGTTCCAGAAATTCAATATCAAAAGTTTCTGTATATGATCGTTTCTGACACAACGATTTACGATTGGTTTCATCAACAGCATAAGTACAAACTCCACTATAATCATAAGATGACATTAACACATTTGCATGCTTTTTTAAAATAAAAACATGGTTAGCAGAGAATAACATATCGGTATTTATATATAGTTTTAATATAATCTGCCAGAAAGATCAGCATCAAAATTAGACACACAAATATAAGCATCATCTGTAAGTGATGTTGCTTCTAGTAACAACACTAAGCTGGATACTTCATCAGACAAGATGAATTCTTATTCTGGAATCAAGTGAAACCACAAGAAAGATAGACTAAAATGATATAAGTGAGAGGAAAATTAATGTTTGTAACTTGTTTACATTTGAAAGATAAGAACTTTAATGGAATATTTAAATATTTATGCATCTCGTCTCGAGATCAAGTGTTAGCCCGGGAGGGGGGGGGGGCAGTGATTTTGATTGAAGTAAAATGAAACAAAAAATGATAAAAAGCATTTGAACATTATTGCAATCCAAAATCTTATACATATATTATATCATGTATTACCAGAAAGACCTGCAATAAAATTGACGAATTAGGTCAGCTGCATCAAACCCATCCTCCAGACATTGCTTCATCTGAGTATAAAGGATTGTCAATTTGAATCATTTGAAAAAACCTATCAAGACTATTTATTTAAAGCCGAAGAATTGATACTTTGACCAAAATTAGTAGATGATCGTGGACAATAATGCTCTTTGTTGTTTTTGAATAAATTCTATATAATGAATTATTTTAACATTCTCAACAACTCTTTTTCCTCCCTCTACTATTTTTGCAAGGTACAGGATTTTCTTTTGAGGTGTCATCAAGTTTTAAAATTCCTTTTCTTTTTTTTCAAGAAAGCTGAGCTGAAATAAAACTCTTAGACTAGTAATTATCTAATTCCATAATATTACGAAATGGTAGAAAAGCCAAACAAATGCTTCCTTTTCAATCATATTTTTTTTCTTTTTAAACATTTAAAAACAAAAAAACAAAAAAAACTGTTAACTCATGTGTTTGTTGTTCATATTCATTGGATTCTACATTTGTAATATCATCCCTGGTTTTTATTTGAAGGGATTTTTAAAAAAACAAATCTATTCATTAAAGTATGCAATTTTATCATAAAACATTGTCTCTTTTTTTCTTTCTTGTTGGTTATATTAGGTTGATTCATAAATAATTTCTGTTTTATCATTTTTAATTCAATTTATCATAACCAAATCAACATTAATATTAAATGGATAACTAATAATAAATTTTTATCAATTTTATATTCACCATTCAATGACATTTTCCCATTTACCAATCAACTTTTTAATGCAATCTGAATAATATGAAGATGGTTTGGATTTGAAAAAAAAAAAAAATGAAGATGATGGTTTGGATTGAAAAAAAAAAAAATGAAGATGGTTTGGATTTGAAAAAAAAAAAAAATGAAGATGGTTTGGATTTGTAAAAAAAAAAAATGAAGATGGTTTGGATTTGAAAAAAAAAAAAAATGAAGATGGTTTGGATTTGAAAAAAAAAAAAAATGAAGATGGTTTGGATTTGAAAAAAAAAAAAAATGAAGATGGTTTGGATTTGAAAAAAAAAAAAAATGAAGATGGTTTGGATTTGAAAAAAAAAAAAAATGAAGATGGTTTGGATTTGAAAAAAAAAAAAAATGAAGATGGTTTGGATTTGAAAAAAAAACATTAGAAGTGATCTTTTACCGGTTTGCCTTTTCTGCCTTGAAGTACATTCTGTGAAGACTTAAAGAAGTGAAAATTAGTCGCGGGGGTCAGGGGAATATGGTTGATGGTTAGGACGGACCAGACAAGTTGAAAATTTTTTTTCTGCATCACTTTTGCAGTGTGTGGTTTGTGCTGTCATGAAATAGGACAACTTTTTCCTATTGACAAGTGCCAGATGTTTTTTTTGTTTTTTTCATTCATATGCTTCAATTGCCCAACATACAAGTTTATACTTCGTGCTTGAGTATCCCATTAGTCTCATAGTAAAATTTTTCTTCCATGGATGTTAGGTTTTGAGGTAGATTGTGGAATTTATCTTTAACTCACTGCCTCCTGCATTTATTGTCATAAGAAATCCATTTTTCATCACTTGCTATATTAAAAAAGGGTTCGTTTCACTGTATTAAAAGATGACTCGTTACAATGAAAAGATGATTTGCCTTATTTTTCTTAAGGAATGACAGACTTAGATGCTTAGTCTGTTAATCTTAGCCATCCTTTCTAAGTATAGGCATATGGCAGGCTGTGTAGTGAGTTTATCAATTTACAAGTGCATAGAGGATCATTCTTCATTAAAATGCTTAAAACTTTTTCATCCATGTTTGATAGGAGCCCAGTTCAAAAAAATCTTTCTAGACGAATTTCTTGACAATCTGTTATAACATATCAACTGCATATTTTCCATACTGTATCTACTGCACCATTTTCTTGTTTCAACTACCACAAAACATGTTGACTATGCAGCCTCATTCCATATTGGTTTATAATTTTACAAATGATAAACAGCTTTGAAAAATAGACCTTTTATTGAAATAATTATACCAAAATTTGAAATTTTTCCAAATAATTATGAAAATTATGAATCAACTTAATATTTTCGTCAACTGTTGTTTTTTTTTTTTTCCTTTGTCTTTTTTTTACATTTTTTTTTCTTGATATTTATATGTACTAGTGCATACTCTATCACCAAATATGAGTAAAAGAATGCTTCAGCAGTGTTTTTACTCATTTATCTAAATACTAGCTTGGGTGCACGGCGTTGTCTGGATGTTTGGAGGTAGGCATGTAGGTTCTAACCCGTACCGCAAAGGAGGAAAAGAATGTGAAAAAAAAGTGACGTCTTTGCTGTTGCACCCATCGCCAATCTGGAAGTGGTCAATATTTAAATTAAGGCTAGTCAATCGAAAAGAGGATGACTTTCAAAAACATCATTGAAAAAAAAAAAGTAACCCTTCCCTGTAGAAAAGGGGACAGTTAAGGGTGAAGGAATTAATGTTTCTAGCCAATTTTTCGATATTTGTTGTCCGAAAAGTTGAGCTTTAAACAATACCAATTTCGTTAAAAATCTGTCGCCTCTGTTCAAAGTTTTAGGTAGACATACATTTAAACAGACAGGTGAGATTTATATTATAGATTTTACTTAAATATTTATATAAAATTGTGGACTTACATCAAGTTTTTTTTTTTTTTTTTTTTTTTACATAAATTATCATTTCTGATGACCTAAAGGAAAAAAAAAAAAAACTTTTTATTACAGAGTAGAGGATTTCTTTCTGAATTTATTTTAGGTAGAAAGGTAAGTCTGAGATAGTTGCTCGACTTGCTATTGGCATTCTTGCATCCTCTCACCACATGTTTCATCCTGGGGGTTAAAAAGTATGTGCTTAACTTGCTAGCTTTTTTGCCAGACAGGGTGGATGTACATATTTATATACATATAAATATACAAACAAATACACATCAGTCTTTTATTATAGAGTAAAGGTTGTTCAGAAAATACTGGTCAATTTTTTTTTTTTTTTTTTTTTTCCAACTAGGTTTCAGTTGCTAATTCTGTGAATTTTGTTTTTATAAAGTTTACATTCCTATTAATTTATATGTATTCATTAATTCCCAATTATTTCTTTGATAATACAACTTTAAAGCATATAAGCCCCTAATAACTGCCTTAAAGAAATAAAATAAAAATAACAATAAACAAGAAGTTGTGTTAAGAGAAAGTACAGAAGTAATGGATTGACAGAGGCTGGTATCTTACATCTACTGCTTTCTCATAATGATTCTATTCATCGACAATCGAGCAGATCACATAACAGATGAAAAGAGAAGAAATATATATAAGAACAAGTAGTTAATAAAACATGTTAAAAACACTTTGAAAAAGAGTTAAAAACATTTAATTTTAAAAAAAGGAAGCACAAAATAAGTGGATAGTCCTTAATTCGCAGAGTTTCAAAGAAATACTTTCCTTCTCATCAGAGAGTAGGATTTAGCAAAATGCGGGATCAGATTTTGCTTGCAAAAGTATTTAATGAAACTACAAGTAAATAATAGGTCTTACTTGGCAACAAATAGTGAAGCAGAGGGAATAGGGTAAAGAAAAACATGATTTCACGTGAATGGATATTCTGATGAAGGGTAAAATATCCAATAACGGTAAAATCCAAAAAAGTTGATTAAATTTCCATTTCTACAAGTAAAATCCAAGGGAATCGCGTAATTGGAAGATGGTCCAAAGTAATCCAAAAGGTAGAAATCTGTGGAATAATTAAATTCACAAGGAAATGAGGTCAAATAATATTAAAAGATAAGACATGCGTAGAAAGAGAAATGGAAGAATTTAAAACACGACTGTCATGGCTAATTTAAGAAAATATATATGCTCGTTTCCAAGAACTATCCATCTGTGGAACACAATACTATTGAGTTGCTCCCCAGCTGACTACAACATGATCGTTTTCAAGTCGAATGTTAATAAATTGTTGAGCCATCTTCTAAATAATACCAATCTTCATGATACTATACCACCACCCACTTAACAAAAACATTAACTTTTATCCTCAAGTGTACTTTGGGCCTTGATAAGCAGTTACTTTAGAACCTGGAACAGTCCATACAGTAATAAAATAGGGTAGAAAATAAATTTAAAAATTTTTATATAATCTGAGTTTAAACTGTCATACTTTTTCTCAAACAATGAAACCTTTATACAAAACTAAGAACTTTTTTTGAGTCAAAATATGCAGCATCGATCATGCAAGACCACAAGATAAAATAGTGAGGATCAAGCCGTGGGTTGTTCATTGGGAATTGAACACGGAGTGTTCCACTTAGAAGATAGAATCTTATTTTTGTGCTATGACAAAATTTCAACTGTTTGTTTTATGTGGGTGTTTTCTTGTTTTTTTTAATTAGCTCGACAAAGCATAAAGCCACTTGATGACGTAAGCGTAAGGAGTTAAAATTCTCAAAATAACGAATAGAAACTTTCCTCCCAGGGAGAGAGTAAAGTTGATGCGATTAGTTGAGACCATATTGAGTGTTCAGCAAAAGAGAAAAGATTAGTGTTGGAGTCATTTGATTAAGAAGTTTGAAGACTTGTTAATTAGAATTCAAGATTTTGTTTTGTGTGTGTGTACGCATTTTCAACTTTCACTACTGCAAAACTTATTTTCAGAACCAAATGTAAATGGACATGGATGACAAATCTTGATTTTAGGCAACATTTAATAGAGTTCAAAATATTTTGAACTCTGTGTGTGAGGGAAGGGATCAAACCAGAGCTTTTCTAGTTTCAAGAGTTTGTGTTCGCTGTAAATAATGTTTTGTGGTTGCAATGAAGAGAATGTTGGCTCAAACTTACCTCGCGGAATTGTCATGATGAAAATACACTGCTTTTATAAAGAATCTCAAATAGATGATAGTGGTTTGGAGAAGTGACAATCATTATAAGAGAGAGAGTGTATAAAACTCGACAAACCTTTTTCTGCTTTTAAAGAATATTGAGGCTAATAAAGATGAGAATGGAGAAGGTTGTGAGCAAGGAAGCAAAAAATAGAATAAATTTGCTTATTTTGAATCCCAAATTAATGAATACATTTTTTGATATTTGCTAAAAGTATTGCATGTTTTCCAATTTGGAAACATTTTCAGTAACATATAGGGATTAAACTGTAAGTTTGATAGGATCTACAGTAAAAAAACAAACTTAAAAAATAAATTACAACTTTTATAAATTCTAACTAAAAAAACAATGCAGTAATTTAGATATCTGCATCAAAAATGCAATTTTTTGCCTATTTCATTTACATTTTTAATCCCTTTCCAAAAAATTATTAAAATAAAAATTTTAGTGGATTTTGTGAAGAGCATAATGTAAGCAATTTTATCATATTTGTGAAAAATTGCAATTTTTGTCAACAGTCATTAGTATTTAATTTGTGTTAAAAAAAAACTTATGGATTTTTTTAATTTTTAGCAAAATCTGACTTTTTAAAATTTTTGATTGTAGTTCTAAACCAGAGCCAGTTCTCTGTATTTGTAGTCTCATGACTAAAATATTGAAAAATATTAAGAAAATTCAAAGCCAAGAATCGGTGACAAAAACATACATCCTTTTTGAATGAACATGACGCTTTGTCGAAAGATGTTGCATGGATTATAGATCCCTTATATGCTTGGCATAAGAGACAGCATTCCACCATTTGCTTCACATTTGTATATCCTAAGCACTAGAGATTATGGTAGACTTAAGCTTGATTGTGTAAAAAGTAATCATTTCACGCAACCTGACTGATATCAACTCTTTGGGTTGGATAATATAAAGAGTAAACGTAAACCGTTGCCTGGTGTTGGCCATCCCAGAGTTTGGGACACTCACAACACCTTAAATCCCAAAACCGGATGAGGAAGCTCAATAATACAATGTTTTAGTATGTATTTATTATGTTTATATAATATACAATGTTTTTATATTTTTAGATAATATTTACAGTGAAATTTAAACTTTTTACAATAATAAAATATGTCAAACTAAAACCAAGTCGTTATTGCTGTTATTTAAATAAACAAGTGCTTCAATCAGCTGTTGCTTATGCTAACATGCACTTAAATATATACTGAATTACCTCCATTAGTATTGCAAATAGCCATTTATACATATGGATACTGAAATACTGTGTATTAGTATATAACTAGCTGACTGTGTCGGCTCACTATTGCTTCACAGCATTCGCTACTTGAAACATTAATTAAAAATAATAAACATTTCATAACTTTGTTGTAAATATAAATTTTTCTTTTCTTTGTATGTACATTAACATTATATTAATTTCAATATGAATGTATTAATGTTTTAAATGTGACCATAAAAACATGAAAAGAAAGAAATCGATATAAAAATAGATCATAACTTGTTGAAAGTCAAGTCAGTACTTCTAAAGAAAAGAACATTTTGGACACAAATCCTAAATATCTGTCCAGGAAACAAAACGGAGTGTAAAGTAAAGATTAGATACCCTGTAGCATAAGACGAAGATAAGCGAACATTTCAAGTGACACCGGTTGTTCGACCTTGACATTGCTGGTGGTTGTTTGTAGCAGACATGGTCAAATGTTCGCGAGCAAGATTTAAAAAAAAAATATATATTTACAAAAACGTTTTAAGATTTAAAAGTAAAAATAAATATTTACAAAATATTTTCTTTATTATTAAATATTTACAAAACTTTTAAGGATTAAAAAAAACAAGTTTTTGCTATTTATGCAAAACTTTTTAGTGTAAGTAACAAAACAAACATAAATTTTACAAAACAATTTAACAGAGAACTGAAAATATTTTTGGCCAAGCTCCAATCATCCAGGAAATATTTTCTTTGTTTGAAAAAGTAAATATCTCATTTAACGGGAAAGTCATGCTTGATCAGCCTTTGTAGGAAAAGTAATTTTTTGAGAAGAGATGGGCTCGAGATAAATCCCTATGACTAGAAACTGTTTGACCAACGTTTTGGGTGGTTAAAATATTAATCACACACACACACATAATCGTTAACAAAAGGCCAAAATCAGTCAAAGATGAAAAAGATTCCAGAAGATGGGAAGACGGTTATAGATATCACCTGGAATGAGAGTTGGAGCTGAGCATTTGAGAGAGGCAGTTGGTTTTTCTGAAGGAGGGCTAGCACGTAGAACTGCGTAATAGGACATGTTTCAGTCTGGTCAAGCAAAGAACTGCAAATCCGCCATTAAATCTTAGAAAGACGAGGAGTATTATTATTGTTTATAATCTGGACTTGTGGCTTTAGAGTGAGAATTCCTTTGTTGCAGGATTGACTGGATCAGATAACAACTTTGTTCCAAAAGTAAAACCTCCAATTTTTATTTTAATTCAAAAAGTTGACGAGCTACAAAGACGGGAGTAGTACCATTAAAATGAGCAACCTTTTGTGCTCCAGAATTTATCTTCCTATATAGTCACCACCATTTTCGATGCACTTTTGTCAGGAATTCAATGGTGCATCTTTGCTGCTGATGCACATCCATGATGGGGGTTGCTTTCTTAGAGTCTCACACCACTAATATCTGAAACAGAGATGAAACTTTCAGGTTACGAATGCATAAGTTCAGTCATAATAACAATGCAATTCGCAATTTCCTCTGATCTATTTAGGTGAAATAAAAATAGGAAGCATTAGTTTTGGAATGTGCATATATATATATATATTCAACTGCCTCTCTCAAATGCTCAGCTCCAACTCCCACTCCAGGAGATATCTATAACCGTCTTTTCATTTTCTAGAATCTTTTTCATCCTTGACTGATTTAAATTTTTATTTCTTGTTTAGAGGTGTAGGTTGGATTACCTCCCTTTGTTAGAATTATGATTCCACATTTATCTCCCTTGCAATCTCTTCCCAAAATTTCACAATTCCATGGTGGATATTTTTTAATATGACCAGTTTTTAATCACTGTTTTCCATAAACTTGCAACAACTAACTAACTTAATGGGTTTTTTTTGTCTTTTTTTTACTAAAACATGATTTTCAGTAAAGATAAGTTGCTTGGGAGTAATGTCAAACCATATCTCTCTTTAAATAATAATCAACCATAAGAAATTTACTGCTTTATCTTGCTTATTCACAAAATTCAATTGCTGTATTCATAAAACTATGAAATATCTTTTTCTTTTCATATTTCAGCCAAAATGTCTTCCCAGATACTACCAATTGTAGCTCCTTCTAAACTTTGTAGAGTCGCCAGTACTGCTTTTTTGTTAGAAGATCCACTTTTAATAAGAATTCCAATATATGACACAAGATTTTCCAAGGATGACTTCTCATCATTAAACTTCTTATTGGGTTGATAGCTGAAAAGAAAAAAGGATTTTGCATTCATTTAGTTTTGATTGTAATAAGTATTTTTTTTTTTTAAATAAATAACATCTACTTCTGAACATCCCAAGGAAAACTCAAACCTATACCTCATGCATATAAAGGGAAAGTTTCAGTAGTGCTCTGGAGGATTCTCTAGTTTTTGACGCCTTACTTAGAATATTGTGAGAAAACAATTACATAGGGTTGCTTTTAACAAAAACAATGTATAAAAAAACAAAAAAAAACTGCATGTGTGTGTAAATCTGACCCAAACTTCAATTCCATTAAATTTTCACTTTTTAAATTGTCATTAAAGTTAGAAACTTGTATTTCTTATAAAATCTATTAAATGAATGCTGTAAATGTAGCATTAAATGTGGCCATTTTTGACTCTTTCCATTACAAACTGGAGGCCAATTTCTAAGGATTTGATCATTGCCTTATATGGGTTTGTTTTATGATATATCAATCTTGGTGGTTTATTAATGCTGACCAAAATTCTTTTTAATTTTTAAATGATGAAAAATTATTTTTATAATTATTTCATTTGGTAGGAATTTCTGATTCCATTATTTTCTGCAGAGAAATAATTTATAGAAAGTAGGTCAAGTATCAAGTGGTAAATCATTATATAAAAACAAAATGTCTTTCAGGTCACACATCTGAAAATGTCTAGAATTGATTTTATTGAAAGAATAGATTTTACTGGTACATGTTCCACTGTAAATGGAGCATGACAGTAAATACAGGATGGAGCATTTTTATCTTGAAGATATGAGTGCGTTATATATATACGTGTGGCCTTTCTCAATCGGGCAATTTATCTACCCTTTCCCACTTTTCTATAACTCTGGTAGTTCTCATTGGTTGGATTTTTTCAGTCTATTATTTGTGTAGGTATTTCACTCAGTAAATTCTTTTCTAGGCCAAAGTTGGGGGAAAAAAGTTCCTTCCACTCCCTTAGTGAAAAAAAGGTAAATCTGGTGAGAATTAAATGCAGATTTCCTTCATCCATCTCCAATGCAATATTTAGTGTTTTTTATGTAGTTCCTGTGCCACATTTCAAAGTTTTCAATAGTTTGAGCATAATCCTGTTAAATTTATATATATATATATATACTGTATTAATAAATACAAGACTTCAAAAAACGAATTGGTAGCAACAAAAAGTGTATTTCATTATAGGTTACAATTGTTTCAAGACCGGTTGGACAATTTCAAGCATTATGGCGTTTGAAAATTTTCACATAACCAGCCTTTCTTCAGACTTCTTGAATAAAAAACACTTTAACAATAGAATATTATTTAAAGAAATTTCCCTTAAAGGAAATGAAGCATGCGAAAACATTTATCCTGGATGCATCCTTTGTCAAGAGCTTATTTAAATATTAATATATCACCTAATTTTCGTATCCTTATTTAAAAACCTATCATAAGAAGTTACACAAAATCCCGTAGCCATTTAATATCTTTTAATAATACTACTCATTGAATTCTTAAATTAGATTTCTATATTTCTTTATTTCACATAATTTTTTTTTTTTAATTTTTTTAATTCTATTTTTATATTTATAATATGGCCAGAACAACCTAGCTAAAACGTTACAGTTATTTTCAGTTTCGTAAACAACTTAACAATAAACTAGCAATTATTAAAAAATTAAATTAGCAATTAGTCCAACTGGTCTTGAAACAATTGTAACTTAAAATGAAATACACTTTTTGTTGCTACCAATTCCTTTTTTGAAGTCTTGGTTTTGTTAATACAGTATATTAATGCTCAATTATGAAATATGATAATTTTGTAGCTTACTTTTTAAGTCATCTCTTTTTGGCTTAAAATTCATTGGTATATGAAAATTTACAGAATTATATGAACCCAGTAAAATTCAGTATATTACAAACAAGTCTCTCTCTCTCTCTATATATATATATATATATATATATATATAATCTGAAGTTATTGTTTTCCAGAGGTTAAATGTTCAATACTCAAGTAGATTGCAAACTTTGCTTTCATATAAGCTGTATCGCCTGAAGAGGTTCCTAGTTACTGGTAACTAGCTGACTGAAACATGCTCATAACTGTGTAGCAATATATTACTGCTCATGTAAAAACAAATAAAGAGTATATATATATATATGTGTGTGTGTGTGTGATTGAAATACTCTCTCCATGTAAAAACAGTAAAATCCAAGTTTGAGAAATAAATGCCAATTAAGAAGAGAATAACAAATTACTTTTGTCTAAGAAAACAATTCTTCCATATTAACAAATGAAAGTGCAAAATTATTTTCTTTTGTGTTTATAGTGAAAATAATTGTTTTTTATACAAGTTTATACTCACATCCAACTGTAAAGAGAATTGGGTTTTTGCTGGTAAACTGGAACAAATTGATTTCCCCATTGAATCAGATGAGTTAAACAAGCAAAGAAAAGAGGAAATGATTGTTGGAGGATTTCAATTAAAATCGATTCGTTGCTTTGCCAAATTAGACTGAAAGAATGAAAAAAAAAAAAAGAATCTTTCATTAAATTCTTAATTTCTCACAGGAGACAAAATTTTTAAAATTTTTTTATTAATTTTTATATCTTTGGAGAATGTGAACTTTAAAATTAAAAAATAAAATTGAATACACTTGAAAATTATTTAGAGACATGTAATTTCCTAAGAAGCAATGGAGCTTTATTTATTTTTTAAAATTCATTTTAAATTGCTGTGGGTTTAAACACCTAAACAATAACAATTTTGTCCGATAAATTTTTAATATACTAACAATTTATTTCTGTATCAAGTTTAAAATGAAAACAAATTGAATGAAAATTCTTTAAATATTTATTTGAGCTCCAACTAATTTTTTTATATAAAAACAGTAATTGTAATCAAAATAAATTCTGTATTCTATAATAAAACGATGATGTATTTATATTTGTATGTAAATAAATATAAATCCGTCCTATTGGCAAGTGAAACATGTTCCTTTTTCTAGCCCTTGAATAAAATCATTGGCATTTATGGCAACGGAGTCATTAATCTAGGAAACTAAGAAAAAATATTTTGCAAGGGACAATTTAGGATGCTAAATAATCAAACGAACCATCAAACAATTTTAAGTAAAAAAAATCCTTGTCATGGAGTGGGTGCTACAAGCACCGAATAAACTTAATCTCAGAAATTGTCGAAGCAATACATGATGATCTCCACAAGTGCTAAATGAAGTTAGTTCCGAAAATTGCCGAAGTAGTTTATGAAAAGGAAACAAGTTAATTAACAAACTAAAAATTAAACCATGTTGGTTATAGTCAGTTAACATACTTCTTAACTTCCAATGTGACTGCTACTGGAAGCAGTGACATGGCAAAACAGTTTCTTTGCTTTTTCTTCTCACGCCTGGATCTTCCCTGTGCACATAATCTTTTTATTACATTTTTCCAATCATTCTTTTTTTATTTAATAATCATTGAAAAAATTTTTCTGTGTTATTTTAAATAAGAATTATTGAAATTAATTTTTTTTTTTTTTTAAATTATTGAAAACACTTTTTTAAATCTTTTAAAACTATTTTGGGAATATTATGTTGGACACGCTATTTTATGATGTTTGAAATTTTGTTATTTTGATTTCAATAATTTTATTTTTATACTTTCATAAATATATATTTATTATATAAATCCAAAAAACAACTTTTATTTTTAAAATTTAAAAAGCAAAACATTTTTATAATTTCATAATTATAAAATTTAAAAAAAAAAAAAACTTTTTAATTTTGTTATTAAAAGTGCAAATAAAGACTAATTGTGTTATTTTTATCTTTTTATAATTTTGTAATTTTTATTGTATACTTTTTAATAATGTCCTTTTCTTATATTTTATTGCAATAAATTGCTTCACAATAGAACAATAAAAGTGAAGGACTGATATGTCTTGTCACACTGGAAGTCAGGAAGTATGTTAGCTGACTATAACCACAATGTTAAGTAACAAAATAATTAACTATTAATTAATGTACACAAAACAAAAAAATAAACTCAACCATTTTTTTATTTTTGGTTATTTTACTTATTTCAACATATGTAAGCATATCAATATAATGTAAATGTGATTTTCAATTGTCTCTAATACGATATAGGCACCATATTTTTCACAAATTCTTATTTCTGAACTATTAATAAACATCCTGGTATATTCATTTTTGCTAAATTCATGGCTTCACACCAAAAGTAAATGCCAAAAAAATATTTTCAAATTAGAAAATAATTTGAAACTTATTTATGGAAATTATGTAGAATAAAAAAAATGTTTTTTAATTTTACTCACCTTGGACATTCAGATTGTGTAATAGATTTACACATTTTATCCTCAACGGCTGAATAAATCTGAGATGGAAGATTATCTGACAAATTGGCCAATTTATGTTGGTTTTGGTGCAAAAGATGCAAAAGAATGTTCTAGAAAAAAACAAACATTTATTTTCCTTCTTTCAATATTATTTTAATCAATTCCATTTTAAGTTTTATTTTGAATTAAACCTATTTTAAAAATTAAATTGCAGAAAGATCTTCATGATGCATGTACTTTCATAGAACGAAGATGCTATATTCCAAAATTCATATAAAATTAATCAAGTCTTTCTTATATAGAAAATCATTTTTAGCAACTTTAATAGTAAATTGTATCTACAGCATAATCACGTTGACACATTGGTACTCACCAGATCACCAAAGTTAAGAAATGATGAACCTGGCCATTACCAGATGGTTGACCATTTGGGAATAGTGGCTTCATCATAAAATTTGATTTTCTTAATTGAAAAAAACTTGATTAATTTACGTGATTTTTGGAATATATCTTTGTTTGATGATGAGTTATGTACATAATAAAGTTTTTATTTTTTTGTTTTGAAACTAGGTTGGTAAATGTTACTTCACGCTACAGCAGAACACCGATTATTCTAATTTGGTTTTCTAGAAGTATCCGAGGTCGCTGACAATGAATTTGATAATCAAACCTATCACAAATTTACCATTTGCATGGTATGAACCCTTGGACCCTGGGACTATTTTGCACAATTTCACTGCCTTCAGTAATGTTTTCTTATAGTGAATGGACTTATTACATCATGGAGGAATTTTTAGTAGACATTTGAAATAACAAGAAAGATAAAAAAAAAAACATAAAAAAATGGGATACATTTTTTTGTGTTACGTAGTTTTTGTGCTTTTTAATTGATCTAAAAAATTAAGTTTTCACAAGTGGTTTACAAAAATATATTTTTATGTTTTTCATTTTTTTTTTGGGGGGGGGTATTCAATTATAGAACTTGTTTAGTTTAACAGGTGTTTCTGCAGTTTAATTAACATTCAGGAGGGAGGGCGATTGAGAGGTGGTGGTGGCAGCACCCTAATGTAAACAAAATTTTTGTAAAATGTTAAATGGTATTCTACTCAGTAAGCTGCTCAATGATAAAGGTTAATGTGATGGATTGCTTGATAACTGAATCTTATCTTCCATGGCAAAATGTAAAATGATGTGGCACAAGGGTCGGAAAATGGGATTGAAGAAGCAGTGCTCTAGAGGAAGTGCACTCTGGCTTGCAAAAAATGCCTGTGCAACCTTGTTGGCATTTCACAGTAGGTGTGCCTCAGCCAGATAGCAAGAAATTAATCCCTTCTCAAAGAGAGAAGGCAAAGCCTGGGAGTACGGATCTCCTAGAACTGCACAGAACCAGCAATATACTGTAGTCAACAGTGAAAGGCATTTCAAAAATATTTTAGACTCTGTTGGGTTTGGTGCCGATTAGCTGAATGATGATGACTATTATGCCAGGTGTTTATTGGACTTGAGGATGATCATGTTGCAGCCCTCAGGGAAGTATTTAAAATTTTCATCTTTCATCTTTTAACCTCTTTGTCTCAGTGGCAACAGATTTCATCAATGGGAAATACTAAACCACTAAAAAAGAAAAGTTAAAAACCTTTTCACCAAAGACAAACTTTGCAAATGTCACTGAATAAAATTTGATCCTAGAGAAAAGTGCGTGTGGGGGGGGGGAAGAGCAAACTCACCCAACCAACTTCTGTTTTACTCAGGCTCATCACAATCTTATTCACTGCAATCGGCAACCTTATTGAATTAGAAGGAAACAATAAAAGAAACTTATAGTAAAAACAAAATAGAATTATTACAAGTTATAATTTTTGAATGTGTATTAAACATAAGTAAATAATTCAATTATTTACTTATGTTTCAGACTAATATTCTCATCTTTAGTTGTAATATTAAAACACAATGAGGCTAACAATTTAATAACAGCCAAAAATATTGTCTAAAACTATGAGGGAAGATGAAGCATGCAGTGTGTATAATGCAACAAGACAATTATTTTAAAAGGAGAAAAACAATGTTGGAAATGTTTAAAGATCGCAATCAGAGAACAGGAGAAAAATTCTATAACATCATTAAAAATGATTTTATGATTTTCTTAAATATTTACATTATTATTAATGAATATTATTGAATGAGGAAACATTTTGAGTAAAATTTGGAATTTCGTTTTTAAACACATCAGGTCGAATTTGGTGACCATTTTGTTTTCTTTTAGCTTATTCACATAATATTGATATATTTCAAGCCTACTTTTTTCAATTTTACATGCATAATACTAACTGGATTTTAAACGGAAATAATTCCTCATTATTTAAAATATAGCAAAACTATTTGTAGCCATTCTTCTTTGACTATTACATTTAAACATTGTCATTCTTGGATTTTTAAGTTAGACCCAAATAGCATTTAAGCTGACAAAGCAACTTTTGTTTCTGAAGAGCTAATTTTTATTAACAATAATATATTCACTATAATTTATTTAAAAAACAAACATTTTTAAATAACCAATTAAATATTAAATGTCAGGCGAAGCGATTCACTGAGCTGAATCAGGGTATCCCAAGCAATCCACATGGAGCGATATCTCAAGGAATAGACAAAACGTATGAACCCTTCATATCAAAAGGATATATCGCCCGAGATAAAGAAACTCGAGGGGAACCCATTAACATCCCAGTTCCTAGTGAAATGAAAGTAGATTGATTACGATTAGGGGCATAGGAAACCCATGATGGTCCTGTTATGCAAAGTCCACCTAGCATCAGACTGGAGCTCACGAGAAGTCACAGTAATTGATTATCTTCCAATGATTAGCGTGACCATGATATTAGGGAATTATGTCGCCAAAAGTCAAATTAAGCACCAAAAGTTAAACCAAATAATGGCAAGGTATGAGACAGAAAGAAGTAGGGGACGAGCATCCATAGGGATAACGATAAAAAGTAGGACAATAGCCAATATTTCCTCAATAACAGAGTGCTAATGAGGAAATGGAATGCTTCCAGGACAATGGAAGAAATCACGCGAGGACAAATAATGGTGTCTGATATATATATCGGGAGGACATTATGAAGGTCGCACATGAGATACCATTGGCAAGTCAGCTAGGAGTCAATAAGATGCTAGAAAAGCCGATCAGATACTTTTACAGGAATTGTGGGGATATAATAAAGAATTGTGGGGATATAATAAAGAAATTCTGCAGAACCTGTGGAGCATGCCAAAATACGGGAAAGCCCAATCCAAACATTCCCTCGACCCCACTCCAATCCATACCAGCAGTAGAAGAATCATTTAGTTGAATAATCAAAGATTGTGTGGGATCAATATCCAAAACCAGGACAGGTCACAAATTTATGTTAACTATACTGTGTGCATCCACGAGGTTCCCCAAGACAATCCCATTATGTAACATCTCGACGAAGAAGGTGGTAGATGCCCTGATAAATTTTTTTTAACAAAATGGGGCTAGTTAGAATCATACGGACCAACCAAGGGTCTAACTTTATGTCGAGCCTATTTAAGCAAGTTATAGAGTAATTGGAAATCACCGATATAAAGTCCAGCACGTATCACCCTCAGTCACAGGGAGCATTAGAACAATTTCATGCTACCTTGAAGACCATGTTAAGAGGCTATTGTGTGAAACACAATGCCGAATGAGACCAGGAGATCTCATTTGTGCTCTTCGCAGCTCAGTAAGCAATCCAGGAGTTGTTAGGATTCAATCCTTTCAAATAAGTCTTCGGTCATCAAGTGCTCACGGACTATTGAAAGTGATAAAAGAACAATGGATCAGTAATGCCGAATAATATATCAGATTACGTCACTAAGGTACGACAAACTTTAGCTGAAGCACAGAAATTGGCCAAGACTCACTTAAAGAATAGAGCTATGAAGGCCATATATAATAGAAAAGTAGTAAGAGAATTCGAGGTGGGGGAGAAAGTGTTAATACTCCTACCTTTAAATGGTCAACCGTTCAAGGCAAAATATCAATACACAATCGCTGAAAAGATAAGCCCTCTAAACTAAAGAGTACATACTCCTAAATGCAGAAGCAAGACACAAATATGTCATGTTAAAATGATAAAGAAATATTTTAGAAGAGTGGGAGAAAAATCAGTGCTGGCAGTGCCATGTCACAGCAAAGCTGCAAATGAAGAGTATCCTAAACGGGAAGGATCCACCCATTAAGTTAAAGAATTCAAAGATACTAGGAAACTTAGGGTGCAAACTTGCACATTTACTCCCAGAAGAAAGGCAGAGATTAAAGGAAATACTAATGGAATATAGAGACCTATTCGCTGATGTACATACATGTACAAAAGCAGCAGTGCATGATGTTGAGCTAAAAGAAACCAAACCAATCAGGCAACACCCATATCGTTTAAGTCCAAGAAAATTTGAGGCAATTAAAATGGAAATAGAATACATGTTAAAATATGAGATTATAAAGCTGAGTCAAAGCGAATAAGCATCACCATGCGTGCTGGTTGATAAACCTGACAAAATGGTAAGATTCTGTATGGACTATCGCAGAGTAAACACGGTAATCAAGGTGGATGCATACTCCATGCCCAGGATGGACAATTGCATAGATAAAATAGGCCATGCTAAATACATCACAAAATGTGACTCCTGAAGGAGTATTGGGGAATGTCCTTAACTGAAAGAGCCAAGCAATATTGGTTTTTATAAACTTCAGAAGGAACAGACCAATATCAGGTAATGCCATTCAGGATGAAGAATTCCCAAGCAAACGTTTGTGAGGTTAATAAACGCATGCCTTGCTGGGATTACAAATGTGGATACATATACAATGACACGAGGACAGAACATGTCAAAATGATCCAGCAAGTACTTCAGAGATTAAGAACAGCTAAATAAACAATTTGCCATGCCGAGGTTAAGTATTTAGAGTATGTAGTGGCCCATGGGAGAATCACCTCACTGAAGGCCAAGGTATAAGAAATAGAAAATTATCCAATACCAAGAAATGTCAGGAGCCTGAGGCAATTCCTGGGCATGGCAGGATATTACCGCCGATTCTGCAGAAATTTTGCAAATCTCACTACACTGCTAACAGAGTTGTTGAAAAAGTGTGAGATTTCAATGGACACCCGAGTGTCAAGAAGCGTTTGAGAAAATCAAACGAATGCTAAGTAGCAAACTAGTCTTAAAGTCTGCATCGTTTGATAAACCCTAGTGTAGTGGTAGATGCCAGCAATAATGAGATTGGAGCAGTCTTGTTACAGTCAGAGAGTGCAACACTTCATAGTTCCCACATTGAATTGCAATTTATCCTGAGTTGAATATATAAGTTATTTTGCTGAATTTTGTCGATAAGGATTAATAATTTAGATTATTTGGATTATTCAAACTATTGTTTTTATCTTGAGTGTTATTTGCACAATGTTTCGGCTGATGTAACCTTCAACCTTCTTCAAGTGTATCTTGTCATCGAATTCAGGACTCTGGAATTTTGTACGCTCTTAATTAATTCACAATTGTATTCTTAGTATCACCCGCACTGAGGATTGAACCTTTAACCTCTAGAAGAGTATCAATTACAACTGAATTTTACCCATGTACTTTATCAAGATTTTATGCAGATTTCCAAGACTGAAAGATTTGCAAGTTGAGCAAGAAGGAGGTCGGAGATTACATCAGCAAAAACGTGCAAATAACACGTAAGATGAGAACAGTAGTGCAATTCAAGTTGACTGATAATGAAAAACCTTGCACATGACAATTTTTTTCAAACATTATAATTTGAGGTTTTCTATCTATTATGCATACTTTACTCCATTTGAATAAAAAAAGCATTTGTTACAGTTTGGAAGTACTTATTTCGGCAACCAAGCAGTTATAAATGGATTCACCATAAGAAGAGTTGATTTAAAATGGCAAATCCATTGCAACAAATATAAAAAAACACAAAAAACTGATCATGATTATTAATTTTCTATCGAAGAAGAAATAGATGAATAATTATTTCCATTTTTGTTACTTTAAGTTATTTTGCATTGTCAAAGTTCTTAAACAGACAAACTCTCTGATTTCATGGGAATATCAAGTTCATAAGTGATCACCAGTCGCATGTAGATCCCAGTTAGGAGAGATGATGATGTTAGGAAGTACTGATGTTTTCCACATACAGCATCTTATATTCTCAAATGGTCACTCATCTAGTACTCATTAGGTTCAATGTTGCTTAACTTTGGTCGTCTAATGAGAACTGATGTGTCAGCATGATCATGCTAATTAAATTATGTTTGTAAAGTTATTAACTATTTCAGAATTTGTATTTAAATGTATCAAGACCACAAGATTTTAACAATACACTTCAGATAATCAGATTTTACTATTAAACTACAGTAACATGTTAAGTCAAATTTATTATTTGCATCTACCTGGCATTGGCTGGTAGCATATTTACTCACAATTTGATTTTTTTTAACTATGCCAAGATTGTTTTATCAAAATATTTTTTTTATTTCAATCAAATATTCTTTTAAAGACCATCTGTAAGGAGACAAAGTCCATTTCTAATATTTAAAACAACTTTCTTGTTTTTGTTGACATGTAAATAAAAAGGAGATGAAAGAGAAGACTGTTAGTAAGGGAATACGTCCATGAGTAGGGACGAAGACAAAAGGTTTGAAAGTCCACATGTTGAGTTTGTGTGTATTATTATAAGTTCATGTGTGTGTAACGATCACCATCTGTTGCTATGATACCTCTGTTACTATTGCTGCTGCTTGCAGGATGACTGCTGCATGTGCGCATGACACCCTAACCATAAAAATATTATTTCTTGTCATTGAAATATTCAATCCTACCTATTAATTAGAAAGTAGCCACAAATTTTAAATATTAAGAATAAATATTTGGTCCTGAAGACAAACCTGTTACAGTCATGAGAGCCTCGAAGAGTTAAAACGAGCCGATCCCATAGAAACTTTGCTTCTATTTCTGGAAGAATTTCCCTTGAAGCATTTATGCTATTATCTGGTCTGTTCTCTGTGCAATCCTTCAAACAGCATTTAAATCTGTCAACCATTTGTAAAGAGGCATTTTGCCAATTCTGTTCAACACATTGCTGAAAAAAACAAAAAATAACAATCAAAATATCAACAATACTAAATGACAATAAAATGTTCAATATTTGAAAGGACAGTTTGAAGAACAAATCTTTTCTTATTGATATAGACAATGAACATACTATCAGAGTAGGAACTTCCAGTCGGAGCATCATTAAAATGACTGGAAAAGAAAAGTTTAATTGTCTAAGGACTAAAAAGGGCTGGTCAAAGTCAACTTTGATTATATGGGGGCATGCATGTAGTCCATCCGCACATGGAAAGATTCTTGAAGCTTCATAGATCAAGTCCTTATCTGATCCCAATTTGAAAATACTCTTTTTCAAAGAAAAAAAAATACAATAAAAATGCTATTTACTTTTTTATTTTCAGTTCAAAGTATCACTTTATTCAATGACATATCAACCCTTTTAGATTATGAAATGATAATCAGTATGCATACCAAAAGTGTCTGACAATGAAGACAGATGAGAATTCAGATGTAGAGAAAAAATATTGTGATGGTGAAGCTATTGTGGTTGTGAAGAAGTTTTGTTACCTTGATGAAATCATCGAAACACAAAGAGTAACTGATGTTATTGTGATTAGGATTGGAGGGAGTAATTTGTATTATTTGAATCATTCAGACTACTTTCTTATCTTGAGTGTTCTTGGGAATCTTCCTGTTGAACTTAGGAATCTGTATGGAATTTTAAATGGCCCTTTATTTAATCCACAGGGCTAGCATGCTTTTATTCTATCAGCCATAACCAGGTAGAACTCTTAAATAATTTGCAATTATATTCTTAGTATTGCCTGCACATAGGATTGAACTTTCAACTCCCCAAAGAGTGTTGCATAGAACTGAATTTTTATCTAGCACTTATCCATCATGCCACAGATGCGACAAGATACACCAGAACAAGACCATTGAGCGAGTCAGTTTTTTCGCCAAAATTCTTGAAAACTGGTACAACAGAAGCAGTTTTCCAGCAGTCAGGAAAGCAAGAATAAGTAAGACATTTGTTGAAGAATTTGGAGAAAACTGGGTTACCATTGATAGAGCATTTTTTCATAACATATGACCATTTCATACCCTCGAAAAAGTTCCAGCAAAAACCGAACAGCCAGCCGTGGTTCTCTTCAGAATGTGTTGCTGCCATTGTGCACAGAAATCACATTTTCCATTGCTTCCAACGTAATAGATGTACTGAGACTAAAGCCGCTTTCAGGACCACCAGCAACCACTGTAAAAAGTAATAAAGAACGCAAGAGAGCTGTATGCCCAGTCTGTCAAATCCAAAGTATCTGAGCAACAGTTTGGTTCCCACCAGTTTTAGCAAATAGCAAACAGAATCCTGAACAGAAGCGTGTGTTCTATCCCAACTATCATTAATGAACCTGAGGTAATCTCATCAGCATCAGACAAAGCCAAACTCTTTGCTAAGAACTTTGCAGCTAATTCTACCCTTTGCGACGAAGGCCACCAACCCCCAATATTTCCTCCTATATCAGAAAACACGCTATGTGGTATATAAATATCTGTGCGTGATGTTGCCAAGCTAATTAAAAACCTTGATTCCAGTAAAGCAACTGGCCCTGCTGGTATTCCAATTATAGTATCCAAAAAACTTCAACCAGAACTAGCACCCATACTTACAAAACTGTTTAAATGTTGTCTTAAGGAGAATTGCTTCACGTCATCCTGGAAAATCTCATCAGTATGTCCTGTATTTAAGAATTCAGGTGATCAGTCATCTCTCTCTCAGTACAGACCAATAAGTCTCCTGTGCGTCATTAGTAAGTTGCTGGAATCTGTGTTGAATAGAGAAGTAATTAACTATCTCAGCAAAAATAACCTTTTTAGTGACACGCAATATGGTTTCCGTTCTGCTAGATCTACAGCAGATGTGCTTACAATTATATCTCATAGGCTTAGCAAATCTCCTGATGGAGGCAACCTTTCTAGGACAATTGCTCTTGATATATCAAAGGCCTTTGATAGGGTATGGCATAAAGGTTTATTTCACAAGATCTCCAGCTACGGTATAGCTGGAAATGTCTTTTCAGTTATTAAATCATTTCTTTCTGATAGGTTCATAAGAGTAGTGGTTGATGGACAGAAATCAGAAGCTCACAGTATTAATGCTGGAGTCCCACAGGGGTCCATCCTAGGTCCAACTCTCTACCTGATCTACATTAATGATCTTCCAAATCACATCCTTACATCATTCATAGACATTTATGCTGATGACACTACTGTCTATGATAGCACATCTAAGACCGTAAACGATCAAGTTCTCTCCGATTCTCTCTCCTCTGATCTTGAGCACGTGATACCATGGGAAAAGAAGTGGCTTGCTACTTTTAATTCATTAAAAGCAAAGCTTTTATCTTTACATCATCAACGCTTTGATCCCCATCTGGCATCAATTGAAATGAATGGCTCTCATCTTGGGGAGGCCTCATGCTTTGACAAGCTTCTGGGTTTGACCTTTACTCCTGATCTGAAATGGAATACATACATTAAATCCATTGCTAAGGTCGCTGGAAAAATGGTGGGATGCTACTATCAATCCAGTAGATATCTCACTGCTGATGCTATTCTCTATCTATATAAGAGACAGGTACGTCCAAGGATGGAGTACTGTTGCCACATCTGGGCAGGAGCTGCTAGAAAGGACTTATCCTGCCTTGATAGAGTTCAAAATAGACTTTGTAGCCATGTAGGGGATGTCCTTTTCTCTTTCCAGCAACCTCTTTCTCACAGAAGAGATGTTGCAAGTTTGTCTCTGCTTTATCATTATTTTCATGGCAAGTGCTCAACTGAGCTCCAATCTATGGTCCCCCCTCACCAAACTTTCACAAGAAACACTTGTCTAGCAGAAAACACTATCAATAATTTCCCCCACTCTTTATCTGTGCCTAAACCTAAACGTAGATTCCATGAACAAAGCTTGTTTCTTAGAACTGCACGCCTGTGGAATTGTCTTCCGTTTTCCTGCTTTCCAGCTGACTATAATATGGTTATCTTCAAGTCTAACGTAAACAATTTTTTAATGAGCCGTTCCACTTAAGTTAACAAATTTAGCGAATTTCCATTACTCACGATTACTATATTGTACAATTGTCTACCGTACAGTCTATCACCCTTATCCTCTAGTGGCCTCTTGGTCTTGATAAGTGGTGATGCCTATGTAAAAAAAAAAGCATCTCTGATGTGATCCCTGATGGCTTACCAGTCATCCTTCTGAATTTGGAGTAATGGCTCTTCAACTTAGGGTCAAGAGTTTAGGATAATTTCTACCAATATCACAATGCAATCAGCATCCCAAGTGAGAATAGGCCTTTGGTTACACAATCCTCGGAAACTGCGGTCAGAAATAGATCTAGAAGTGAGGTTTGCTGATCGTATTGATCTGGGAGAAGGTTTGGGATTTGTGACTGCCTGTGACAAGGAATGGGATAGAAAAAAACTGTGATGTTATCAGCTGCATTTGTGTAACTAGAGAAAGCAAGACAATGGCTGTGGTGGACATTAAAGTTATCAAATACATGTACTTGGGCAATAGTATCTAGAGAGAATGCTGCATCAATGCTGTTAGAGACATAATTGATTAGGGTACAGTCCTGAATCGAGAAAGAACCGTGGATAAAATATAAGTAGCTAACGTGATGTTGCAGGTTTAGTCTAAAGCACATGAAGGCCTGGTCGTCTGATTTGAGTCGAGATTCTCTTGTCAATGGATTAGAGTGTTTTGAATATAGATGCCAAGTTTTGAATATAGATGCCAAGTTTTGAATATAGATGCCAAGTTTTGAATATAGATGCCAAGTTCGTGCATGTGCCTGTCTGAGTCCTTATGGCAAAGTGAGAAATAACCAAACGTTAAAGTGGTTAGAGGAGATGGAGGAGTATAGATTAGTTTCAATTAGTGCTAAGATCTCAGAGGAGTTTGCTAGCAGAACTGATTCTATATCACCTAAGTTAGTTCTAAGTTCATGGATATTTGTGAATGCAAGCCTCAGGGGAGGGGGCAAATTTGTTTTGTTTAAGTGTGCATCTGGTTTTATTGTTTTTGTTTGTTTGATCTGTCATTTTATTTAATAGTTTCAGTTTTAGGATGAAAAATGTTAGACAAGAGCTGTCATTTTATTTAATAGTTTCAGTTTTAGGATGAGAAATGTTAGACAAGAGCTGTCATTTTATTTAATAGTTTCAGTTTTAAGGTGAGAAATGTTAGACAAGAGCTGTAATTTTATTTAATAGTTTCAGTGTTAGGATGAGAAATGTTAGACAAGAGCTGTCATTTTATTTAATAGTTTCAGTTTTAGGGTGAGAAATGTTAGACAAGAGCTGTCATTTTATTTAATAGTTTCAGTTTTAGGATGAAAAATGTTAGACAAGAGCTGTCATTTTATTTAATAGTTTCAGTTTTAGGGTAAGAAATGTTAGACAAGAGCTGTCATTTTATTTAATAATTTCAGTGTTAGGATGAGAAATGTTAGACAAGAGCTGTCATTTATATAATAGTTTCAGTTTTAGGGTGAGAAATATTGGACAAGAACTGTCATTTTATTTAATAGTTTCAGTTTTAGGATGAGAAATGTTAGACAAGAGCTGTCATTTTATTTAATAGTTTCAGTTTTAGGATGAGAAATGTTAGACAAGAGCTGTCATTTTATTTAATAGTTTCAGTTTTAGGATGAGAAATGTTAGACAAGAGCTGTCATTTTATTTAATAGTTTCAGTTTTAGGATGAGAAATGTTAGACAAGAGCTGTCATTTGATTTAATAGTTTCAGTTTTAGGATGAGAAATGTGAGACAAGAGCTGTCATTTTATTTAATTGTTTCAGTTTTAGGGTGAGAAATGTTAGACAAGAGCTGTCATTTTATTTAATAGTTTCAGTTTTAGGATGAGAAATGTTAGACAAGAGCTGTCATTTTATTTAATAGTTTAGTTTTAGGGTGAGAAATGTTAGACAAGAGCTGTCATTTTATTTAATAGTTTCAGTTTTAGGGTGAGAAATGTTAGACAAGAGCTGTCATTTTATTTAATAGTTTCAGTTTTAGGGTGAGAAATGTTAGACAAGAGTTGTCATTTTATTTAATAGTTTCAGTGTTAGGATGAGAAATGTTAGACAAGAGCTATCATTTTATTTAATAGTTTCAGTTTTAGGATGAGAAATGTTAGACAAGAGCTGTCATTTTATTTAATAGTTTCAGTGTTAGGATGAGAAATGTTAGACAAGAGCTGTCATTTTATTTAATAGTTTCAGTTTTAGGGTGAGAAATGTTAGACAAGAGCTGTAATTTTATTTAATAGTTTCAGTTTCAGGGTGAGAAATGTTAGACAAGAGCTGTCATTTTATTTAATAGTTTCAGTTTTAGGGTGAGAAATGTTAGACAAGAGCTGCCATTTTATTTAATAGTTTCAGTTTTAGGGTGAGAAATGTTAGACAAGAGCTGTCATTTTATTTAATAGTTTCAGTTTTAGGATGAGAAATGTTAGACAAGAGCTGTCATTTTATTTAATAGTTTAGTTTTAGGGTGAGAAATGTTAGACAAGAGCTGTCATTTTATTTAATAGTTTCAGTTTTAGGGTGAGAAATGTTAGACAAGAGCTGTCATTTTATTTAATAGTTTCAGTTTTAGGGTGAGAAATGTTAGACAAGAGTTGTCATTTTATTTAATAGTTTCAGTTTTAGGATGAGAAATGTTAGACAAGAGCTATCATTTTATTTAATAGTTTCAGTTTTAGGATGAGAAATGTTAGACAAGAGCTGTCATTTTATTTAATAGTTTCAGTGTTAGGATGAGAAATGTTAGACAAGAGCTGTCATTTTATTTAATAGTTTCAGTTTTAGGGTGAGAAATGTTAGACAAGAGCTGTAATTTTATTTAATAGTTTCAGTTTCAGGGTGAGAAATGTTAGACAAGAGCTGTCATTTTATTTAATAGTTTCAGTTTTAGGGTGAGAAATGTTAGACAAGAGCTGCCATTTTATTTAATAGTTTCAGTTTTAGGGTGAGAAATGTTAGACAAGAGCTGTCATTTTATTTAATAGTTTCAGTTTTAGGGTGAGAAATGTTAGACAAGAGCTGTCATTTTATTTAATAGTTTCAGTTTTAGGGTGAGAAATGTTAGACAAGAGGTGTCATTTTATTTAATAGTTTCAGTTTTAGGATGAGAAATGTTAGACAAGAGCTGTCTTTTTATTTAATAGTTTCAGTGTAAGGATGAGAAATGTTAGACAAGAGCTGTCATTTTATTTAATAGTTTCAGTTTTAGGGTGAGAAATGTTAGACAAGAGCTGTCATTTTATTTAATAGTTTCAGTTTTAGGGTGAGAAATGTTAGACAAGAGCTGTCATTTTATTTAATAGTTTCAGTTTTAGGGTGAGAAATGTTAGACAAGAGCTGTCATTTTATTTAATAGTTTCAGGGTTTGGATTAGAAATGTTAGACAAGAGCTGTCATTTTATTTAATAGTTTCAGTGTTAGGATGAGAAATGTTAGACTAGAGCTGTCATTTTATTTAATAGTTTCAGTTGTAGGGTGAGAAATGTTAGACAACAGCTGTCATTTTATTTAATAGTTTCAGTTTTAGGGTGAGAAATGTTAGACAAGAGCTGTCATTTTATTTAATAGTTTCAGTTTTAGGGTGAGAAATGTTAGACAAGAGCTGTCATTTCATTTAATAGTTTCAGTTTTAGGGTGAGAAATGTTAGACAAGAGCTGTCATTTTATTTAATAGTTTCAGTTTTAGGGTGAGAAATGTTAGACAAGAGCTGTCATTTTATTTAATAGTTTCAGTTTATGGTGAGAAATGTTAGACAAGAGCTGTCATTTTATTTAATAGTTTCAGTTTTAGGATGAGAAATGTTAGACAAGAGCTGTCATTTTATTTAATAGTTTCAGTTTTAGGGTGAGAAATGTTAGACAAGAGCTGTCATTTTATTTAATAGTTTCAGTTTTAGGGTGAGAAATGTTGGATAAGAGCTATCATTTTATTTAATAGTTTCAGTTTTAGGGTGAGAAATGTTGGACAAAGTGGATGTGCATAATTCCAAATACACAACACGACCATCAGTTTACTCTTCATCTACATTATGGCCTCGGGAAGGCGGAGTCCCTTTGTATGCATGACATGGCACTATAACCATCCGATTATACAACGTATGATAGAGCAATCGCTATAAGCACAACCAAATAGTTAGGACTTCTGTACTGTAAGTCAAAATAAAGCAACCAGACAAACTATAAAACCGATATCCTCAACACGTCAGACAAGAATGGCCCAGTCAAATCACATGGACATGTGTCAATCAAGCACCCTCAAGATGCCCAGTTTTAAGGGAAAGGAATGAGGTGGAAGCATTGCCCTAATCAGGAAACCAGGCAAAGCACTGGATGTCTCTGCTGAATCCCTGTGATCGCACCTCTGTGCCTGGCTAATAAGTAAAGAAAGAGTATGAAAGCTGGGAAATAAGAGCCTATCTATTCCTTAAGCATTAAAGTTTGCAAACCGGTAATTTGTTTGAGTCCCCTGCTCTAAGGAGAATGTCAACCAGGATTAAGGTCTTTCTCCCCTGTTTGTTTGGTACCAAAATATAGGTCAGTAGCACAGATTTAAACATCAGTTTTACTTCTCCTAGATGGATGATCTGAGGAGATCTACAGGTTCATCAGCACCGAGAGGGGTAGCCCCGTGCTTGGATTCTATATCAGGTATTTCTGCATCCCCAGATAGAAAGGATTAATTGAGTTAGTACTACAAATATATGTATCTACTGAAAAGTTACACTCCTTCTCAAAATAATTAAAATACAATAAAAGGATATGGTTCCCCTCTCATTATAAGTGGAAAAGAGGGGGGATAAGTATAAAGAATGGAGTGTAAACATTAGATTTGTACCTATTAAATTTAAAGGAAGAATAAAATATGGTTAAAAAGTTAATAAATACATAATTTTAAGTATATAAATAAACTCTGACTAATAAATATCTATTCAATACAGATGTCATATCAAATATAATTATAAACTATAGATAAGTATTTACTTAATAGATATAAATATAGATATAAACTATACATAATGAATATCTACTTAAATAAAGTTCTTTTATCTTCTAAGGATAAAAAAATAAGAGATAAGTCCCCCTCTCCAAAGTATGTAATTATGTAGGTTATTGGTTTTTATCAATTTAGATTAGAAGAAATGATTTGAACTATGGTTAAAAGATACATAATTAATGTATATTAAGATACAAAGAGGGAATTAGAGTAAATTTAAGTCCATTATAGGGAGTGGAACAATATTAAAAATATATAAAAAAGAAACTAGAAAAGAAAAATATAGGTTAGTAACGCCCTCTGAACCCCCTGCTAAGTGCAGACTGGCTACTAGTTTCTGGGTAATTCAAAAACAAGCAAGTCAGTCTCTAAATGTGAGTATAAGGGTTCAGTGGAAAGTTAAAAATAAAACAGATTGGGATGGAATGTGGAAATGGCTGATATCCTCCAAGATATAATACAACAATTTAGGAGTGACCAGAGACAAAATAAAATGTGGGAAATAGGCATCTTTGGAGGCTTTCTAGTATCAAAAAACAAAACAAGACTCATTCACATTACTAACTAAAAGCCTTTAGAAATATTCTGAATGTATTCTGCAGAACTCAGAACCGTGCATGCCTGGTTCCTCATTGAATGTACAAATTAGTGTTGTGTACCCACATCCTATTGAAATCCATGTAATCCAATCTCCTCCAATCATATCTGATTTTCACTTTAAGCTGATGTTTAAAGTAGATGAACATATTGTGATCATTAACAGTTCTGACCTCATTGACCTTGTCTTCATCTCATATATATATTTGTATTAAAGTTTTGTACACTAATACCAGTAGAGTATGCAGATTTAGAAAAATTGAAAAACACAGTTTCTTTGTCTCTTATGCGTATGCCTGTAATTAGAATTATGGTCAGCAGTAAACAGATGGGTGACTTTAAAAGCTTCTGACTTACCATAAGCACAGATTCTCTATCTTTCATGCAAATGTTGATAGTTTCTTCAAACAGCTTATTGGGAAGATAAGGATTCTGCATCAGCAACTATTTGAAATGCAAAAGAAAGGAAAAAAATGGTCACATAATGAAAATAGTGGATGACAAGTTGTAAAAAATACTTAAATAGTGCACAGTGTTTATTTATTATGCTTATTTTAATCATTCAATAATCTCAGTTCAACTTGTAATAATAAAAACAAATTTTTTAAATTATTTATACAAACATATCAGGTCAGTGCAAAAGTTTTTGCTGTTTTGCAGAAATGGTATTTTGGATTATTTTAATTTATGCATACTGTCATTGCTTAAATATATCAGGATTAATTTTTAACTTTTTCTTTCAGATTATCCAAGCATATTTTGTATTTTTCTGCAATATTCTCACTCATGTTGAACTGAAAACGATATTCTTTAGTCAACAGAAATAGTCATCTTCCATCATGATAACACTCATCCTCACACAGCACTACTGACCAAAGATTTTTAGGAGGATTTGGTTGGGAAATTTGCCTCATCGTGTATATTTTCATAACCTAGCTCCCTCAGATTATCACTCGTTTCAAGGATTACAAAACCATTTAGATGGCCTTAGATTAATATCATGAGATCGAACAGGAGTTAAATCCATGTTTTACAACAAAACTTAAAGAATTTTACGAGAGGTATTTATAAGCTCGATGACAGATGGAATCAAATTATAGAGAGGAGAAGTCATGATCATTGAAGAAAGATTTTCAAAAACAGTTTTTTATTTTCAAGATGAAATTTTAAATTGTCAAAAAAATTACACGAATATATCATTTTCTTTTTCTATGTAATAAAATAAAGTCAGTTTGTCAATTTTATTTATTGATGAAGTTTGTTGTACAAAAAACAGTATTTAATTCTGATTTATCAGTTTGTTCGTTTTTTTTTTTTTTTGTTTTTTTCATGCAATGTTGGTAAGGACGAAAATAAACTAATTTGCTTTAATTTGTTTGAGAAGTTATTTTATCCAACTGAAATAATTTTTAAAATGCCATTTAAAAAAAATTGAATAACGGTTATTACTGAATTTGGTATTTGCGGTAAATAGTTTATACTGAATCTAAAAGTGCTCAATATTATAATAAATAGAGCTATAATAATAGTAATAATAATATATGGAATAAATATTGTAATTTATTGAATTTTTATTTTCATCATCAATTTTCTTGTTTTTTAATTGCTCTATCTAGTATATTGAGCTTTCTATTATCTTGATAGGTTCTAACATAAAGATATATATATATATATATATAATTCTTTTATGCTAGTATGGGTGCCCAGCATTGCCCAGGTGTTTGGAGGTGTATGTTGAGCAAAAGAAAGAAAGTGGTAATAGGATGGCAGGCTCGAACCCGTACTGCGAAGAAGAAAAAGAACGGGGAATAAACGTGACGTCTTTGCTGTTACGATCACTGCCAAACCGGAAGTGACGTAGGTTTAAATTAAGGCTAGACTTTCAAAAATATCGGTGAAAAAAGCGACCCCTCCCTGCAGAAATGTGCCCAGTTGAGGGTGAAGAAGTTAATGTTTTTAGCCAATTTTTCGGTATTTGTCGTCTGAAGGGTCGAGCTTCAAAACGATACAGATCTTGTGAAAATCCATCGCCTCTGCCGAAAGTTTTAGGCAGACATGCAAACATACATACATTTATATATTGGTAGCTCAAATTTTCGGCCCAAACCAATTAAAAAGCTTACCCTATCTCTGAATACCCTCTATGTAAAATGTCAAATGTTTAGACCAGGAATTGTCTGAGTAATTTGGTAGTGACAGCAGAGGTCAACTTTGACCCCTATTATGACCCCTTAACACTTATTGTTTTGGGCTCAAATCAAGTTATTAAGTTAGATCCATGTCCAAGGAACCTATATCTAAAATTTCAGTTGTTTAGACCCAAAATTGGCAGAGGAGTTTGGTAGAGTTCTCAAAGGTCAAATCGTTGAACTTTGACCCCTTAACAGCCAAATTTCTGACCGAAAACATATTACAAAGATTTTCCCAAATCTCCATACCCTGTATATCAAATTTGGAGTCTGTAGACATAAAATTGACAGAGTTATTGTGTAGGGAAATATACACAGACAGACACACAGACACACACGCACAGACACTTTCACTTTTATCTATCTATGCTCCTATAAATTCGTTTTCTTTTTGTGTGTATTGTTATTCATATTAAAAACCCTCTTTTCTATTTATTTAAAAAGAAAATACAATTTTCTTATATATGGGTTGTGGAATTGCATTCACTAGCAAAAGATCTAGCTAATTTGCATATTCTTTTAAACATTCATTTTAATTAATTCCCTATTAGTTTCTTCTGTTTTCTTATAGGATGATCATCTTTAGTTAACTATTACGTGTAATTATATTCATGCAGATATTCTATATAATTTATACTTGCATAATATTTGCGTAAAAAGTTTATAGTAAACACAAGACTGTTTCCATATATATTTATGTATACGCATATATTTTTGTTTAACAAATTTTGCCTACCAAACTCCTCTTAGAGTTTTTGGTCTACAGACACAAAACATCATATATAAGGTATTTGAATCCATGCAAAACTTTATATTTAGGTTTTAGCCCGGAATAATCGGTGCAAAAGTGTGAAAATTAAAATAAATGAAATTTGCCAGTTGAAGCTCGAATGCCGGCATTACGAATGCATAATGTAGTAGCTATTGGTTCATGTTTTAATTTTTAGCCTTGCAGTAAACATGTTTTCATAGCTCAGTCATTGACGGCAGAGGCGAAAAATAAATCGTGAGCTGAACGTTTTGGTTTCGATTCTCAGTGGTGGCACATGAGTCTTTTTTTTATACTTTTTAAAGCATTACTATATATTGCATCCAATCTATATATCTATAAAAGTGAACGTGTCTGTATGTACATTTCCTTACGCAATAACTCTGTCAATTTAAAGTTTACAGACTCGAAATTTGATATACAGGGTATGGAGATTTGGGAAAATCTTTGTGATCGGTTTTCGGCCAGAAATTTAGCTATTAAGGAGTCAAAGTTCAACAACTTGACTTGACTTTTGAGCACGCTATCAAACTGTCTAAACACTTGAAATTTTAGATATAAGTTCCTTGGACATGGATCTACCTTAATAACTTGATCTGAGCCCAAAAAAATGAATGTTAAGAGGTCATAATAGGGGTCAAATTTTAAAAAATTGACTGCTTTTTAAAAATTCTTTTGCTTAACATACACCTCAAAACACTCGGGCAACGCTGGGCTAAAATGCTAGTATATCTATAAAAGTGAAGATGTCTGTCAGTCTTTTCTCTATGGAAGTTAAGGAAGACTATTATACAGAAAGGCATTACTTTACATATTCACACTTTTTAATATATACATATGCACATAACTTTATGAACAGTATATATATATGCCCAGTTTTGGCAAATAGCAAATAGGGTCCTGAACAGAAGCGTGTGCTCTATCACAACCATCACCAAAGGTAATCTCATCAGCATCAGACAAAGCCTGACTCTTTGCGAAGAACTTTGCAGCTAATTTTACCCTATGTGACCAAGGCTGTTAACCCCCTCCCCTTATTTCCACCTATATCAGAAAACATACTATATGACATACAAATATCGCTAGAGAGTTATATGCTCAATCTGTTAAGTCCAAAGTAGCTGAGCAGCGACTTGGTTCCCACCAGTTTTGGCAAATAGCAAACAGAATCCTGAACAGAAGCGTGTGCTCTATCCCAACTATCATCAATGGACCTGAGGTAATCTCGTCAGCATCAGACAAAGCCAAACTCTTTGTCAATAACTTTGCAGCTAATTCTACCCTTTGCGATCAAGGCCGCCAACCCCCAATATTTCCTCCTGTATCAGAAAACACACTGTGATATACGTATATCTGTACGTGATGTTGCCAAGCTAATCAAAAACCTTGATTCCAGTAAAGCAACTGGCCCTGACGGTATTCCAATTATAGTACTCAAAAAACTTCAACCAGAACTAGCTCCCATACTTACAAAGCTGTTTAAGCATTGTCTTAAGGAGAATTGCTTCCCAACACCCTGAAAAACCTCATCAGTATGCCCTGTATTTAAGAAATCTGGTAATCAGTCATCTTCCTCTCAGTACAGACCAATTAGTTTCCTGTGCGTTATGAGTAAGTTGCTGGAAGTTAAATAGAGAAGTAATCAACTACCTCAGCAAAAATAACCTTCTTAGTGACATGCAATATGGTTTCCGTTCTGCTAGATTTACAGCAGATGTGCTAATGGTTATATCTCATAGAATTAGTGAATCTCTGGACGACGGCTTCCTTTCTGAGGCAATTGCTCTTGACATATCAAAGGGTATGGCATAAAGGTCTACTTCATAAGATATCCAGCAAAGGTATAGCTGGAAATGTTTTCTCAATTATTTAATCATTTCTGTCAGATAGGTTCATAAGAGTAGCGGTTGCTAGGCAGAAATCAGAAGTTCACAGTATTAATGCTGGAATTCCTCAGGGGTCCATCTTGGGCCCAACTCTCTTCCTCATCTACATCAATGATTATCCAAATTACATCCTAAAATAATTCATTGACATTTATGCTGATGATGCTACCATCTATGGCAACACATTAAAGACCGTAAATGACTAAGTTCTCTTTGAATCTATCTCCTCTGATCTTGAGCATGTTGTACAATGGGGAAATAGGTGGCTGGTTACTTTTAATGCATCTAAAACCAAGCTTTTATCTTTACATCATCACCGTTCTAATCCTTATCTGGCATCAATTGAAATGAATGGCTCTCGTCTTGGGGAGGCTCCATGTTTTGACAAGCTTCTGGGCTTGACATTTACTTGTGATTTGAAATGGAACACATACATCAAATTCCTTGCCAAGGTCGCTGAAAAAATGGTGGGGTCCTTTTACTGCTCCAGTAGATATCTCACTCCTGATGCAATTCTCTACCTATAAAAAAGCCAGGTACGGCCAACGATGGAGTACTGTTGATACATCTGGGCAAGAGCTGCTAGAAGCAGTTTATCTTGCCTTAACAGAGTTCAAAATCGATTTCATAGCTTAGTGAGAGATGCCTTTTTCTCTTCCCTGCAACCTCTTCCCCACAGAAGAGACGTTGCGAGCCTGTCTCTACTTTATCGTTATTTTCATGGCAAGTGCTCATCTAACTTTCAATCCCCACCTTGTCAAACTTTCACAAAAAAACACTTACCTAGCCAAAACCACTATCAATAATTTCCCCTACTCTTTATCTGTGCCTAGACCTAAATGTAAATTCCATGAACAAAGCTTCTTTCTTAGAAGTGCACGTCTCTGGAACTCTCTTCTGTTTGCCTGCTTTTCAGCTGACTACAATTTGATTGTCTTCAAGTCCAACGTAAACAAGTTCTTGATGAACCATCCCTCACAAAATTTCCACTACTTACGATTACTATGCTATAATCTCATTGACTAATGTATACCCATTAACCCTTATCCTCAAGTGACCTCCTATGTAAAAAAAAAAAAAATTATAATTAATGACCAGATATGTTGCAGTCAAAAGTATCTGGAATGTTGATTGATTGTATTTTTATAGTTTTTGGTCAACATTCTGCTGCTATTTGCTATATATGTCAGGAAAGGAGTGTAGAAAGTTGAAATGCATGTTTGCAGACTTAAGGTTTTTGAGACGTGGTATGTTAAAACTGGCATGCAATGTTTTTGTAAACAAAGGCAGTGGACAAACCAATACCATGATAGTATAACTATAGGCATCAATGTTGATGAGGACAATAATGCAAAGAAAAACAACATATTATTCCTAAATCAGACAACTTTTTCATTTAATTTTTCTTTCTCCAATTCATACCTGTACAAGATGGCTGCTTGCTTTCTTTAAAAATCTCAGATTGAGCTGTCCGCATACCAAAGGAAGGTTCAGGCTGTTGAGTCTATGAATACAAAGCTCAAAATCAGTCTTCATTGGTCTGTTGATCACCTGCTGATATAGCTGTACATAAAAAGAAAGAAAAGAAAATGAGTATCTGCTGAATTCTTAGTGTTTAGTTTGCTTTCATAACATGTAGTCACTTTATCGCGTATGAGAGAATGTACTGTCACATATACTTTGTTTATGTGCGAATGTGTTTAAAGAGAGGATGCTGAAAGTCTTCCTGGAAGAATAAGCTGAAATTGTCTCACATCTCTGAGAGTTTTGTAGAAAAAAGATAGAAAGCGTTTTTTGCCATCTTCTACCAAGATCACCTAAAATAAAAGATCTATTTATCTGAGCATGATATCACACAAGTGGTATAAGTAATGTTATTGATGTTAGATATTAGAGTAGATGAGCTAGCGAATGGATACATGAGCTAATACATATCTGGATGATCAGTTTTGGATACAGGAAACATTGTAGAAATGAAACAGGGGTTCAAGAAAAAGTTTAGTAGGACTATAATAAATGAGAATAATACCAGATGATGTCAGAAAATATAACCTTTGAGTATTGGAAAAAGTGACAAAAATATAGTAGATAATCAACTGGATAAAAAAAAACTTGTAATCTTAAAAGCAATGTACTTAACTAATTCTCTTCTTTTTTTTCCTGTCCACAGGATGATCATTATTATGGCCAATGTGATTAGAAAACAACGATGTAATTAATTATTATGTCAGTCGTGCAACTCCAAACACCTATTTATCTACTTGATCCAATGTTGCTACACTGATTGTCTTCGTAATAAGAAAACTACATTTGTTTCATCTACATCTCAACAAGTAGCATAAAGTTTTTTTATGGAAATCACCCTAGACAAGGCATGAAGCCAATGCGAAGAGCTGAAAAAATTAAGTCAAAAACTAACCAATGATAAGAGTTAAATGGATAGATTCAACCTAGAAAACAGAAATTCTTCCCCCTTTGTCAGAAACATCATTCATGATATGTGAGGAGTAAAGGATAAAATAAAGGAAGTGAGAGTTACAAAGCTGCTGAAGCTGCTAAAAGTAAACCAAAAGTCCACTTTCTCTTTTCATCATCAGAAGAAAAACAAATGAACAGACATGCTTATTAGGTACGATTTTTAAAAAAAATGGTATGCCTGTGCAATTGATAAAAAAATCCTCAAGGACTAGACAAGTCTGTAACACTGATAATGAATGATTGTAAGCATTCAAGCAAAAAAAAAAGTATTTTGAAATTACATTTAAAAAAAAAAGTATTTTGAAATTACATTTAAAAAAAAAAGTATTTTGAAATTACATTTAAAAAAAAAAGTATTTTGAAATTACATTTAAAACAAAGAGTATTTTGAAATTACATTTAAAAAAAAAAGTATTTTGAAATTACATTTAAAAAAAAGTACTTTGAAATTACATTTTAAAAAAAAAGTACTTTGAAATTACATTTTTAAAAAAAAGTATTTTGAAATTACATTTAAAAAAAAATCTATGTCAGATTTTTATCTACCGGGAATATTTTTACTTGATTTTCATTTTTGAAACCGCTATCTTCAGACAATTCTCACCTGGAACCGTAGAAATTCAATGTCTCTATCAACTGTGCTAAGGGCCCCGAAGGGCGATCAAGGTTGAATTTTTTGGTTTTATAAATTCATGCTTATTTATTATATGATCTTCCAGAAGAAATAGTTGGCCGAAATGTTGTGAAACAACTAAAGAAAAGATGAGGATAATAGTCCGCAATAAAATAATTAATAAATAATACTCATCTCAATAATTAATTCCAATTAAATAATATAATCCTGAAGAGATTAAAATATATGAGTTGATAATTTAAGAATAACAAAAAGAAAATAGTTGTGATAAGTAAACAATTCAGATAAAATTCAATTTTATTTCAAGACAAAAAGTATCATTTCATACAATTTTCCCAATTCAGATACCCCAAAAGGTTCCAATTTTTCCAATTCTGATTAATCGTCGCAACACTACTTTAGAGGTGAAGTTTTTACTCCTAATAAAATATATTTAATGAAGAACACAGCACGAAAGGAAACAACAAAATTTCTTTTCAATAATAACAATGAAAAAGCAGGAATTTCACAGCAGGAAGTTAAACGTAGGACTGTGGTAGAGGAAGAAGGAATAGAAAGTTTTTTTGGGGTCTGTGTCAGTCAGTTTATTCCTGTGTCATCTCCAATTAATAGCAGTTGTCTCCAGTGGAAGCCGTCAATGCTAGGTCGAGATATCTGGCTACCATTTGCCCATGTATGTAATATTCTTGTCACATATGGGACAGTGCATTAAATACTAGTCTATCTCAATTGGGCAGGGTAAAAGAAAAACAAATCTCCAATCTAATAAGTGCCGCACTATCAACCAAACTCATTGGCAAAATGTTGAATCCCTGTGCTTGTTTTATAAATACTTTAATGGAATGTGCTCCGACGAACACGTAGCATTGGTGTTCCTTAATCTAAATACTCTCGACTAACCTAACAAGTAGCAAGATCATACATTTTCACTATAAAGATCCCCGATGCTGGAAAGCCTTCTCACATGAGTTTCTTCCTTCAAACTGTAAAACTTTGGAATTCATTCCTCGATTTCTGCTTCCCCGACTGTACTAACATGCAGAGGTTTAAATATAATGTGAACAAACATTTTGCTGCTCAACTCTCTACTTAGAGTATGTCTGAAGACATTCACAGTAGTCCCTTTGGCAATTTGTGTGGTATGAGGTGAATACGATTTAAAAAATGTTTTAACTGGAATTTAAAATTTAGTTTAGAAAAACATAATACTCAACTGATAATGCACACTATCATTGTTGACAAGGAATATGGCAGCCATTTAACTGTCTCAAACATCACAGCAGAAGGCAATTTCTGTTAGTTGATGCAATCAGCTTTGAATAATTTTACTTAAAAATAAGTATCAAACTTTTCGGGCTTACCTGTTCACAATATGTGGCCCAATGGACTGCATTCTGCCAGGAATCTAAGTCCCAATCCATAACATCTTTTGAACAGGCTTGGTTTAATATTTTAACAAAAAAGTAAATATTTTTTAGAAAAGGTTCAAATGACATTGGAAAGCTGAAATAAAAAAAAAAAGTTTCTTAGATTTCATTAACATTTTCTTAGATTTCATTAACATTTTCTGACATTAAAAAATACACATTTTATAAAGATTTGATGTTTGCTTTATGTTTAATCATTTTAGTACAAGATTTTATGCTTCAAGTTCCTAATATCTTTAAATATTTGTTCATAATGTAAATATATCTATATACCATAACATATATGAAACCCTGAAAGGTACTAGCACTTCAAGATCAGGATGAATTTTGGAATAATAGAAAAGGGATGATTCCATACTTTCCAAAGCTCCTAAATTAGGGCCTCACCACTAAATGTAGTTGAACGTCATAGACATTCTTTCTTTATTCCCATCTAACTTTTAAATAGCACAACCCTAAGGATTGCAAGATAGAATTTTGAAACTAAAAATTTTTTATGTACTTGAAAAAAAATAAGAAAATGTGCTATGATCCACTCTGACAATAAAATTGTTAAAAATGTTGGACAATAAACAAAACAGACACATAAATGTTAAATAAAATAGTATTACGTTTCCAGTCTTTCATAGTAATCTCTTCTTTTAGGATCTGATTTGTTCATGTTCATTTCAACTGCATCCTTCAATATTTCTGCATTATCGCCTCAAGGTCCTCTGACTTACCCTCATTGATTTTACTGCCTCATTTACCATTTCTTTCGCAATTCCTAAAGCTTGATCTGATACTAATGTTGCAACTTCTTGTTGATACTAATGTTGCAAGGAAATCCACTATTCAACAATTTCTCATAATGCCATCTCCAAGCATCCCTCTTGTTCTATTCATTTGTTGTCATTTTGAATACTTTGTTCTTATAGTTATCTCTGAAAATGATTTTCTCAGCTTATTTCCAGGCTTTGTATATTTTTATTGTTTCCTTGTTTGCCTCCACAAATTCTTATTGTCTCCTATGCTTCTGCTTGTCTATGATACATTTCTCAACTTCCTCGTTCCACCATCATATCACTCTAGGACTCGTTTCAGGTGTTTCCTGAAGTGAACTTTGTGAAGCAATAATGAGTCAACATTAAGTTGAATCATCAATGCTAAAAAAATTGAATTTTTCAAATGGCCAATACACACAAGTTAAATAAGATGCAAAGAGAAATAAATCTGTTCATATTATTCACTAGTAGTGAATAAAAATGCAATTAAAACATATTTTTATCGTTTTAATTACCAAGAATTATTTCCCTTGTTTTGCCAGAACTCTTTTCATACGAGGGAGTTTAGCTACAGCCATCTAGAAAAGGAGGAGGCCTAATAACACATTGTGACGTCACATATAGAAAGAAAATAGTAGGCAGAAAGTTATGACTTTCTCCCTACCAGCTTTGCCAGTTTCGTACATGTGTTGTGTTGATTTGTGAAAAATAATTTTTCATTGCATTGTTCCAAGGTGTCGCGGAAATTATTAAAACAAGGGTCCAAAAGTGCACATATTTTATCTTCCAAAGGATAAAGAACAATTATCCATGTGGATACATGCAATTAGAAGGGATAATTTTAATCTAACAAAGTTTAGCAAAGTAAGTGGCGTTATTTTTATTAATTAAAGTGTAAATACATCATGTTTGTACTTGGGCACAAAAATGCATAAATTTTAGTCGAGTGTAATAGTGTTCATTTGTTTCATTGAAATATATTTAAATCTTTTATGTTTTGTTTGTTTGCGTGTTATCACACTTAAGCTTTAAAAAACGTACGTGACTAAAATAGGAATTGTAAAATAAATTCTCTAACCATCAGAGAAAGACGAAAATTCTGTTGCTCTTTTTTTATTTTTTAAACTTGTAAACTAAATAATTTTCATAAAAACACATGTTAAATGTGCAGATATTTTTCCTAGATATAAAAATACACTTGTTGAGAATGATCTATCGATTTTAGCTTCACTCTTAATTTAAAATCAATAAATATTCATTATTTTATCATTATTACCAGCAATGGAAGATTTTACTTGAAAAAAATCAAATAAAAAAAAAAACATTTAAAAGAATCGTTTTGGCATCGAAAAATAGGTATCAACTTTTCCGATTCCAATACCCCCAAATCTTCCAATTTTTCCGATTCTCGATTAATCTTCCCAACCTGATTCCATACTTTCCAAAGCTCTTAAATTAGTATCATATACTATATATCCTATAAATATATATATATATATATATATATATATATATTATTTTATAAATGTTTATTTTTGAAATGTTGTTAATTTCAATGTATACCCTTTTCGTTTAACGGGTTGAGACTGTTATGATAAAAACTGAATCACCGTTAATTTTGAGTAAAGCTCAATGTATCTATAAAAATAAATTCCATGAGAGTAACCTCCCCTTGAAACAAAGAAATTAATAAATAAGAATTTGAAACCAAACAAAATGAATATTAGAATAAACACGCATAAATGTAGAAATAAAAATTATCAAAAATAGGAAAGAATAAATAGCAGGAAAAAAAAAATTGAAAACTAAAACAAAAAATAAAAAATACGACATAAAGGTTTAAAACAGAAATCTTGGTCTGCATGATACCCAAGATGGCCGACTTGTAACAACATGGGGATGGAATTTCTTTTCTCTAAACAAAAACACCAGGTTTATCATGTACAAAATTAACTTTTTGTTGGTAACATTGAATGGAAATAACATCTGACGAGTTGGTGAGGAAAAGGACATTTTTAAATCCTAACCATAAAATCATAAATTGCCATCCCATTAACGAAACGGCTGTAATGAAGAAATCCAAGATGAAATAAAAAGTTATAAAAAAGAAAAAATGTAAGTCTTTGAATTTTAACAAAGTTTTGTACTATATATATATATACATATATATATACACATATATATACTATAAGTAGACACATATATATACACACACATATATATACTATAAGTAGACATATATATATATATACTATATGTATACACACACACACACATATATGTATATATATATATATATATATATATATAAACTGTGTCAGTTGCTTGATTGCAGATTAGTAAAATATCAATATTTCACAAAAACATAAAAATTGTATAATCAAATGACTGCTTTAAGGTTAGTTATTTCCCAAAATTTTATTCAAATTCATGCGATATTCACAAAGCTAAGACATTTTATTCTTTATTAAGGAATTTCCATTGTCCATCGCTTCATTGCAGGTCTCTTAAAATGTTGTATTAGAGCAAAGATACAATGTCTAATCATGAAAACTTGACTTTTTATTATATTTTTCTGTTAAAGAACAATAAACAAAAGCACATCCTAGGTGCTAAGCCTCAAACAAATTAATTATTTATCGCTATATTCACCATTTTTTTTTAATAACTTTTGTCCACCAAAAAAGTCAATTGTTTGATCTGAAAAGGAGTTATGGTTCTGGCAACATCAACTACTTTCCTCCACAGGGCATCCTTTGAAGTAAATTGCTCTCCTCCCTCACAAACACTTCTTTTCAAGATTGACCAGAGATGTTCAATGGGGTTAAGATCCAGAGAACACAGTGGCCAGCTCTTGAGGGTTTCTCCAAAGAAGCTCATAGATTCAAGGAAAGCTGCAGTCACTCTAGCAGAATGGGATGGTGCATTGTCATGCATAAAAATCATCTGAAAGCGACATGACAATGGTTGGTCCTCTAGCCATGGTGAAAAATGTTTATCCAAAAAGGCCATGTACTCATTGCTGGTAAGTTTTACACCCTCTGGAACTTGGAATGGTCCAACCAACTTATCCCCAATGATTCCCACCCAAAACATGATGTCTCCACCTCCTTGTTGGCGATGAACTTTGTAAGGTGTTGGAGTTCCGTTCGAGTTCCAAATTTTGGCCTATTCATCCAGACCGTCAAGAGTAGAACGGGTCTCATCTGCAAATAGGACACGTTCGAAATCCATTTTCATGTAATTTTGTGCCCAAGCCATTCGTTTTTCCCTATGTTGTTTGCTCAATGGAGGCCTTGAATAGCTTTGATGCTCCTTGCCATCTCATTCAACACATTACATCGGGCCTTCCTGGATCTTGGAGCGGTTCCAGCTCTTGCAAAAATGGAAGAACTGGAGCTGTTTGGGTTTCGGTTGACTTCCCTACAAATTTTCCGAATATCACAATGTGAAAGGCTTTTCCTGTTGCCCTTACCCTTTCTGGATTTGGTGTTGCGGTTGTTCACGAATGAAACCAAAGTTCTTGGATCGCTTTACAGCTCCATAGCTAAATCTTTGATGAACATTCTGCAAGTCCAGCAACAATCCTTTCCTTTTCGATAACCGTTAATCACCCCTTTTTTGGCATTTTAAAAGACCTGCAATAAATTGATGGACTATAAAATACTTGATAATAAATAAAATGTCATAACTTCGTGAACATTGCATGGATTTTAATAACATTTTGGGAAATAATGACCCTAGAAACAGTCATTTGATGACACAATTTTCATTTTTTGTGACATATATTTAATGAAATATTGATATTTTACTAATCTGCAATAAAGCTGGTTGTTTCCAAAAATTCCGTAGTGGAGTCAAGAGCCTTGAAGATGAAGAAGGTAGAGGGTGAGAATGCAGTCTTGACAACAAACAATTGCAATCAGTTGTTGAGCAAAATCCTCATCAAAATGTCAGAGAAATGTCTCAGACACTTGGCGTCATTTGATTTTATAAAACAAAGTTTTCTCATCAGCAAAAAGAGTTGGTCGGGGTTTAAAGACACCAAAAATAAAACTAGCTTTTTTTAAGTAAGGCAGATATATCTGGAAAATATTTAAAATATAAAGAAAAACAGTTACTTATTTTCATGTTGATAAACAAAGTAAAATAAAAATAAAATCGTGTGGAAAAGTAAAGTTAAGAGGGAATATCTTTAATATTTCTAATAAAAAATATATATACCTTTTATTCGCCCACCTTCAAAGCCTGTAAGTATCTTAGTCAATCCATTCATTGGCATGTTGTTAAATGTAGTTTATGAATGGTTGAAATGGTGATATATACAAACTTCAAAGGAAATGCTAATAAAAGTAATATTATCAGTTTTATATCGTTGGAAACGCTATATTTGAATTTAAATGAAATAATTTATTTATAAAGGGAGATAACTGCCATTTTTGAAAAATGATACTCAAATAGAAAAATAAAGAAACTTTTATTGTTCAAAGGGAGTTAACCACTAATTACTTATAAAATTAGTTATTTTATTAGTTTTAAACATAATAATATTAATAAAATCAATAATAGTAATACCATTAATATTTTTGGTAGTAATTAAATAATAATAATAACTATAATAGTTATAGAACTAATATTAATAAAAAATAATAGCATATAAATTCAAAATGAAATAGATAATAAAATAAAATAGAAAATAATGGTAAAATATCAAATAAGATAATAATAATAATAATAATAGTAATAGTAATAGTAATAGTAATAAAACTATAATAATAATAGCTATTAAGTTATAAATTATAAATGTTTAAAAGACATTAGTAATAAGAAAATTTTATGATTTATGGTGGCTTAAATTTGTCGAACCTAAACCAACGTTTATGAATGCATCCAGTAAGAATTTTGTCTTAAGTTTAAGAGAATGAATTTAGTGTCATTATATTTTAAAATATTAAGGGCTTCATATCTACAAAGTGCGCAGAATTTGTCCCCCGACATATATGCTTTATAAGATCCTATTATTTCCCATTTTAAATTGAAGAGAATACATCTATCATTAAGTCACCAAATATGTTTAGATAAAGAAGTCTGGTTTTTCAAGGAAAGATTTTTGAAGGAGTGTTTATGCGCGGAGATCCTGTGTTTAATAAGTCCAGATGTGGACTCGAAGTAAATTGCATTTTGTTTAATATATCTGTTGTCAGCTAGATTAAGAGTGGTATTGGTATGTAATACGTTTAGTTGTATTTGATTGGTAGATTGGTTAATGGGGGTTTTGTCATTGATAAACTGTGTGGTGGAGTTAATCTGTGAGAAGGGATTTGTATGGTTGGTATTAACATAATTTATATTTCGAATTTTTGATACAGTGCAGCTAAAAATCACATTTTTTACTTTGCAGGTACCCTGTAAAGGACATTTATTTTTTCTTCTACAGTTACAGCCTGCTATAGTTTCCATAGTTGCATTTTGTATCCTACTAATTTTTTTATTGTTAGAACTAATTATTTTTTTTTATTGTAGGTTTGGCATAGTTGAGTAAGACACTTTGATAGTGTTCTTGTTAAAGATTCTATTGTATCTATGAGGGGCTTTAAAGTTTTTTCTAATATTTTAAAGAATTCCCTGGCTAAGTTTGTCTTAAGATTTTTAGAATATGGGGGGGTTAAACCATAGAATTACCCTATGTCTGTTTTTATGCTTACAGATTTTGCTTTGTGGTTTCTTTGTGCTAGTGGCTAATGCTTGTGGTTTAATTTGGTTTTGTATTGTAGCTAGATTATTTTTTTTTTCATTCATATGTGGGATGACATGGTCATATTATAGGTTATTATGTTTTTGTTAGGTTTATTATAATTATTGTAGTTTTCCATGTAGTTTGTGTTTTTATTATTTTTATATGTATATTTGTATCATATATATATATATATATATATATATATATATATATACTCCTATAAATTCGTTTTTCTTTTGTGTGTATTGATATTCATATTAAAAACCCTCTTTTCTATTTATTTAAAAAGAAAATACAATTTTCTTATATATGGGTTGTGGAAATGCATTCACTAGCAAAAGATCTAGCTAATTTGCATATTCTTTTAAACATTCATTTTAATTAATTCCCTATTAGTTTTTTCGGTTTTCTTATGGGATGATCATCCAGAGTTAACTATTACGTGAAATTATATTCATGCAGATATTCTACATGATTTATACTTGCATAATATTTGCGTAAAATCTTTACAGTAAACAAAAAATTGTTTCCATATATATTTATGTATACGTATATATTTTTGTTTAATCTATTAGTCTATCTATCTATATATCTATAAAAGTGAACGTGTCTGTGTACCTGTCTGTCTGTGTACATTTCCCTACGCAATAACTCTGTCAATTTTAAGTCTACAGACTAAAAATTTGATATACAGGGTACTGAGATTTGGGAAAATCTATGTGATCGGTTTTCGGCCAGAAATTTGGCTGTTAAGGGGTCAAAGTTCAACGATTTGATCTTTGAGAACTCTACCAAACTCCTCCACCAATTTTGGGTCTAAACACTTGAAATTTTAGATATAGGTTCCTTGGACATGGATCTAACTTAATAACTTGATTTGAGCCCAAAACACTAAATGTTAAGGGGTCATAATAGGGGTCAAAGTTTTAAAAAAATGACCTCTGCGGTCTCTACCAAATTACTCAGACAATTTCTGGTCTAAACATTTGAAATTTTACATAAAGGGTATTCAGAGATAGGGCAAGCTTTTTCATCGATTTGGGTAAAAAATTTTTAGTTACCAATATATAAATGTATCTATGTATGTATGTATGTTTGCATGTCTGCCCAACACTCTCGACAGAGGCGACGGATTTTACCTTCAACTGGGCACTTTTCTACAGGGCGGAGGAGGGGGTCGCGTTTTTCACTGATATTTTTTAAAGTCATCCTCTCTCTTTGATTGTCTAACCTAAATTTTTTAAAATGTCACTTCCGATTTGGCGTTGGTCGTAACAGCATAGTCGTCAGGTTTTTTACCATTCTTTCCTCCTTTGAGGTACGGGTTCAAGCCTGCCTTCCTACTACCACTTTTTTTTTTTTGCTCAACATACACATCAAAACACCCGGGCAACACCGGGCTGAAATGCTAGTGTGTATATATATATATATATATATATATATATATATATATATATATATATATATATATATAAGTGAATGTGTCCGTGTGTGTGTGTGTATACATTTCCCTATGCAATAACTCTGTCAATTTTAAGTCTACAGTTTGATATACAGGGTACTGAGATTTGGGAAAATCTTTGTGATCGGTTTTCAGCCAGATATTTTGGCTGTTAAGGGGTCAAAGTTCAACGATTTGACCTTTGAGAACTCTATCAAACTCCTCTGACAATTTTTACAAGATCAGTATCGCTTTGAAGTTCAACCTTTCAGATGACAAATATTGAAAAATTGGCTAAAAATATTAATATCTTCACCTTCAACTGGGCACTTTTCTACAGGGGGGGGTCGCTTTTTTCACCAATATTTTTTAAAGTCATCCTCTCCTTTCTATTGTCTAGCCTTAATTAAAACCTACATCACTTCCGGTTTGGCGGTGGTCATAACAGCAAAGACGTCAGGTTTTTTCCTCATTCTTTTCCTCCTTCGCGGTACGGGTTCAAGCCTGCCTTCCTACTTTCACTTTTTTTTCTTTTTTTATTTTGCTCCCAACACACAACCAAACACCCAGGCAACGCCGGGCTGAAATGCTAGTATATATATACATACAATATGTATGCATATATATATACAATATATTGCTTGATTTTTTGTTTGTTTTTATTTAAATAAATATGCAAAAATTATTTTCAAATTATTCACAATAAAAATAATAAACAAATTTTAGTCCTTGGAATCCATGATAAACATTGATGTTTTATTTTTAACGCAGGGACAATGTACAACTTTTTTTTATTTATTAATTCTTGTTTTTCCTTTTTTTTTTTTTTAATTGATATTGAATAAAGTTAAATTCAAGTATAAATCTTGTTTGCCATTTTTCTTTTTGCAATATATTAAAAAAAGTTTTTCATCCTATTTCAAAAACTGTCACTCATTATCAACAGATCTTACTTATTTTGATGTCATTTTTCAGTTAGCAGGCCTTGTCTTTCATTGGTGGTGGTTTGGCCCAACTATTATTTTGGGAAAGAAAAATCTAATCAGATTTTTTTTTAATCCTTAAGGTTTAGGTCTGATATTTTTGTAAGAAAAATTCAGACATTAATTGGATATCTGAATAAATTTGTTGACAATTTACTGGTATTTTTCTGCCATCTTATGGAATAAATTTTTTTACTTGAATCTTAAACATAAATGAGTTTTCTTTTATTTTTATTACACACTTTAAAATTACTTGGCCAATAACATGCTGATTCATTCATTGTTTAATGACGTGCAAGGAAATGAAATGCAGTTTTTAAATTAAGTGAATGAAAAATATACAACATGTCTAGAGTTTTCAAATTTATTTCTAGAACTAATAAAAATAATGCGTTCACATTTAAATTCAACAAATTCTTTTTATTTCCTTTTTTCTTCATTTTTAATGGAAATACCTTTAAACAACACATGAAGTCATTTAATAATGTAAAGATCAAAAAAAAATATTTCAAAATCAAAAAACAGCAAATTTCTTTGCTCATGGAATGTGAGGATTAAAGGACAAAAGCTCTGCTTAATTGCAACAAGATTGAGAAAACAAAGTTTTAAATTCAGCAAATAATTCTTATCTCCTATATTATATTTTGACTGCAGAAATTCCCCTTTGGACCAAAGTATTGTAGGTTTGCAATAACAGATGCCACATACTAATTCATTACATCCAGCCACTATCTTATGTAATTTTCAAGCACAATTTTAGACACATTAAGTCGTTATAATAAAATGCTACATAGCGTCTTAGAAGCAACACAGTCGCAATCGTAACATCTATAGAGGAAGGGGTTCCTATTTTTCTCTATAAATATTTAGTTCTCCTTCTGCTACCAGTTGACACCGGGACCACTTCTACATTTTCCTACGATACTTTCATTGCACCCATCATAACTGGTTATTAGATACATACACCTAACATAATCTTTCCATTATTCAATTCAAAAATAATTCTCCCTTCTCAAAATCCGCCCCATCTGATTGGGGCGGAATTGACCAGCCAATTCTATTATTCCAGAATCCACTTCTTCATACATAAATGAACACTCAAGAAATTTTCCAATATGGCAGCGCTCTCTACATGAGGCAATAAATACCAATTATAAACACAGAAAATTAAATACTGTTAACTTATCTATGCAAGTGCCTACTAATATACCCAACAAAAAAACCTGAAAAAAGAACATTTACGGATACCATTATTTATTTTTCAATTTGAGAGCGGTTTTTCAACCCTTACACGATGCTATTTTTTTTTTTGTTTTGTTTGCTTTTCGTTTGGTTTACTTTTTTTTTTTTGCTATTTTTTTATATATTTATATTATTTTTTTTTTTTACATTTACTCTTACTGTGGACGATTTAAATTACATATTTTCCAAAGATTACCTCAACTTCAACCAGTTATTTATCATGTCAACCGCTTCTGACCCTTACACAATGCTATTTTTGTTTTGTTTTCGTTTGTTGACAGACAAACAAATTATAAAACTTCTTATTTTTATATAAAAAACATTATTCAACCCAAAGCCTGAAATAAAACCCAGAATAAAAATTATTTTTATTATTTTTGCACAATTTCTTTCTAGACTAAATTTACATTTGATATATTGCTTTTAAAAAATAGCCTTTTTACTCTTAATTAAAACATGGTTCCATAAAAGAACATAAAAAAGACCAATTTGTCCAAATTTTAAAAGCAATATGGCGGCCTCAATTGTCGTACATTTAGTCTAGAAATACTGTTAGAAATTCGCTCAATATATATTACCGTGACATAGGTTGACATATATTCGGTGTTTTTTTAATAGTATTTTGTCTAGTTTATTATTTATAACACCTTTTCTCGAACTTACCGTGTTTAAGAGAGAGTCGGCCGCCATTTTGAATTTTCCAATACATCGGTAAACACTGCATGTTTTTCAAGCTGAGTAAACATGTTAAATTGAATAAAAATACGTGAATTATATCCAGTTTGGTAGAAAAGTAACTTATCTTGCCTTTGATAACATTTATTTGTTATATATTTGTTTTTTTGACAACTTTTTCGAGTCTATGTGTACAGTAATACAAACCCCAAAAGTCTTTAGTGGTTTTACTCACTTTAAAACGTGTAATTGGTTCGAAAATCATACAATGTTTATCGATATATTTTAAAAAGCACAATGGCGGCATGCTCGCTATTGAACACGGTAAGTTTGGGAAAATGAGTTCAAACAAACAAATTATATAAAATACTGTAAGAAACCCACCGAATATATGTCCGCCTATGTTACGGTAACATATATTGAGTGAGTTTCAACTAACAATATTTTGTTTATTTTTTCTTGTTTAAACTCGTTTTCCCAAATTTACCGTGTTCAAGAAGCGAGCATGCCGCCATTTGCATTTTTCAAATACATCAGTAAACACTGTATGTTTTTCGAGCCGAATAAACACTTTACATTAAATAAAAACACTAAAAAATTATCCAGTTAGGTAGAAAAGTAACTTATCTTGCTTTTGATAACATTTATTTCGGTACTCATGCAGAGTGATCCGTGCTGAAATAACGTTATTATTTAAAAGGCCATTCTTAACATGGGGAGGGGAGGGTTTTGTACCTATTCTGTACTTTAACCTTACAATTGAATAAAAAAAACACATCATAAAATTTTAATTAAACGTGGAAATACGATTTTAAAAAATAGCGCGGATCGGACGGATCGGATCACTCTTAGTACCTTTATTTGTTACATATGTTTTTTTAACAACTTTTTCGAATGTGTATAGTAAAACAAACCCAATTTTTTTTTTTTCGGGGAACTTGTTCCATCCATAACGGATACGTACAATATAATCTTTTTTCGATATTTTCATTTTTTTTTTTTTTTTTAATGTCTTGATTAAACTGTACAAGTATCAAAAAAAACTCCAAAACTGAAAAAAGGCAAATCGACAGAAAATTACATCTTTTTTTTTTTTTTTTTTTTTGAGTTTAGTAAAAGTTATCTGTAATTTTTTTCACCCCTTTTTTCTGGTTCATCCGTTTGTTTTGTACAATCGCTCATTATTTAATTATCAACTGAAACGAAGGTTGAATGAAAAAGTTAGAGTTTATTTTTAGTAGACGGATGTTTTGGTCGCCAAGAATGTTAAAATAGTTCTAAACCTTCGTATATTGTTTCAGTTAATAATTTAATAATGAGCGATTGTGCAATATAGATAACAAGAAAAAGGGGGTGAAAAAAAATGTACTAGCAACAATACAAAAAAAAACGGCGCTGTTTACCGGATGTAAGTTAAAATGAATATCTATTTACTTAAGTTCGCTGTAATACATACATAAAACGTTTTACCTGATAAAAAAAAGACTTCGAAAAAAAAAACTTTGAAATTGACGCCAATTGAATTGTTATCGGTGTTAACGGTGAAAATGAAAAATATTCCCCTGAAAAAAATCTCCCATAAAAGTCGAAATAAATTGTTAGAATGTATTTTTATCACTCTTTGGCTTGATCTGTTTTCATTTTCAAAAGTGTTTAAAGAAACACACACTTCCGTCTCTTCTTTATCTATTCTCGTTTAGTTTTCTGTCTTTAAGCAATATCCAAGAGAACAGTTTGTGCATCAATCCACTAGCACCCCCCCCAACACACACAAGGGGAACCTCTATGTACATGTGGGAGCCAGCAAATGCATTGCATTACAACCCACTTCAAGACCATCAAACACTAATCTCTATTTTACCCGCCTTCACTAGTCTTGCGTTTGGGGACGTCTCGTTTCTCTCAACCATAGCTTTAGAGGTAATTTGTTTGCCTCTTTAGCTGTCTTTTCATCTCTCCATTTTTTCTGAAGTTTAGCTAGGAGGAATTCAAGTCCTGAAAAGGGCTGTTTGAATCATATTATTAGTTTATCATATTATTAGTTTATGGTAGTTAGCCATGAAAAGGGCTGTTTGGGTACTGCTGCTGCTGCCCCTGGTTGTCATGGTGAATGGGCTTGACAAGTCGGGATGGGAGGCTCTGGCCAAACTGGAGAATTCCTGTGAAAGTCGTTGGCTTCTTGGAAAGCCATTCATGCTACAGGTTATGGTGTGTCTAAACAAACGGATGACTTTTTTTTTGACAGATTTTGTACAGGCAAAAATGTCTGTGGCGTTTATTACCTGCATATATATATATATATATATATATATATATATATATATATATATATATATATTCTTTTCTGCCCCAAATAAAAGTCTGTTATTTTTGTTTAGTTACAGAAAACTGAGGTTTTGTTTTTTTCCATAGTTGTTCAAAAAAGTAGTCATTGTTACATGGTCATGACATATTTCAAGGAATGTCCATTCTCTGCTGACCATGTATTTGTGTTTGTGCCATTCTAATGTAAACAAAGTGAGATCGGTAATTGACACCACTGCAAAAGTCACGTTATAGCAAATGAATAAAATAAAGCATATTAGACAGACATGGATCCATATTAAAATGAAAATGAATGAAATATTGTGGAAGTAGAATGGTCACCAGTAGGGTTAGTGCTAACTTAACATGCACAGTACTTTGTAAATGAACAATCGAGGCAAAACAAGATTAATAACAAAACGTTTATATAACTATAAATTTACAAAAAGATAAAAGTACTTTTAGTCAGAAATGTTCATTTGGAAAAGCACAAAATAAATCAGACACGAAGACTAAAGATGTGTTTGTTTATATATTTGTTAGTGTGAATATATTTGTTAGTGTGAATAGGCATATACAAGTATTATGCACATATAAGTATTAGGCAAGCCATCAACCACTGTAAAAGAGTAATAAAAAATGCAAGAGAGCTATATGCCCAGTCTGTTAAATCCAAGGTAGCTGATCAGCGGCTTGGTTCCCACCAGTTTTGGCAAATAACAAATAGGATCCTGAACAGAAGTGTGCGTTCTATCCCAACCATTATCAATGGACCAGAGGTCATCTCGTCAGCATCAGACAAGGCCAAACTACTTGCAAAGAACTTTGCAGCTAATTCTACCTTATGCGACGAAGGCCATCAACTCCCCATATTTCCTCCTATAACACAGAACACGCTACGTAATATACAAATATCCATGCGTGAGGTCGCCAAGCTAATCAAGAATCTTGATTCCAGTAAAGCAACTAGCTCTGATGGCATCCCAATTATAGTGTTAAAAAAGCTTCAACCAGAACTTGCTCCTATACTTACGAAACTGTTTAAGCGCTGCCTTAAGGAGAAATGCTTTCCGACTCCCTGGAAAACCTCATCAGTTTGCCCTGTATTTAAGAATTCAGGTGATAAGTCATCTCCGTCTCAGTACAGACCAATAAGTCTCCTGTGTGTTATGAGGAAGTTGCTGGAATCCATATTAAATAGAAAAATAGTCAACCACCTCAGCAGAAACAACCTTCTTAGTGACACACAATATGGTTTCCGTTCTGCAAGATCTACCGCAGATGTGCTAACGGTTATATCTCACAGGATTAGTGAATCTCTTGACAAAGGCTTCATTTCTAGGGCAATTGCTCTTGACATATCAAAGGCCTTCGACAAGGTATGGCATAAGGGTCTACTTCACAAGATTTCCAGCTACGGTATAACTGGAAGTGTTTTCTCAATCATTAAGTCATTTCTCTCCGATAGGCTCATAAGAGTAGTGGTCGATGGACAAAAATCAGAAGCCTGCAGTATTAATGCTGGAGTACCTCAAGGGTCAATCCTGGGCCCAACTCTCTTCCTGATCTACATCAATGACCTCCCTAAACACATACTTAAATCATTCGTTGACATCTATGCTGATGACACGACCATCTACGGTAACACATCAAAGGCTGTAAATGACAAAGTTCTCTCTAATTCTCTCTCTTCTGATTTCGAGCGCGTGGTTCAATGAAATCAGAGCCCGAAATCGTCAACTATAATTATTCTAAACCGGGTAACAACAAAAGGCGTTTTCGTCGAGGACAATCTAATCCATGTGACCGAAGTGGAAACGTGTTGTTGTGTTACAAATGTTAGTCTCCGAACCATCTAATTAGAGAGTGTCCTAGAAATACGCCCAGGTTTACGGAAGCGACAGAACAAATACACATTACGTTGTTCATTCAAGAAAATATTTATTTGAACAGTACAAATGAAAAAATCTCAAATCTTGTAAAGGAAACATTTGGAATGGCAGTCTTGGATTCTGCTTGTACTCGCACACTGGCTGGCGAAGTGTGGCTTGATGTTTATTTAGATACTTTAAATGAAAGTGACCTGCAACTAGTGAAGTATACGAACTCAGACCGGAGTTTTTGTTTTGGTGATGGAGTGGCTGTCACAGCAATTAAAGTTGCTAAATTTCCGGTTACACTCGGAGGTATAAGAGTTTATATCGAAGCAGATATTGTGAAAAACGACTTGCCTCTTCTGTTAAGTCACAAATCAATGAAGACAGCAGGAATAGTGCTAGATTTCCGGAAAGATATGTGCTGGATTTTTGATAAATGTATTGAACTAAAGACCACAACTTCAGGGCACTATTGTCTCCCCTTAACAAATAAGTTGTTGGATCATAGTGGTACTAAGAACATTGTATTACATGTTCAGAATTTTGGTCAGTGTTCTTTCACAGAAAAAAAAAAAAGCAGAAAAACTTCATCGACAGTTTGCTCATGCCTCGAAGGAAAAACTTGTTTCCTTGGTTAAAAAAAGTGGCAAATTCAATGACAAGGAATTTATAAAGGCGATTGAGGAGGTTTGTGAAAACTGTCAAATTTGCCTTAGATTTAAAAAAGCTCCACTGCGACCGGTTGTGGGATTGCCTCTTGGCAATAGATTTAATCACACAGTTTGCATGGATTTGAAAGAGTTCATCCACAATGAGGTGTGGATACTACATCTCATTGATGCCGCTACCAGGTATTCAGCGGCAACATTGATCAAAACAAAGAAGAAGGAGGAGATCATCAAAAACATCTTTATGATGTGGATTACCTATTTCGGATCTCCTGTTCGTTTTCTGAGTGATAATGGGGGTGAATTCAACAACGAACACTATAGACAGATGAATGAAAAACTCAACATAGAGACCTGTACTACTGCCGCAGAAAGTCCATTCAGCAACGGTACTGTAGAACGTCATAATTTGATAGTTGCTGAGGCAATGAAAAAAACAATTGACGATGAGAAGTGTGAACCTGAAATTGCCTTGGCATGGGCTATTTGTGCAAAAAATGCCCTCCTCAATTACTCTAGACACAGTCCAAATGAACTTGTATTCGGTTTCAATGTAAATACACCCTCAATTCTGACAGACCAGTTACCTGCTATGGAGTCCTCTACTACAAGTGACATGGTGAGAAAAAATTTAAATGCTCTCCATAGTGCAAGGAGAAACTTTTTGGAAGCTGAGTCCAGTGAGAGAATTAGGAGAGCTCTCAGGTCTAATGTCAGAACTTATGCTGATGAAGATTATGCTACCGGAGACCAAATCTATTATCGGAGGCAGGGTTTTAAAGGATGGCGTGGTCCAGCAAAAGTGTTAGGCAGAGAAGGCCAGTTTGTCTTAATCAGACATGGCGGAGCATTTTATAGGATGCATCCGTGCCAATTGATGAAAGTGAATAAAAACAACAAAAAAAGAACAAAAAAAGCTGAAATGCTGGGAAACACTACAGAAGGGAAGAATGAATACCTTTCAGTTGAGGAGGAGGAGTTGCAGAATCAAGTGGTAGAAAGTGAAGATATAGACAGAGAAGAAGTTGTTGATAGTTCTACCAGTTTAAGAGATAAGACTGAAAAACCTGGCCGAAATAAGACCATAACTTATAAAATAAATGGAAGTGAGGAGTGGAAGAAAGGAAAGGTTATGTCAGTACAGCCTAAATCAACTGGCAAATATAGTCATTGGATCAATATAGAACCTGAGGATGTAAACGAGGATCAAGTTTGTATCAACTGGAATCATATTGATCATTGGAGAGAAGTGCCCCAATATACTGAACAGGAAAATGTAGTCCTGCTCACCGCTGAACAAGAGCAGTTCAAAGCTGTAATGGATGCCAAGCATAAAGAAATAAAAAACATGAACACCTATGAAGTATTTGAATGTGTGCCATACACAGGTCAAAAAACAATATCCACAAGATGGGTGATTACTGAAAAATTCAAGGATAATCAGAAAACAATGAAAGCTCGCCTTGTAGCACGAGGCTATGAAGAAAATAGTAATCTGAAAACGGACTCCCCAACATGTAGCCGTGAAGCTATGCGAATGGTCATGCTAACCGCATCAATAAAGAATTGGATGCTGCAGACCATAGATTTTACCTCAGCCTTTTTGCAAGGTGGTATTTTAGAGAGAGATGTGTACCTGAGGCCACCATCTGATGTTTGTCCTAAATCTCAAGTATGGAAATTAAAAAGATGCATCTATGGATTGAATGATGCTCCACGGGCATGGTACAAGAGAGTTACTCAGGCTTTGATTGAATTAAAAGGAGTAGCAAGTGCTTATGATAATGCATTGTTTTTGTGGCATGATATTAAAGAAAATTTGACTGGAATTCTTGCTATGCACGTGGATGATTTTGTTTTCTGTGGAAACACAGAGTTTGAAAGGGATGTGATTGCAACATTGAAAGAAAAATTTAAGGTGGGATCTCATGAAAGTGGAACATTCAAATATGTTGGACTGAATGTTAATCAACAGGAAAATGGGATCACTGTAGAACAAGATCTATATGTATCTTCCATATCTCCAATAGAAATAAGCAAAGGGAGGATACTGAGGAAAAATGATGAACTGAATGAAGAAGAAAAGCATGAGTTGAAGAGACTTGCAGGTCAGATGATGTGGGTTTCAACTCAAACACGCCCTGATATAGCTTTTGATGTGTGTAAAATGAGCAACACTGGAAAGCATCCCAAAGTAAAAGCCTTATTTGAGGCGAATAAAGCCTTATCAAAATTGAAATCCAAGAAGGGTTCTATAACATTTCCAAAATTGGGAAAGCCCTCAGATTTACACATTTTGTGTTATACTGATGCCTCTTATGCCAGTCTGGAAGATGGATCTTCACAGGGTGGTTTTGTTGTCTTTATTGGAGGAAGTACTGACAAAATGGCCCCCATGTGTTGGGCGTCAAAGAAATTGGACAGAGTGACAAAAAGCCCATTGGCCTCAGAGACTCTTGCTCTGAATGAGGGAGCTGATGCTGGTGTTTTGACTGCGGTTATGATACAAGAGGTATTTCAGTTATCTAAATTGCCAGACGTTCTCTGCAAGACAGATAATGCATCACTTGTGGAGACATTGAATTCCAACAATCTGGTAAGCGATCGACGATTGAGAATAGATGTAGCAAGGCTGAAGGAAATGAAGAGTAGAGGGGAGATACAGATAGAATGGATCAAGGGTTGTGATCAGGTCTCTGATTGTTTGACCAAGGCAGGAGCTTCGTCTGAGCTTCTAAGGGACTTGTTAAATCAGAAATAAATTATTCACTTGAGGACAGCAGCAATGTTAATGTAGACATTGGTTACATCCCTTGCTTCAGTTACATGGTTACCTCCCTTGCTTGTGGTGATATAAATAGTAGTCGGCTATCTTGGTTTAGTCAGTTCGTTCGTACAGTTTAGACAGACTACAAGTGTCTCATCAGGGGAAGACGTGGCTGGTTACCTTTAATGCATTTAAAACCAAACTCCTATCCTTACATCATCAACGCTCTGATCCCCATCTGGCATCAATTGGGATGGATGACTCTCGTCTGCGAGAGGCCCCATGTTTTGACAAGCTTCTGGGTTTGAACTTTACTCCTGATCTGAAATGGAACACGTACATCAAGTCTGTTGCCAAGGTCGCTGAAAAGATGGTGGGATCCTTCTACCGCTCCAGAAGATATCTCAGTGCTGATGCAATTCTCTATCTATATAAAACTAAAAGCCAAGTACGTCCAAGGATGGAATACTGTTGCCATATCTGGGCAGGAGCTGCTAAAAACAGCCTATCCTGCCTTGACAGAGTACAAAATAGACTTTGTGGCTTAGTGGGGGATGCCCTTTTCTCTACCCTGCAACCTCTCTCCCACAGAAGAGACGTTGCGAGCCTATCCTTGTTTTATCGTTATTTCCATGGCAGGTGCTCGTCTGAACTCCAATCTCTGGTCCCCCCTCACCAATCTTTCACAAAAAATACCCGTCTAGCTGAATCCACTGTGAAAAATTGCCCCCACTCTTTATCTGTGCCTAAATCAAAATGGATTTCATGAACAAAGCTTCTTTCTTAGAACTGCACGCCTGTGGAACTCTGTTCCGTCTGCCTGCTTCCCAACTACAACCTGGATGTCTTCAAGTCCAACGTTAACAAATTCCTAATGAACCGTCTCCTTAAGTAAACACTTCATCAAATCTCCACACTAACGTACTGTACTTGCGATAACCCTTATCCCTGAGTGGCTTCTGGGCCTTGATAAGTGGTGATCACCATGTAAAAAAAAAAAAGGCAGAGTGGCACTCTGTTAGTGTATGTGAGTGGGTAGTTAAGCTTTGTTATTGGCAAAAAAGACACCTACTTCTGTTATTTAGTCTTTCATTTGTTTTTTCTGAAAACACATTTTACATTTCTTTAAAATAAAGTTAAGAAAAGAAAAATCCACTTACAATTATATTGAAGCCAAATTTATTTTGTTTTTCAGTTTTTCATTTTCTGAAAGAACTTGACTCTATCAGAATAAAAATGTAACTCTTTCAATAATAACTAAAAAATTCTTTTCAAGTCGTTTGATTTTATGGCATCTTTATAGCTTTTGAACACTTTATTTCACTACTAGTTTAGAAACATGAAAAATGACAAAGAAAGAACTGACATCAATGTCTTAGATTAATCGAATAGATGTGAAAAACTTTTAAATCAAGTAGATGCTCATAAGAACTGAAAAAAGGGTTGGTTAACATGTGATATTCTTAATGACTGGTCTAAATTGATCACCGTCAGCTGGTACTTTTGTGTGTGTGTGTGTGTGTGTGTGTGTGTGTGTGTGTGTGTGTGTGTGTGTGTGTGTGTGTGTGTGTGTGAGAGAGAGAGAGAGAGAGAGAGAGAGAAGTTTTATTCACATAAAACATTTAATCAAAAGCCTGACACATGTAGGAAGGTAGATAGGTACTACAATGTTAATATAGATCACTGCCTTGCCATGTCAGTGCTAGTTGTTTATATTAGGATTAGGCCTTTCCAAAATTTCTAAGTCCCTGGTGCCAAGGTGTATATTTCTTGTTTATAAACTATGCAGTTGCTGGATTGTCTTAACTATTTTATGGCATCCTAAAAGTTTGAATATATATGTTATGCTCTTGTATGTTGTAATAAATAGCTATAATCCATTTCTCTCTCAAGTTCATTTTTTTTTTAATTACAAATGATTTGCAGCCTCTTCAGGCCCCCTTCTCCCTGGAATGCATCTATCAAAGATTATATATATATATATATATATATATATATATATATATATATATATATATATAGTGAGAAAGGGATATAGATAGATAGAGAGAGAGAGAGAGAAGAAGAAGAGAGGGAGAGAGAGGGAGGGAGAGAGAGACAGATACTCAAAGTACCCAATCGTCAATGAAATGCCAATACAAGAAACCAGTAAAGCAGTGGCAGATAAAATGAGATACTATACCTTGCTTTTTGATTGACCACACAAAATGATGGACAATGATCCACAATACTCTGGACAGGCTTTTCAAAACTTTATCAAATCCTGGGGCATCACGTCATAAGCTCACTTCACAAAATAATTGCTTTGTAAAGAGACATGTGAGACATATTAAATCAGCAATAAAAAAAATGAAAAAGGGAGAGAACTGACATTCAACTTTCTCTGCTACATGTTAAGGCAATGTCAGTAGACAACAAACTTCCACCACCAGTTGAAATACTTTTTGAAAGGCATATACCAAGCACCTTAATCAGTCAATCAGAATCAGAGAAGGAAGAACAGTGCAAACAATTATGTGAGAGATTAGCAAGCATGAAAACACATCATGACCATTAGAGTGGAACCAGGAAATTACAACCTTTATACCCAGGTCAGTGTGTACAGATACTAAATAAACTCAGTAACCCTGGAACCATCATCAAGAATGACAAAGGACTTAGAAGCTACATTATAGAGATGTCCAACAGAACTAGGCTCCAATTGTATCCATTTGTGCACCATACCAATTCCAGTGGATAAAAATAGTCACTTTGATATCTCTGAATCAGAACACGAACAGGCCAAAGGAAATTAATATTAGAGACAAAATCACCAAACCCAACATCACCAAATCTCCACTAGACATAAACAAATATGGCCGACTCCAAACTAAATCAGACAGAACTATAAGAACATCCTCGTCGTACAAAGACTGTTCTTATCCCATAGATCATAACACCATCACATGCTATAAATCAAAGACAAAACATACAAGAAATGCACATAAATCACAAATATACACATAACAACTTAACGATACATACAGCTGACATATCACCTGTCTCCACAAACTCTCCGCTGGGAAAGGAAGAAAACTAAAAAAAAAAAAAGAAGCTAAACAGGAGGAATGTTATAGTACTGCAGATAATATTCACCTCTCGGACTGGATGTAACCATTACTGCTTGGTGCTGTCCTGAATAAAGTCGTTATCACACTTGCACCATCATTCAGCTCTGCTTTCTTACTGAATACTAACAATTATCGCTTCACTTCTGACATGGGTCAATCTAATTACACCAGCATCGCTCTGAATAAAATCCAAAATGGTTACCAAATCCCAAAATGTGGGATCCTAACAAGCACTACATCATCCTTCTGAAGGCAGTTCTCTGATTGCAATTGAGAACGTTCTGTAGATTTCCTTCCCAGATTCAAATGTATTTGTAGTATCACAACTCATGGAATTCTGGCGATCATTGGTTCCTGAGCTCTATAGTTCTGATAAACCTTTCATTGCTGGGTAGCACAGTTGTAGCAAGATCCTTTTTGCTCAACTGCAATAGTAACCCATTCTTGTTGAGCTTTAAAGACATGTTGGGAGTGACAACCGTAGTATGGTTATCTACAGACACCTTGTACATCAGGAGTCAGTTGTTCATTTATCTCTGCATATCGCTTATCACTGTCAAGATAGTGTGTGTGCAGTCAGCACCAACCCTATTCAGGGCTAACCGGCTTCCTCCGAAGAAGGAAGTTTCATGGGAGTATGAAATTCACAAGCGGTCCTCAGTCGCATGTATATCCCCGTTAGGGGAGATGACGATGTTAGGTTTTTGCAACTTTTTGCAGGGAGGTGTCGACGTCCTTCTACATACTGGACTTCCCAAATTAGTCACCCATTTTAGTAATGACCAGGCTCAACGTTGCTTAACTTCAGTGATCTGACGGGAACCGTTGTGTCAACGTGATTATGCCGTATATTGTCAAGACAGTACAGCAGTTCAATTTATTCCTGGCCAAAATCTTAAAAGAAGCAGGTTTTTATTGTTTTAATCCAATGTTCCCAAGTACCTCTGTCTTCCCTGTACGATCCAATAACCACTCCACCTCAAGTGAGAATATCTTGCGTGGTAGTCTAAAATTATAAGTCTGGTGCCCAGGTGATGTTTCCATTTTAAAATGGGATTTTTATTTTAAGGCAAGATGTGGAGATTGATTAATTCTCCTCCTTCAACAGATCAAACCAAATCTAGAAAAATATCCAAACCATGAACCTATATGGGTTAGTCTCTTTCAGATACTTACTCCCTGTTGGAATTTCTTGTGTCCGGATGGTTTTCATCAAGTAGAATTGGAATTGTCTCATTCTCATTCTAAATTGATGTCTATGAACTTTAACACAATCAAAGTGACCCTCAGCAGATGAGAGATGGTTGAAAACCCTTGAATAGGTATAATGGAAGGGTACTCTTTGTCTCAACTCAGAGAACAGTTCATTAAAGTATGAGTCATTTGTTGACATTGCTCATTCAAATAGTAATTCTTGTGCTAGCCACTGAAGAATTCCTTTATGTAGTCAAGAAGGACCAGTATGTCAAAATTCCAAGTTATATTGGAACTTTCTTAATGTCAACTCTTTTGTGATCAGATCAGCTCAGTTTTCTGTAGTGGCCACATGCTTAAAAAGAGGGTTTAGGCCATATTGGGACTCCAACCAACAATTCATTTGTATGATGTCTTTGAGACTGTTCTTAACAAAGATGTTTTTGCTAGCCATGCATTGAAATAAAATTAAGGATAACACCATCTGTTTGTTGCATATAAATTAGTCAGAACAAACTACTCATAATCGTCTAGAATGGTTGATGTGTACTGGGGGTATAGATAAACTGCCATTAACTCTAACACAGGCAGAGTTTTGTCCTACATCAGTGCAACTCTTGCCTTGGCAAACATAAACTAAGATCCTTGGTTCTATATAATGTAAGCAGCAAACCTATACGCCTCTTTAGAAGTGTCACAAAAGAGATACACGTCAATGGGTTTTCCTGTTGATTAGGATTACTTAACCCTGATAAGTCCTTGGCAAGTTTCCTCCAGCCACTCAGGTGGGAGAAAATCGTCCTAACTATTCTTTCATATAGTCTTTATAAGTACACGGCTGCAGACTATAACTGGAAGACAGAGAGACAATATGTCAAAAATATTTGTCTCTTCAGAAAGACCCCAACCCTCTTTGTTGAAGCATTAGAAGTGTACTTGATGCATCTGTTGTGGTCTTATATCACTACTTCTTTGTTTATATTGGATCGTAACAATTCTGTATATGCTGCCAGCAGAAACTTGACACCCATGTTAAAAAAAGCAATGATTGTTTTCAAACAACAAAGAAGAACACAAAAACGTCATTTTTCACAAACTAAATAAAAACAAAGGACTATTATCTCGAACCGAGATTAGAATAAATAATAAACACTGAAGACACTTTCGACTGTAAGTAATAAGGTGTGAAATTAATTATAATCATTCCTTTGTTTATCAAATCAATCGATTGTAGCATGAACGGCTTTCTATGATACAAGTGGCTTCACAGCAAAATTTTCAACTCGGTCTGCAGAGCTTTCTAATGTCAACAGAGTATAGGCCATTTTTAAATGACCTTTTCCCTATTGATGGAGGTTAAGACTACAAAGTCCTGTGTAGTCCTACGAGGTTCACCTTCCCAGGCCTTGCCACCAGGGTTTTGGGGGTAGAAAGTTTATTGCTTATTGTCTGAGGCACTCCTACAGAGGCTGCCCAGGCAATGGGTCTGCCCAGGCAATTTTCGTTAGGCCACTGTGCTCCTCCTTTAAGAGTCCACTTTCCTGACCTTGTGTTGCATCTTCCTGTTGTGGGATGGAAGTAAATATCAACTTGGCCTAATAGCTAGGAGCCTCCCAAATGCCAACTTGAGAACCAGGGACAGTAGCAATACCCAAATAACCCTTATCAGGGTTACTCACAAGCCACTTGTGTACAATACACATTCTAATCTCTACTGCTATCTTTCTGAAACTTCCCCTCACAACCTATCACTCAAGTTCCTGCAACTTCCAGCAACTCAACTGTACAGAACTTGGAATGGAAACATTTATTTAATCCACTCTTGTTCTGTCAGCCATGACCAGGTAGAAGTCTTAAGTAATTTGCAATTGCATTATTAGTATTACCTTCACCGAGGAGTGAACCTTCAACCTCCAGGAAAGTGGCACTTAGAGCTAAATTTTTATTTAGTACTAGCAGTTCAGCCCGGCTTTGCTTGGGCTCTATGTACTGTTCATAACTTGCCTTACGTGTGACTACACTTTATGTAAAATTTCAAATGTTTAAACCAAAAATTGTCTGAGTAATTTCGTAGAGACCGAACAGGTACATTTTTTATAACTTGGACCCCAATTTTTACCCCTTAACATTTATTATTTTGGTCTCACATCAAAATAAAAAGTTCTACCCATGCCGAAGTTACCTACATCTAAAATTTCAAGTATTTAGACCCATAATTGGTGGAGAAATTTAGCCAAATTTTCACCCCAAAACTGATTAAAATTCTTGCTGCATGTCTGAATACCCGTTATGTATAAATTTTAAATGTTAGACCCAAAATTGGCCGAGTAGTTTGCTAGACACTGAAAAGATCAAATCTTTTGAACTTTGACCCTTTTGGCAGCTCAAATTTTCGACACAACTAATTAAAAAGCTTGCCCTATCTCTGAATACCTTTTATGTAAAATTTCAAATGTTTAGACCAGAAATTTGCTGAGTAATTTGGTAGAGACCGCAGAGGTCAATTTTTTTTCAACTTTGACCCCAATTTTAACCCTATAACATTTATTTGGGGGAGCTCAAATCAAATTAAAAAGTTTGATCCATGTCCAAGTAACTTATATTTAAAATTCCAAGTGTTTAGACCCAAAATTTTTGGAGAAGTTTGGTAAAGTTTTCAACGGTCAGATCGTTGAACTTTGACCCCTCAACAGCCAAATTTCTGGCCGAAAACTGATTAAGAAGATTTTCCCAAATCTCAATACCCCTTATCTCGAGTCTGTAGACTGAAAATTAACAGAGTATTTTGGTAGGGAAATGCACACACACACACACACACACACACACACACACACACACACACACACACACACACACACACACACACACACACATTTTTACTTTTATAGATATATAGATTTTATCTGGATAAAGAATTGGTCACATTTCCCCTCCTGAAGGCTGAATCCACAATCTGTAAGTACCACTCGCTCCTTTTTGTTTTTGTACAAAGTGGGTTCACTTTCCTCCATGATCTTGCAGTGCACAAATAATATATAAAGGAGTGATTTAAAAAAACCGTCATTGATTGTTTTGTGCTTTAACGTCTAGTTTTGCAAATCATTATATGGCAATTATTCGTCTCCAACTAGGTGATTTTTTTGCGTATGATTTTATGATTTTTTTTTTCTTTTTTTGTATCCTAAGTTCAATAACATGCCTTTCCTCAAACGCAGCATTTATCCTAAGTCTGGTCTGACAATACAAATAAAACAATTGTGGGAAAAAAAATTAATCTTCTTTTTTTAAATAAAAACTAACGAGTTTAAAGCTCAGTTTGGAGACAGGAAAAATTCTATACTCATTATTTTATGTGTGTCATGAACTTTAATTTAGTTCTTATTTGATAAGATAATAGAATATGATTATTTGTAAATGTATTTTTTGAATTGCATTATCATTGTAAACAATAGCCAACATCCAAATTTTATATGTAAACAAAGAATTCTTTTAAGATAACAAACAAATTATCAGATTGCAATAAAGTTTCCAATATTTCAATATTTATTAGATGCATCAGAAAACAAAAAACTTCATCGTTTATTTTTACAGATCACTTTCAAAGTGACTACTTAACAGGAAAGTATAATGGGAACCAGTAATGGGGGTGGGTCAGACCATCCACTCTGTTATAAACATGGGATAAACATTAAAGAACCTTTCAGTAAGAAAAGGATCACTACTACTACTACTACTACTACTACTACTACCTTTTTTAGTATTTTACTTTAAATTATGGCCTTGTGGACCTGAGTTATCTCCTTTAGCTATATATATTTGCCATAAAGAGCCCTCCCAATACAAGAGTTCATAATCTTGTTCTGCTTATGTTTAGAGGTTCTTCCCCTTTCTGGCACGACTTTCAAGGTACACAGACGTCTGCTTGCTAGTCTTCTTCTGAGCATGCTTTATAAGCCAACAATAAGTGGTGTTTTGTTTTTCTGGTAAAATCACTTAAATACTGGTAAAAAAAAACAAAGCTTTATCATACATTTTTCTAATGTTATTGAACTATTTCTTCTTATCTTTTTCTGTGGACACTCATATCTGTTTTCAACAATAACATTCACAAAATATGACGACTGCATGTAAAAAATGATAGATTACCAAATCTCAGTAACGACCAATCAGTAGCTGAGAGCCTTTTTGCCTCTTTACTTCCTCTTTCTCACATAAGAAATGTTACAAGTCTATTTCTGCTTTATCATTATTTTCTTGGCAGGTTCTCGACTGAGCTTTAATCTATAGCTCCTTCCTCCTGCAAAACATTTGCAACAAGTACTTGTCTAGCTACAACAATTGTCAATAGTTTTGATTACTTTATATCAGTAAAAAACTAAACAAAAATTCCAGGATCAAAGTTTCTTTCATAGAACTGTCTGTCTTGAAGGTTTTGTACTCTGTCAAGGCAGGAAAAGTACTCTTACCAACTCCTCTCCAGATGTGGCAACAATACTTCATCTTAAGATGTATTTAGCTCTTGTATAGGTAGAGAATTGTGTTGGGAATTACATACTTTCTGGAGTGGTGGAATGATGAAAACCATTTTTCAAATGGCTTTGGCAATGGATCTGATGTAAGTCTTCCATTACAGAACAGGAGTGAAGGTCAATCGCAGAAGTTTGTTAAAACAGGTTACACTTCCTCAAGATCAAAATGGTCTATTTCAATTGAGGCTAAATGGAGATCCAAGCACATGTGGTAAAAAGATAGAAGTTTGGTTTTAAAGGTAACTAACCATTTTTACCGCATTGTACCATATGCTCAAATTCAAAACAGAGACAAGCAGAAAGATCTTGGTCTTTGCCAGCCTTTGAAGTGTTTCCATATATGGTAGTGTCATCTGCATAAAAGTTGATAAATGATTGTAGAACATGATTTGAGAGATCGTTGATGAAGATCTGGAAGAGAGTTGAGCCTAGGATGAATCCTTGAGGCATGCCAGCATTAATACTGTGAATTTCGGATCGATGACTACTTTAATAAACATATCAGAGTAAAAGAATTTGATGATTGAAAAGACATTTCCAGCTATTGTGTAGTTGGAAATCTTGTGAAGTAGACCTTTATGCCAAACCCTATTGAACACCTTAAATATTAGAAATCATTCCAACCCCTCAAAAAGTAACATGTTATTTGTGAAAAGTTAGAATCCCGTATAAAACAAACATCCAAAATCTAGAGAGACACAAAGAATTCTCAAGTCAATCATACTTTGAACAGGTCTTCAAAACGTCTGCTGAATACTCCCTTCTGTGCCTGATACAAAGAATGTGGAAAGGCTCAATGACTCAATCAGCTTTTTGCATCTTGCGCACACGTTCTTACACACTAGCAAGAGTTAGGCGAACAAAAATGAACTGCTACTCACATTTATATATGCATTAACAAGAAGAAGGTAAACTAATACACACACATACACAATGCCACACTTCCAAATACTCACATACGTATATTACTTATATTGCATATTACACTATGAACATATTGACCCAGACAATTCTTTACTTTGTGACAATTCACTAAACTTTCTTTACGAAACACATATTTGCACTATGAAGATTTACTAACATGAAAATAACTTTTATATTCTTATATCTTGCATAAAGATGTTTGTTATAAAATTTCGTTTTTCTCAATTGTTACATTTACAAAACTTTGTTCATGTTTTAGGTAGCACTTGCTACTCGCATGCACATGTCTCAGTTTCTTTCATTTTTAAAAAATTCATTTTAACATTACATTTAATACCTATGGTATTTCTGTTTTGAATAAACGTACGTTCTGTGCTAATATTTATGCATATTTTATGACCAGGCAACGCTAGTATAAAATATATCTTTTGTGAATGTTTGCCTCTGAACTCATTATTTTGCGTTGTTTTATCATATAACATATTTTTCGTTTCCTCACATAAACCTAAAATCCTTTTTCACTGAAAATATTTCTCTTGTAAGACCCACAGAGGAGTTACCAACATAGGAGGGTGCAGAGATTGCATGTTGCTTTTGTAGTCAGAGTTCCCACTTTGTAGGACCACGGAGGAGTTACCAATTTGTAGGTGGACTTGACCGTGAAGTCACTAACTTGTAAGCATGTGAGTCGACTTTCACCAATTCATAGTCGGAATCTATCGATTTTTAGGACTGTGGTTGCAGGTGCAGAAATCTCTTGAAGTAATAGGGTAAGTAGTAGGGACCGTTAAAGTTAAATTTAGTGAAATCACTGATTAATAGAAGGGTGACATCAGATCACATCCTCATGTACATAAAAATAAAAGAATAGAAATAACTCTGGAAAATAATGACACGTTACAAAGAACTGAAAATCACTGTATTAATATGAAATAAACAACATTTATTTACGTGTTAAGAATATTAATTCAAATCGTTCCAACGTAAGTGTTTTCTTGTAATGAGTGTTCATTATGCAAGATAAGCTAAATACGGATTTTGTGAGAATAGTATGGAGTTAAAAATTACTGATTTCTATGAACAGAGTGTCACACATGGCTTGAAATTAATGTGATTATTTTCTGAGAAAAGCAGTCATTAATCATGAAAGTCTGCACTTGTGTTCATCACAACACAAGAACAGTAATTCAAAATAAAATTTGTTTAAAAAGAATTAAATTCTCATTCAATATGGTAACTTTTGGCAATGGATATTGTCAACTGTAGCACGTGTAAAGACCATGATGAGTGTTTTACATCTCAAGGACAGAGTTCTCTTCAAAATATGCAGTGGTTGAGAGTTTGGAGGGAAAACTGATTTGATTTTTATGGCAAATCTTTATATAGGGATGTTCTCGAAAGTTCTAGCCTGATTGCTATATCTATATGTGCGAAAACATAACATAGTTCCTTTGTTCTATGTGTGTGGGTGGTTGTAGGAGTTGAAACTCGCTACAATCACAAGCAGGAGCTAATCTTGCGCCTCGAGATTTGAAATCTCTTTTCTCCCTGGTTTGCCCAATCTCAAGCCAGCTCTCAATCATGTGACTGAGTAGATAAAAGGCGAAATCTGAAACTCTTATTTCTCTCTTACTTCCTGGCTTCAGCTGGCAGCAAACTTAGTCTGTGGCTTTGGCCTCAGGCTAAACGTGAGTACAACAATCATAACAAAGTGACCTTCTAACTCCCATTTGTTTCCACATGCGGTACCCAACCGAACATTCTTTATCATGTTACAGAATTGCTCTTGTCGATACACTGACACACACACACCCACTGCAACACTTAAATACACTGAATATCTTTCCCTTTCTTTCTCCTTCAATAGGCATGACTAATGTCTAATCTTTGTCTGCACATCAGGAACGCTTTTAATGACTACTATAAAAACATGTGCGTGCACGAACACTGAACTCTCCTACTAACCCATTTTTCTCATGTACACGCTGCTAATGAAGATGACAAATAAAGTTATTTATTAATATAGAATGAAACTCCATTTTGTTTGTCTCTTATGGTCACATCATGACATTGTGTGCTTGCACATTCTTCATACATGTGGGCATTAAAATGGTGATTGCTATGAAAATGTTCCTGCTAGAAACTTGTTTCGGCCGTATGTAGTGGTTGCTACACTCTGAAACCGTCTCATCTGAAAATATCTCACTCAAATCAAACCCTCTAAATGTGACTCTCCAAAACTAATGATTCCTTAAAATGGTGATACTCTAAAATGCTATTGTTATTCAAAATGGCCAGGCATCACACCATAGCGTCACCTGTGTGCTGAATCAGAATGAGTCATAAATAGGCTGACCAAATTCAAGGATTCCATATAAACAATAATTATCATAGTCTATAACTACTCAACAAATATCAACACTGCCAGTCACATACAACATTACTATATAAAAGCAAATGATCAATAACAACCCACAATAAAAGAAAAACAAAGGTAATCACTCAATGCATCCCTACATCTATATTATGGCAAATTTTGCACCCAACCAGATATTTACTCCTATCGTAGCCTCGCAGTTGTCATGGCAAATGACAGTGAGACCTACTCAAACAGAATAATGGTGTGCAGCGCGTGTGTGCTCTCCAACTGTAAAACCCATTTGCACACGCGTGGCTGTATAAAGATCATTTCAGCTTTCAGCACATTTCCTTTCTTCACTCACGCAAATTCTGTAGGCATAAAAACTAAAACTATGCCTTTTCACGCGGACATCTTCCAAAGCACATTACGTCACAAAGATGTGTTATTTTTTTCATCCAATCAGATTACGGAGTATGCAAATTTAAGAAATATTTTTTCTGACGGCTTCCATGGAGCCAGTTTGAAATCTATAAAAAGGGCATTTTGTGCCAAAACCAATCAGTCGACCCCAGTCAGCATGCTGTAAGCATCAACATCGATTCCGTCCACAAAACGTTAAACTCATGTGCACCCATCATTTGATTCTCGACGTGAAGATGGACTTTTTACCCTGTTCCAATTCTTGGCTGAAGTAAACGATGGATTTTATGTTGTTTAGTTATTCCTAAAAAGGACTGGTTATTTCTAACCGTGAACTTTTATTTTTCTACTTCATTTCATTTTATTACCTTAGTTGCAGGAAGAGACTCTCAATTAAGAAGAAACTTTCTGGTCTTCTCTTTTCACTTATTTACGATTTTGAGAAAATAAATTTTGTATGAAATTTATTCTCTGTCTCGGTCATCTTTGTTTGATTGTTCAACCCCACATAACAAATTATTATTATTTTTATTTTTTTTGAGTTTGCGGAACTAACATCGACACCCGTAGTCCTGCAACACCTCTGCCCTATTTGGGATGGTGAAGGCTGATTTGCTCACTGTAATCTAACTTTGTATCCCATTTTTCAGTTGTAAGAGGTAGAAAAATAATCACGTATATAACGATCTTAATTAGAGACTGGGGGTAGTAGTTAGCGGCTTTGCCCAGTCGTAAAATACGCTTAAATATACCATTTTAATTTGACCAGATTTCATATATACATTTATAGAGGCGTGATTTCAAGAGTAATAAAGAAAAGTATTTAAGTGCCATCCGCTAGAATCGAAACCAAAAGCAAAAACTGTAGCATTCAAAGCTGGTGACGTTGTAGCGACTACTACATATGGCCGGAACAAATCTTGAGCAGAGACATTTTTATAGCAATCATCGTTTCAATGCCCACAGATATCAGAATGTGCAGCACACGTCATAATTTGCCCATCTGCACACATGTGATAAAGGAACTATGTTGCACTCCACGTGCTGTGATACAACAAACAGACTTGAATGTTCCAGAACACCCATATATAAGGTTTTAACCACCAAAATTCAAACAGTCCAGGATGCAGTTCTACAAGTAAACATCACCGCTGCCCGTCCTCAGCCCACATGCTGGACCTCGTTTATTCAGACATAAAACGGCTTCACCAAGAACGCCACAAAATATGTACCTTAATCTCATCATGGAAAGTTCCCATATCGAACTAGAATTAATTCTTCTTTTCAACAATGTTATTTCACACATTTTCTTATATGATGAACACAAACACATGCATGATGCTTACATGGTTAAATGAATTTCTTTTCGCCTCAAAAAATAACCATGTGTGTCTCTCTGTTCATAAAACTCAGTAATCTTAAACTTCATGCCTTTTTCACAAGACACTCATTTATCTAAGCCTACCTAATGAACACTCATTGCAAAAAAAACTTAACATTGAAACGATATGAATTAATTTTATTTTAAACACGTAAATAAATGTTATTTCATTTTATTACAGTGCTCTTGAGTTCTTTGTTAAGTGTCGTTGGTTTTTCAAAGTTATTCACTTTTTTATTTTATATGAGTGAGGATGTGGTTTGGTGGAAGCCTTTTGCAAATTGGTGGTTAGGTTAAATTTACCTTTAACGGTCCCATGGATACTCTACTACTTTTGTCTTCTAGAGATTCCTGAACCTGCAACCTTGGGATCAAGTAAAGATTAGATACCCCGTAGCAGACGACAAAAATAAGCGAACAATTCAAGGGGCACCGTTTGTTCGACTTTGACATTGTTGTTAGGTGTTTCTAAACTTGTAAACAGATCAAATAGCAGACATATTCGAATGTTCGCGAGCAAGATTTTTAAAAAAATATATTTACAAAACTTTTAAAGATTTAAAAGTAAAAATAAACATTTACAAAGCATTTTCGGTACTGGTAGCGGTTTTAGTTCCATGCCGAACACCATAAAAAAAAAAAAAAAAAAAAAAAAAAAAAAAAAAAACTGAGTTCTCCCTCTCCCTACGCATGCGCAAAGAACATGTTTTAGTTGTTTTAGTTGCAATAGTAACTAAACGACCATGAATTTTTATCGACTTTTTTAAATAAGTTTTACTTTTTATGAATATTGAAATAAATGAAATTACTACACATTTATTAGTAATAATTTTTTTTATATTTACATTTTTTTAAATGAAAAGAAAAAGTCGATAAAAGTGAGAAACGTCGTCATTTAAAAAGAAAATGCTAGTAAAAAAACAAAAAGCCGATAAAAGTGAGACATATTTTTTTTTCTTTTAATATTCATAAACAGTAAAACGTCGTCATTTAAAAAGAAAATTTAAATATAAAATGTAAATATAAAAAAATATTACTAATAAATGTGTAGTAATTTTATTTATTTCAATATTCATAAGCAGTAAAACTTATAAAAAAAGTCGATAAAAATTCATGATCGTTTAGTTACTATGGCAACTAAAACATGTTTTTTTCGCATGCGTAGGGAGAGGGAGAATTCAGTTTTTTTTTTATGTTGTTAGGCATGGAACTAAAACCGCTACCAGTACCACATTTTCTTTAATATTAAATATTTACAAAGCTTTTAAGGATAAAAACAAAACTTTTTTCTATTTACACAAAACTTTTTAATGTAAGTAATAAAATGAACGTATTTAAACAAAATATATTTAAATAAATGGGTGTCTTTCTGAGTACGTTCTTTTTTATATATTTACAGAACTTTTAATAAAACTATTAATAATTATAATAATAATAATAATAGTAATAAATAAATGGTAAATTTTTACGACGTGCCCGAGCAATACACTCCAACCTCCTTATGTTAAGAACGGCTTTCGGAGAAAAACACGCCTAACCTCAAAAGCCGTTCTTAACATGGGTAGGTTGGGAGTTGTTTATTCCGAAAGCCGTTCTTAACATGGGGTGGTTGGCCAAACCACTGGTTGGGGTGCTTATACTACGCTGGAGCAGGTCGTAAAATAATACCAAATAAATAAATAAACCGAGGTTATAACTGAGAATTTCGGATGATGTCAATGAAAAAAATACATAATTAAAAAAGAAAAAAAATTGAAATAAAATTATTATAACCAAACTTTTTATGGCAGAAACAAATATAAAATAACTGACTTGTTCGGATTTTTGCGACCAAGATTAATTTTTATGTACAGTGTGTTTGTGTTTCTCTTTTTTCGTGTGTTTTTAATACAATTCGATATTTATTTAAAGTGCGATATATGTAGGTGGTCAGTGGAGGAGAAATCCTTCTAGACCGAGGTAATTTTTATGCATAATAAAATCACAAGTATAAACAATCGAGATTTTAAAAAATATATTTTATCCACATATCTTTTATAACGTTTATTTTTATAAAGATGAATTGTAGTATCACAAGGTACAAATCTGTTTATAATTTTTATTTTTATTTAAAAACAAAAAAAACTTGCTATTTGTTTACTTCTCTATAAAGGCAAATTAAGTGAAAGTAAGTTTAGCGTCCAAAAATTTCAGTTTCCAATGTTTTGCAATTAATATAGCTCATTCATATTATTTTTTTTATTTCTATTATAATTATTAGTTTTATTAAAAAGTTCTGTAAATATATCAAAAGAACGTACTCAGAAAGACACCCATTTATTTAAATATATTTTGTTTAAATACGTTCATTTTATTACTTACATTAAAAAGTTTTGCGTAAATAAAAAAAAGTTTTGTTTTTTTTATCCTTAAGTTTTGTAAATATTTAATATTAAAGAAAATGTTTTGTAAATATTTAATATTAAAGAAAATGTTTTGTAAATATTTAATATTAAAGAAAATGTTTTGTAAATATTTATTTTTACTTTTAAATCTTTAACAGTTTTGTAAATATATTTTTAAAAAATCTTGCTCGCGAACATTCGAATATGTTTGCTATTTGACCTGTTTACAAGTTTAGAAACACCTAACGGCAATGTCAAGGTCGAACAAACGGTGCCCCTTGAATTATTCGCTTATTTTTGTCGTCTGCTACGGGATATCTAATCTTTACTTGATCCATAATGGGGTAGATATTTATTTGCTGTTCACCACAGCAAAATGTGGCACAAGGCCGGAAGGCGGAGAACAGGCGAGTTCCCCTAAAGAAGGGACACTCTCGCCTCAGCAAAAATCGCCTGGGCATTCCCGGGTAGGGGCGCCTCAGGCGACAAGCAATAAACTTGCCCCACTGGAAGCCCGGTGGCAAGGCCTGGGAGGGTGGACCTCCTACCTCAGTCAGACTGGTGTTGGGCCGATTCCCGGCCCTTCACCTGTTGAACTGAAACAAGTACTCTACCCTGTCTCCCTGCAGCCAAAGCCGCTAGGAGACACATCCCATCATACCGGAATATAATGGGGTATATATTTAATTGCTGCCCACATCAGCAATATGTGGCACAAGGCCAGAAAGTGGGAACCCCGCAGGCTCCCCTAAAGAAGGGGCACTCCTGCAATTTTAAAAATTGCCTGAGTAACCCCGTCGGCATTCCCCGGTCGGGGCGCCTCAGGCAGCAAGCAATAAACTTGCCCCACCGGAAAGCCCGGTGGCAAGGCCTGGGAGGGTGGACCTCCTAGGTATTACCCAGGCGGTGTACCTCAGTCCAACAGGTGCTGGGCCGGTTCCCGGCCCCTCACCTGTTGGGCTGAGTATCAAGTGACGAATCCTTGACGTGTACTACCCTGTCTCCCTGCAGCCGAAGCCGCTAGGAGACACATCCCATCATAGCGAAGTATAATGGGTTATGATCCTGCACAGTCGGGAGATTCTATTTATAAACGATGCTGCTAGGAACTGACGAATCGAATTAATTCACGTTCTGCTACTAACCAATCAGAAACTAGAATTGCTCCATAAATATTAAACCTTTCTGTAGCAATTTCGCATATGTTTTCTTTGTGTCAACACGAGAAGAATCTTTTGCTCTCTGGATTCCAACTCGAGAACTGTCTACTACAAATCAGTCAGCTCCCAGGACTTGTGTAGAACAAAAAACCATTGGAAACTGTTCTGTCTACTGCAAACCAGTCACCTCCCAGGATTAGTGTAGAACAAGAAGCATTAGAAACTGTTCTGTCTACTGCAAACCAGTCACCTCCCAGGACTTGTGTAGAACAACGAACCATTGGAAACTGTTTTGAAACTAAACATGGCTTACACTTCTAGACCAGCTAAAAACCCATAAAAGGACAGTTCATAAAAAATCCAATCGTTTGAGACCCCTAGTGCCGTTTTGCGACTTTTAGTTTCAGAGGAGATAGAGTTTGAAAATATGGAGACAGCCAGACATAGCTTTTCATACATTAGACTGGGAGGGGGGTTGGCTTTGCCCGGTCGTAAAATACGCTTAAATATATTTTAATTTGTCCAGATTTCATATATATTATTATTATAGAGTCATGATTTCAAAAGTTAAAAAAAAAAAGTATTTGGGTGTCATCAGCTAGATGTATCAGGAAGTGGCCATTAAAAATGATGATCAGAACTTTAATAATTCAACTTACTATTTTTCAAAGCTTATAACTACTTGAAAAATGTAATTCAAACCCTAATTTTTTTTTTAATTAAAGGAGCAAAGACCAATATTTTTAAAAATAACAGGTTTAATAGCAAATTATTCAATATTTGTTTTTTTAAGCGGTTTTTAAAAAAAAATATAAAGAAAACCAACATATTTTGACTTGCTTATTAATATATGCATATATATAAATGCCAAAAAATCACTTACCTAAAAAAAAATACTATTAAATGGGTAGTTCCATTCTTCATTGTTAAGAATTCATCCATATTTATATTTTAAATTCCATGTATTTTCTAACTAAAAGGATTTTTTAAAGTGAAGGTCGTAGAAAATCGCATTTTCGTAACGTGTTTTGCGCCAAGCTTAAAGAGCTGCTGCTGCTGCTAATATGAAATTTATCAAATATGGATTCGTTCAAGTGACATAAATAATGCCTCTTTTTTTTATTATTGCGTGTGTTAACCAAAATTAGTATTTTTCGTCCTCCGTAGTTAAAAAGAAACGCACATTCACTTATACGTTTTTCCCCTAAAACAAAAAATCCACTTTATCGATTATTTAAAAAAATTCTTTTAATGAAATACACGATTTTTTTATTGATATATTTTAATATTCTTTATCGACTGAATTTATATATATTTTTTTAAATATCTAAAAAAGAAAACATTGGATGAAATAGAAAAATTTGCCGTCAGCGTCTGGTATTTACTTGATGATATAAGCATAACATGAGCTTTCATTAAAAAAAAAAAAGTCAACGTGGTTTAAAAATAAAAAAAAGATTTTACACTTTGGACTTTACAGGTAAATTTCCAAAAAACTATTCTTTTTCTTTTTTTGTTTTGTTTTAAATTAGAATATTTTCTTTATTGATCTTTTATCTTCAATTTGTGATATATAAAACTTTGGTACATAAATTAATTAAAATTTTAATAGACATTTCAAAATGGGGGGGGGGGGCTGAATTTGAAAAAAATAACGTTTGTCTAAAATATTATATTTGGTTTATTGGAAAGAGCATAAAATTTCACATTGACCCTGAAAATATCGTAAAAATTGGAGCAATAGAAAAATTTTGATAGATTTTTTGGTTTGGTTTGGTTGTTTTGTTTTACAGCATATCAACCCTTTTCAGGTTATTTAATGCCGAATCTGGTGATTTTGAAGAACGATTTATTTGTTTTATTAAGTCGTATTCTATTTAATCAATAGTTGGGACCCTAACAGGTACTACCACTCCGGGTCAAAGTGGACCTGGGAGCAAAGGCAATTAAAGGGTGGCTCCTCCACACTCCCTAAGGCCTGCAAGCTGGGGCCTCGACCTCACCATCGGATATAGTTTAAGGGAATTTAGGAAAACTCGTACCCGGAAAACTCGACCCCCCCTTTTTTTTTTTTTTTTTGCTAGGTAGGAAAACTGGTCCCTTATTGAATAAATATCGATTGAAAACACATTTTATGACCGTTCTTGAAGAAGATACTTGTTTACTGTTGTTTTAAAAAAATTAAATTTATTTTTTAAAGTTTTAGTTTTCTACCTAGCTTTGAAAGTTTTTGGTCTTTCAACTTATTTTAAAGAGTTTATTTAGTTAAAAAAACAAAAAAAAAAACAAAGTAATGTCGAGTGTTACTTATGAACAAACGTCCGACATAAGAGGATCACGTCACGTCTTAGGAGGATAATTGCTCAAAAATAGAAAATTAAAGAAAATATTAAGGTAGATATAGTTTTAAAACGAGCCCCCCCCCAAAAAAAAAGAAAATTAATTTGTATATTTTTAGGTAATAATGCACATCCCATAATATTTAAAAAAAATATTTTTACATGTTTATTGTTTAAAAAAAATTAAATTGATTTTTCTAAGTTTTCGTTTTCTACCTAGCTTTGTAAGTTTTTGGTGTTTAAACTTATTTTATTTTTGACTCGACATTACTTAGTAAATAATTTTTAACAAAAAATGTCCGAAAATTAAAGAAAATACTGAGGTAGATATAGTTTTAAAACGAGCCTCCCCCACACCCAAAAGAAAATAAATTTGTATATTTTTAAGTACTGCACAAGTACCCCCGAAATGACTTTCAAACGATACTCTCCCCTCCCGATGTTAAGAATGGCTTTTGAAATAACAACGTTATTATTTCAGCGCGGTACCAAAATTACATAAGACTGTGTTTTCTTTTTTGTTGTGTAATAACACAAGAATTATTTAAACTAAATTAATTCTTCTAAATAAAATAATTGCTTTCTTTGATAATACATGTTTTCTTTCTTTCTTTTTGTTTCGTAATGACACAAAAAGTGTTAAAACTAGAGTATTTTTTTAATAAATATTTAGTTTCGTTTTTCGTATTTTGACTCCATGATCAAGTTTATTTTTTAAGCAAGAGTTAAAATAATTTTTAAAAATATTATGGGGTGCATAGTCTCATTTAAAAACAACATCTCCTTCAAGAACGGTAATAAAATGTGTTTTCAATCGATATTTATTCAATAAGGGACCAGTTTTCCTACCTAGTAAAAAGGGGGGGTACGAGTTTTCCGGGTAAGAGTTTTCCGGGTACGGGTTTTCCGGAGACAAGTTTTCCCGGTACCAGTTTAAGGTCATATCCAGGACTGATAGATTTTTTAAAGTTTAAAACTTGAAAAATATTTAATTCGTAAAATTCAATTGATTTATTACGTAAAAAAATGGCTGCATGAAGGCACGCCGGCATTTTGTAAACATTTTGTAAACACTGTTTTTTTTTAAATAAAAAAATAATATTTCTATTATTTTTTAAACAACTGTAATAGTTTATTTTGGAAGTATATTCCATACATAAAATAAACAACCCACTTTAAAAAGAGAAATTACAAGTTTTTTTTAAATATTTTATTCGCAGTTTTCTGTTAGGGGTGTCAAAAATTCCACCAAACCGAAAGCAAAACTGTAGCATTCAAAGCTGGTGACGTTACCACTGTACCAACGTGACACGCATATGAACTGATTAAAAATTAAAAATAAACTAAGATGAAGGTACAAAATGTAGAACGATTTTTTTTTTTTAATTTTGTGGGGGTCGCCTGGCCTTTTTTTGGGAACTGACTTCCTCCACAAATAATAAAAATGAAAATGAGAAATCTTATGTGCAACACAAACGGAGGTTTATTTCCGGAATAGAAATAACAAACAATAACAAGCAAAACATAGTTCTCAATATTTCAGAGTTCTTTTTTTTTGAGTTCATATGAAAGATGGAGAGTTTCTTTTTTTGTGTTCTTTGAATGTTCAAATATGTAACAGAGACAATATTAATGTTTGTCTGTTAAAAGAGAGTATTAATGCGCGGAGCAGTGGAAATGAAATAATTGATATTTGCATGCGTGGCAAGTCCTAATGAGAAAGCGTTGAATGAGTCGGAAGAGTTTAAAGAGACGAAAGAATGCTCGAAAGGCTAAGAGACTAAAAGGATAGATTTTGTGTTTGTGCATGTTTATATATGATTTGATCGGCTTCAAACGAGCTCTAGAAAATCAGTTTTAAAATATGTCCTAGGAGGAATTCCATTGGACGGAAGACATCACATGGGGTGCTTTCAACTAGGTCCGCACCTTTGGTATATAAAGGTCACGCCGGAATTTGCGTGGGTGTCATTTTTCATTTTTTTAACGTGCCGAAACAATTAATTGCACTGCGTGCCTAAATTGTATTTAACGATTTTAAATTTGAATATTAAACTGTGCCAACTGGCACAAATACTCCCCCCAGATTGGAAAAAAAAGTTTTTTTTCAATATGTAATGTATTCCTTGAAATGTTTCGGCCAGTGGACTTTCCTACCCGTTTTTGTCGTGGGTTTGGTGTCTTCGTCATTTTCTGCTGGACTCCCATGTTCTAAGGGAATTTGTTCTGGTGGGGAAATTGCCTGAGGGTATTCCTCAATGTATGCTGGTTTAATTCGGTCAATCGCGATGTTGTCTTTCCTGTCTTTCCGTTGGACAGTAAAATATTTTTCACTTCTGTCCAAAACTTGGTATGGTCCAGTGTAATTTGGACAAAATGGCTTTTTGACCGTATCATTCCTGATAAACACAAATTTACATGTGTGAAGGTCGTTCGGTATATATGTTTGTTTGTCAGCCCTCCTGGTGGGGGTAAATTTGAGAGAAGATATTTTGTTCTTTAATTCCGTCACAAATGTAGCCGTGGGTGAAATATCTGTGTATGCATTAAAATACTGTCCAGGTAGTGTGACTACGGATCCAAAAACTAGCTCCGCTGGTGTGCTTTGTAAGTCTTCTTTTATTGTGTTTCGGATCATTAATAGGATTAATGGTAAATTATCTGACCAGTCCGCGCTGTTAAAACTCGTAGCCAAAGAAGTTTTTAGCTGTCTGTGAAAGCATTTGACGAGGCCGTTTGAGCAAGGGTGATAAGCAGTAGTCTTTATGTGGGTTGTTCCCAACAATTGGTTGAACTCTGCGAAGAGTTTCGATTGAAATTGCGAACCTCTGTCCGTTGTGAGTATTGACGGTACTCCAAAAATTGCTATCCAGTCTTTTAGTATTATTCCAGCTACTGTTGCCGCCGATGTGTCTTTCACGGGTATGGCTGTTGGCCATCTGCTGAACCTATCGACTATGGTGAGAATGTGGGTGTGTCCTTTTGAGGGCGGTAATGGCCCCACCAAGTCAACATGGATATTGGTGAACCTGGCATCAGGCGCACTGAAAGTGCCCAGCGGTGACTTCGTGTGCCTGTGTATTTTATTTTTCTGACAGGATACACACGTCTTGGTCCAATTTCGAATATCTGCATTCATATTAGGCCAAACAAAACGGTCTGTTATTATTTTTACGGTGGCTCGTTTGCCTGGATGCGACATATTGTGAAAATGTAGAAAAACAAGTCGTCTGATGCTTGGCGGTATGTATGGACGCGGTTGTTCTTTTGCTGTATCACAATAAAGTGTTGTTACACTAAAAGGTACGGGCATTTCCTTCAGTTGCAAAGACATTTTCTGTTGTACGTCAGTGAGTGTCTTGTCCGTCTTTTGTTCTTGTGCAATTAATTCCATAGTTAACGAACTGAAATTTAGTGAAGTTATTGCAGCTCGTGATAATGCGTCCGCCACGATGTTTTCTTGCCCCTTGACGTATCTGATGTCTGTGGAATATTGGGCAATATAATCAAGGTGCCTGATTTCTCTTGGACCATATTTATCTACATGCGTATGCAGTGCATATGTTAACGGTTTATGGTCAGTGTAAATACAGAAGTTTCTTCCTTCTAACAGATGTCTAAAATGTTTAATTGACAAATAAATTGCTAATAGCTCCCTTGAAAAGGTACTGTACTTTGTCTGTGTCTTGCTCAGTTTGGCTGAGAAAAACGATATAGGGGTCATTGTATCCCCTGTCAGTTGATGTATAACTGCTCCTACAGCTATGTCTGACGCGTCTGTTGTAAGTGTAAGCTTCGATTCTTCGCTGTCCTTAATATAATTCAATTTTGTGAAATTGACTAAGGCAGTTTTAGCTTGATGGAAAGCTTTTAAAGCTGATCCTTCCAGTTTTAATTGTTGGTTTTTCGTTTTGTTCTTCAATAATGACGTTAACGGTGCAAGGATTGTGGAACAGTTGGGTAAAAATCGTCTGTAATAATTAATTATACCTATTAAGGGACGAACTTGTCTAACAGACGTAGGTTGTGGAAAATCCGTAATGGCGCTTACTTTTTCGGGTAATGGTGATATACCAGCCTTATCAATTGAATGTCCAAGGAAGTTTACTTCTTGCTGACTGAAAATACATTTGTCCAAGTTTATTTTTAAACCATAATGGGACAGTTTTTGAAAAACTTGTTCCAAGTGTTGTTTATGTTCGTCGAGGTTTCTACTAGCAATTAGGACATCGTCCACGTAAGCGAATACGAATGGAAGGTCCCTAAAAACCTCGTCTATTAACCTTTGGAAGGCTTGACAAGCATTCCTAAGTCCGAATGGCATTCTGACGAATTCGTAAAGTCCAAATGGTGTGGCCAGTGCTGTTTTGTGGATATCTTCATCCGCCACCGGTATTTGGTAATACGCTTTTACTAAATCCAGTTTGGAAAATACCGTGGCATTTTGCAGTCCGATTGCAAAATCGTGAATGTGTGGGATAGGGTATCTATCCGGTACAGTTTGTGCATTTAATCTCCTGAAATCGCCGCATGGACGCCATGTTGTCGCGTCTGCTTTCTGTACCATGTGTAGAGGAGATGACCACGCACTTTTGGAAGGTCGGATAATTCCTTGTTGCAACATGCGTTGAAATTCGTCTTTTGCGATCTTGTACTTATCCGGCTTCAGACGTCTGGGGGTGGCGTAGACGGGTTGTCTATTCGTTTTAATATAATGCTTTGCATTATGTTTAATATTATCTGTGACTTTGAATGGCTGAGTAAGTTGTGGGTATTTTTGAAACAGCCGACGAATGTACGTCTCTTCCAGGTAAGGCAGAACTAATCCCAGTAGACTGGTATCTTATGGTGATACCTTTAATTACGATTTTTGTTTGGTTATCAGTCAGTGTGCGACTAGTCATGTCTACCGATAGATTAAACCGTGCTAGGAAATCTGCTCCTAATATTGGTGTCGTCTCGTTGGCTATGGTAAAAATCCACGGAAATGTGCGGCGCAGGCCGAGATTGACGTCTAAATATTTTTCACCGTATGTCGGTATTTGTGTGCCATTAGCTGCTTGGAGGTGGTAAGGCTGTGGAATAGCTTTTTGTTTACGTAGAGGTGGTATCACGCTGATTTCAGCTCCAGTGTCTATTAAGAAGTTATATCCGTGATTATTGTCACGAATATAAAATAGACGACCTTTAGTGGAAAATCCAGCGACAGTCGTCGTCTCTACTGGCCAGAATAATCGTTTCCCTGATTCTTGTTTTTAAAAGAACAAGGATAAGTGCAACGCCGAGCTTGTGTGCCGAATTTTTTGTGGTAAAAACAGATTTCGTTCGCTCGTTCCCGTGTGTGGCTTCGACCTCTACTAAGACTTAGTTTTCGGTAGTTCGATCGTTTATTAAATGAGTAACGATGGTTTATTTGCATTAATTCCTGCACTTGTCGAGTGAGATTTTTGACCGTCATTTTTAGTCTCGATATATCGTCGTCGCACGTCTGTTTCTGCTGTGCTTGTGCTGAGTTTACTTTGCGGTGCCTCAGATTTTCATGGATTCGATCTGCCATATTGGCGAGTTTTTCAATATTTGTCTCTTCCGTTGTGGGTGCTAGAATTTGTACTGTTGTGTCTGGAAGTTTATCCAGCCACAGACTTCTCATTATATTTTCGGACATTTTGTTGTCCCCTAGCAATGTACGCATGTATCGCAAAAGTTGTGACGGAGTGCGATCTCCCAATTCTACTTGGGTGAAAAGATTGCGTAACCTTGTTTCGTTTGAAAAGTCTGTCCGTCGTAAGATGGCCTCCTTAAGTTCGTCATATGGGTTGTCTTCTGGCACATTCTCCAATAAATCCGCCACCTCTTCGACAACGTCTGCCGGGAGTTTTTCCACCAAGTAACAGTATTTGGTTCGTTGAGACGTTATCCGCTTTGCGTCGAAAAGGGCCTGGATTTGGATAAACCAGGTCTTTATGTTGGTAGGATTAAATGCTGGTATATTTACCGTTAACGTTGCCAGAGGTTTTTCAACACAGGAAGGTTCCATGTTTGTTCTCTTCGCTCGAAAGTGATTTCAAAGCCTTTAAACTGTCAACTGACTTTTTCCGAGGACGCAGAGCTTAAAACTGTGGTTGAAAAAAAATTGTCGCTTTTGCCGCTGAGTCATGGTTGTTTAATAGCTTATAAGATTCCGTTGTGCATATGATTTCTGCGTCGGGTCACCAACTTGTGGGGGTCGCCTGGCCTTTTTTGGGGAACTGACTTCCTCCACAAATAATAAAAATGAAAATAAGAAATCTTATGTGCAACACAAACGGAGGTTTATTTCCGGAATAGAAATAACAAACAATAACAAGCAAAACATAGTTCTCAATATTTCAGAGTTCTTTTTTTTTGAGTTCATATGAAAGATGGAGAGTTTCTTTTTTTGTGTTCTTTGAATGTTCAAATATGTAACAGAGACAATATTAATGTTTGTCTGTTAAAAGAGAGTATTAATGCGCGGAGCAGTGGAAATGAAATAATTGATGTTTGCACGCGTGGCAAGTCCTAATGAGAAAGCGTTGAATGAGTCGGAAGAGTTTAAAGAGACGAAAGAATGCTCGAAAGGCTAAGAGACTAAAAGGATAGATTTTGTGTTTGTGCATGTTTATATATGATTTGATCGGCTCCAAACGAGCTCTAGAAAATCAGTTTTAAAATATGTCCTAGGAGGAATTCCATTGGACGGAAGACATCACATGGGGTGCTTTCAACTAGGTCCGCACCTTTGGTATATAAAGGTCACGCCGGAATTTGCGTGGGTGTCATTTTTCATTTTTTTAACGTGCCGAAACAATTAATTGCACTGCGTGCCTAAATTGTATTTAACGATTTTAAATTTGAATATTAAACTGTGCCAACTGGCACAATTTTTACCTCTTAAAAACTATTTTAACCGACTAAAACCCCATAAAAGAACGGTCTGTAAAAAAGGCCCCTATTAGAGGCTCCTAACGCCGCTGCTCTGCAAATTTTAGTTTCGGGGGATATAGAGTTTGAAAATATGGAGACAGACAGACAGACATAGTCTTTTATATATTAGATTAACCAAGTTTCAAAGGTTGAACTGAACCTCAATTGTTCTGGGTAAAACGTTAAACTGCATCCAATGGTGTTACCAGATCAGGCTGTCTGAAAAATAGTGGCTTCCTGACTCAAATGCACCGCACATAAATGTTATTGTTTTTTCTTCTCTTTTGCACAACTCGACCATGTTCTGCAAGACCCAAAAACAAAAGTCCCCTTCCCCTCCCTCCCTTTTTCTTTTTCCACACCCATTTCCCTACTGGATTCCTACAACACACCTTCTACAAACTAACTGGATATAACATGAATACTATTTCTAAAATAACTGGATTCGGCATTAAATAACTTGAAAAGGGTTGATATGCTGTAAAACAAACAAACCAAATCAAACTGAACCTCGGAATTCGTTTGTATTGTTCGACGAACAATTTGTTCGTGCACTTTGACTTGTTATGTGAGAACAAAGCGGAATTTCTGAATAAAGTTCACTAAATTTACCTTTACACCGTTTTCAGATATATGATATCACACTCGAGAGAGTCATGTGATCTCCGTCTCATATCTGTGTTAAATAAATACATGTTTTCCACTATTTTTCTATCAGTCTTCTATAAACTTTCTTAACCACCGGTAAGTTGAACAGAATTTTTTTCCCCCTTTTTTATGATGTGCCCCATATTTATTTCGATTTTGCAAATGATTTCCATGACGATCAACAGAAGGTTAAACTAGAAAACAAACAAACGTATTTAGTAAAACTCGTTGTTTTGTTTCATGTTGTTTGTTATGATGATGAACGAAATGAAAACGATGTTAAAATGTTAAAAACAAAAAAACGTTATTTTTTTAAACTGTACTTAGAAACCAAGCATAAACAGTTATCAATTAAAATGTTGGTTAATTCCTATTTCAGCGACTAAAATTATTTGGATTATACAGTTTTAATTTTTTATTATTAAATCATTGGCAGCTTAAAATAAACTAGTAATATTTTGGTGTTAATGCAGAGAGTGATCCGCGCTATTTTTTAAATCGTATTTCCAAGTTTAATTAAAGTTTTATGTTTTTTTTTTGTTTTTTTATTCAATTGTAAGGTTAAAGTACAGAATAGGTACAAAACAGTAAAACACCCTCCCCTTCCCATGTTAAGAATGGCTTTTTAAATAATGTTATTATTTCAGCACGGATCACTCTCTGCATGAGTAGGTGTATCAGAATTTTTGTAAGAATTTTTGACACCCCTAACACGAAACTACGAATAAAATATATATAAAAAAAAAAAACTCGTAATTTCTCTTTTAAAAGTGGGTTGTTTATTTTCTTTATGGATTATACTTCCAAAATAAACTATTAAAGTTGTATATAAAGTAATAGAAATATTATTATTTTTATTTTTTTAAAAAACAGTAATGAAATTAATTGAATTTTACGAGTTCAGTATTTTTCAATTTTTAAATTTTAAAAATCTATCAAAATTTTTCTATTGATTCTATTTTTACGATATTTTCAGGGTCAATGTGAAATGTTATGCTCTTTCCAATAAACCGAATATAATATTTTAGACAAACGTTTTTTTTTTTTTTAAATTCACGCCCTCCCCATTTTGAAATGTCTATTCAAAAGTAAATAATTAATTTACTCACTAAAGTTTTATATATCACAAATTGAAGATAAAAGATCAATAAATAATATATTCCCTGGTGTTTTTTTTTTATATAGAAATTTACCTGTAAAGTTCTAAGTTTAAAACCTTTTTTTTTTTAAACCACGTTGTTTTTTGGTTATTTGTTTGTTTGTTTTTTTTTTAATGAAACCTTGGTCCTTGCTCCTTTAATTGAAAATTAAAATTAGGGTTTGAATTACATTTTTCGAGTAGTTATAAGCTTTGAAAGACAGAGGGTTGAATTAATTCACGCCCTCCCCTCATTTTGAAATGTCTATTAAAAAGTAAATAATTAATTTACTCACCAAAGTTTTATGTATCACAAATTGAAGATAAAAGATCAATAAATAATATATTCTAATTTAAAACAAAAAAGAACAGTTTTTTTGGAAATTTACCTGTAAAGTCCGAAGTTTAAAACTTTAAAAAAAATTAAAAAAACACGTTGTTTTTTGTATTATTTTTTTTTAAATTAAACCTTGGTCCTTGCTCCTTTTAATTGAAAAAAAAAAATTAGGGTTTGAATTACATTTTTCGAGTAGTTATAAGTTTGGAAAGACAGGGGGTCGAATTATTCAATATTTCTACGAAGTTTCTGATACACCTACTGCATGAGTACCAATATTTTTTAAACAGATTTTTTCAGCTTACGAAAATAATTGAAAATGCGAAACCAAAATCGTATTTACATTATCGACGCCATAAAACCATTTTCCTATGTAGTGCTCATTTGGAAAGCGCAAACACACCTGTGTTTAAAAAATTCAGCAATAATCTACAGATTTTCATGAAATTTTCGATACTTAATCAACTTTAAATTATCTTATATTTTATAAGCAGTTTTCATTAAAAATATGAGGGGAAATATATATTTTAGATTTTCGTATTCAACATAGTCAAAAACCTATAAAAGTCGTCATTTAAAAGAAAATTGTGGAGGTGGACCTAATCTGAAAATTTACCCATTTTATAAAGCTTAGGCACAACCAAAACGGAAGGAGGGAGGAGTCAGTATTTTTTGACGGAATCTCTCTTTAAAAATCTACCAAAAATTAAGTAATCATCCAATCAATACAAAATTTTCACCGATTATTAAGTGAAGAATGAACTTTAGAACGGTGTACTTTTTTATCATCGATATTATATATATATATATATATATATATATATATATATTTATTGCGGACTATTGTCTTTTCTTAGTGGTTTCACAACGTTTCGGCCAACTATTCCTCTGGCCTTCGTCAGGTGGTAACTGCGATGAATAGGAACTCTGAATCTCCTGACTGCATTCACTGCAATTACTGCTTTCCATAGTTGTTGTCGTCTCACCACGTTTTGGCCAAGTGATACGACAACAACTACGGAATGCAGTAATTGCAGTGAATGCAAAATATCTTGTATTGTGGGGAGGGTGAGGATTGTAGATTTAAAAAAATGCTCACGTATCAGATTTTAAGGTTGAAAATTCGAATTTTGAATGTGTTTAATTTTTATTCTTTTGTGTTTTGAAGTGTGAAATTTGTTGAATATGTTAATAATTATTCTTTCAGATTAGCAAAAAAATATATATATATATTTGGTGAGGGAGGACTACAGATTGGAGCTCAGATGAGCACTTGCCATGGAAATAATGATAAAGCAGAGACAGGCTTACGTCTCTTCTATGGGGAAGAGGTTGCAGGGTAGAGAAAAGGGCCCCCCCCCTTAAGCTACAAAGTCTATTTTGAACTCTGTCAAGGCAGAATAAGTTGTTTCTAGCAGCTCCTGCCCAGATGTGGCAACAGTACTCCATCGTTGGACGTACTTGGCTTTTATATAGATAGAGAATTGCATCAGCAGTGAGATATCTACTGAAATGGTAGAAGGATCCCGCCATTTTTCCAGCGACCTTGGCAACAGATTTGATGTATGTGTTCCATTTAAGATTTCTTATAGCAAATCATCCTAAATCTTATTTAGACAAAAAAAAAAAAAATTGATTCAAAAATTCGTTAAAGATATATACAAATGTGTTATCCATCAAGACAAAAATGGTGGTGGATGGGTTTTTTTTTTTAAATTGGAATTTTTAAAATCCTATTAAAAATTTTAAAAATCCTATTAAAAATAGAAAAAGTTTTATATTATTCTACTTTTCATATGATAAAATTCAGGCTTTTATCTTTCTGGAAAAAAAAAGTTGCTCAAGAATAATGGATTTTAATAAGTTTTAATTTGTTTAAAAAAAAACAAACTTGTTTTTTCTACCATTTTTTTTAGCTGTGCCTACTGAAGAGCTTAAAGTAGCGACGGACAAAAATAATGGAGGTTGTAAGGTTCGTTTTAACATTTAAAAATCAGGGCTGTCCCCTTTCCATGTAAATAAGAAGAATATTAGATAAGTGAAAATGAGATTAGGATAAGCCTAGAATCGAACCCTGTAGGCAAAGTTAAGAAATGGAATGTTAGAAATTAAGTCTATTGTTAATTCTTTTAGAAATCTGAATATTAAATATGTCAGTGAAAGAATGTACAATGAAAATTAAAAATATTGTTAAAAAATAGGTTAGGAGAGAATTCTTTTGTTGGCAGAAGTGTGTTTGGATAAACAGCCACGTGAAATTAGTCACGTTTGAAAAACACACTTCTGACATCATAGACAAATGACAATTCTCCATATAGTTCTATGGGTTCGGATTTTAGTCAGTCAGTCAGAGAGAGATTTGAGTCAGTCTATTGGCAGTTAGTGGTCAGTTAATGCCTTGGAAGTGAAAGGGTAAAAGATTAACCATGTAGATACAAGTGAATTCTTGACGTTCATCGACTGGTCGATCAGATGAATAAAGAAATCATCATGGTTTTGTAAGTGTTGTCTCGTGTCATCATTCAGTTACAACAGAAAAGGTAATGTGTTTATCATCTTGTAATGAACATTGTAAACCCCTTCCAAGTTATGTGTCCCAGCTCCTCTATCACAAGAAATGTCTCCCCTTCTCCAAGATAAGAACTGATATATAAATGTCTTCTCTGCCTCTCATCACTATCGTTATGTCTGTATTACATGAGCCGTTATATATGCCCCAATTTGAACTCCTTGCCATCTCCAATATGAACCCATACTACACAACACTCTCTGGTTCTTCTTCATTATCGTAGCAAAATTCAAAAGTCGGAATACCAATGGTATCTACTCCATTGTCATGTAAAAATTTGTAATGTATCCAAAAATTATGAAAAACGATGTGGTAGCAAATTAATTACTAATGAAAATAGATTTCCAAATTATGAGTTACTTCAGAGTTGCCAGATTGTCATTTCGCGAATTTGGCCTTTTTGGAAATTTGATTTTATATTAAAAAAAAAAATAATCCCCCACTCTAAATTCTGTAATAATTTTTTTTTTCACTAACACATAATCGCCTTAAAAAAAAAAAAAAAAAAAAAAATCTATATGGGTGGGGGTAAATTACTTGGCTCCCCTGCAGAATTTAGAAGCATTTGAACTGCTAATAGAAAATCAGGACATTTTTAACAATAGACAACCAAAAACAAAAGTGGCAGAAAAGTAAATATACCACAAATAAATGTTAGCAAAAGCTGAGTCACTCTTCTACTTAGATAAATCTTTTGTATTTTAACTTATTTTAAAATGTTTATTTACTTTGAAACAAGTTAGAACAAAAAAAAATGTTGGTTTTCTTACAGGCATTTGGATCATCAATAATCGCTCAAAAATCTAAAATGAAATAAAATACTGGTAGAAACCCATCCAATAAATGTTACTAATTATGTGAAAATGTAATATCCTACCAATATTTTGTTTAATTTTCGATTTTTGAATGATTATCGAGGGTCCAGATGGCAGTAATGAAACCACCATTTTTTGTTCTAACTGTAAGATTTGACACTACTTTTTGTTTCGAAGTAATGAAAAACACTTTTAAAATTAGTTAAAACATGAAAAATCTTATAAAGATGGATATCTTGCCTTTGGTAACATTTATTTGTGATATATTTCTGTCTTTCATAGTTTTTTTGTTTTCTTGCCCCTAAATTCTCATCCAATGATTTTATAAATTGAGAGGAAAACATTTTAATAACAAAATTTAAGTATAGTTTAATAACAATTCAGTTCAATTCATGATTTTGTTATAAAATTTCGTTTTTCTCAACTGTTACATTTATAAAACTGTTCATGTTTTAGGTAGCACTGGCCCTTCTATTTTCTTAATTTTCCATTTATTCCCATTATTACATGCATGTTCCCTATCTTTCTCTCTCTCTCTCTCTCTCTCTCTCTCTCTATATATATATATATATATATATATATATATATATATGGCAATTAAACTACACAAAATATTCTGCGTTTCATCCACGCTATGATTCGTCAGGCTTATGCGAAGAGTCGTGGTTGTCTTGCGTTTTTATATAAGCACATTCTATCGAGTTTTAAGTTAGCCAGTCAGATTCCTAATTTCCACCGCTACTACCTAGCTCTACCTATGTATTGAGCACTGTTGAAGTAAATACTTAAAGTTTATGCATAAAATAATACTTTCGTATATAAATTTATGTGATTAAATGAAGTAGTCATATATATATATATATATATATATATATACCCTTCATTTTCTTCTTTCGCTAAAACATAACTTATGTTTATACCATTATTATATGAAAGGTTAGTGTGATTCTAGGCCACACTCAAAGGCGCTATAACACTGAAGTTTACCCTTAAACACACACACACACACTGACTGTTTGAATTTTTTCATTTTCATCTGCTCACTTAAAATCAACTTATTCATTGAAATATTTCCAGCCTTTCTCACTGAACTTTCTTTCAAATATGAAAACAAAGAACATTGATTCTTATTAATAATCTTTCATGAAATATAAATTTATATCATTGAGGGGAGAAGTTTTGATTACGATTTTAGCTCTATGTAATGCACGGCCCTTAATTATTAACTCAGACTTCTTCAATATCTCAGCTAATTAATTCTCCTTGTTTTACAAGGACTCTAAAAATGTTCATGAACCTTCTGTTTTTCCTATTGTTGTAATCTTCCATTTAAAACCTATGTATCTATAAAAGTGTGTGTGTGTGTGTGTGTGTGTGAGAGGAAACTTCTCAACCAATATACTCAACAAATGTTTGATCTACAGACTTGGTATACAGGGTATTCAGACATATGGAAAACTTTTTAATCGGTTTTCATCTGGAAAAAGGGCTACAAACTTCTGAGATTAACTAATGTTGTTCCATAATAAATTTAACTTTCGAAATTCTATTGACAAAATAACATTGAAAATATAGATTCCAAGCAATGCCAGATCGGTACACTTAGTAAATAAATGAAATAATACATTAATTCATTTATAAATTGTCTAATTAAAACTTTGAAAGTTAATTGCCTTAAGATAACCAATTAAAATATAGTTAAACTAAAAAATACTTTGATGGTGGGACAACCAGACTCACACATGAGCACGAATACAAGTTATTTACCTACTCTATGAGAAATGAATATGACTAGATTATTGTGGCATTTAGTCATTATTGTATTCATAGTCGGTCAACCACTATTACCTCTAAAAATGCTTTGAGACCTAGGGCCTGAATTTGACTGGACTGTGCCAATTTCATGGAGTGTAGCATTTTGTTTGTGTGAAGATACTTATTTTTGCTTGATACATAAGTATATCAAGGAAATCAAATTCTATGAACAAAGCTTCTTTCCTAGAACTGTTCGTCTGTGGAACTGTTCTGCTGAGCTGCTTTTAAAGCTTAATGTAAACAAGTTCTTGTTGAGCCATCCCCTTGAATCAAATTCTACCCAATTTTTACCAATAACGATCACTGTGGTTGTTTTAGTGACCACCATCCATACATTAACCCTTATCTGTGAGTGGCCTTCGGGCCTTTATAATTGGTGACTCTCTGTAAAAAAAAAAAAAAAAAAAAAAAAAGTATATGAATCTGGACAAAGACAAAGATTTTAAAGCCTATAATATGAAGAATGAATGTTCTGTTTGTATGCAACTGAAATAGGAGAATGTTTGTAATAGTCTGTACATATGTACGGTTTAAAAGTTCATATGTGGTTTGTAAGTAAACATGTGTTGAAAATAGTATTGGAAATAAATCCATGTGCAGTAGGTCAGCCATCTTAGATATTGAAGTCTTCATGTCAAGAGGTTCATGGTTCGGCGGGTTAGGATTTGTGTCTCAAAAGGAGTTTGGCGGTTAAATTCAGCAATTACACAATAGAAGTTTGCTTGTGACTAAAGAAAGAGTGGCAAGTACTCCCTTAAAATAAACTTCCAGGATCAATGCTTTGCCAGCATGAGAGATTTCTTTTTTTTATACAAATCATTCCAAACAAGGCATGAAGCCATTTGATTTAAAGGGCTAAAAAAAAAAAAAAAAAAAAAAAAAAAAGCATACAAAGTCAAAAACTAGCCAAGTATTAGATAGATAATGATTTTAGAAAACAGCAGTTCTTCCCACTTTTTCAGAAACACTACTCATGGCATGTGAAGACTAAAGGACAAAATAAGAGTTATGAGGCCTTGGATAGTAAATCTAGAGTTTACTTTCTACTCCTCATTCGGAAAATCAAAATCAAAATTGTTTGTTTTAATCAGAGCCCAACTTAAAAGTCAAGCAAATATCAAACATCATTAATGCTGCTTGTTGTTGCTATTTCTAGTACGACTGCTACAATTGTAAAGGGTAACAGTAATAAAAATTGTCTTTGTTCTTCAGACAAAATTGAATGTGAAGAAACAACTAAAACAGTAATTCAACTTTTTTTTCTGTTGTAAACAAAAACTTTTGTTCGCTCCAAACAAAACATATTGTGTGACTGTGATAGGGGCCACATTTATAGGGAGGCAACCTGGATGAGAAGTTGGGAAGCAAAATGTTTGTTCACATTACATTTAAATTTCTGCATGTTGTACAATCGGAAACAGAGAGCATGGAGGGAATTCTAAAGTTAAGCAATTAAAGGAAAAACATTATCAGAATAGAAAATCATTTTCATCTAGGAACTTTTGCAATGAAGGGGTGGGATTTTGCTGCTAGTTGGTATTTTTATTGGGGAGGAGGGCCAAGTGCAAGTAAGTTCATTGCAGCATATTCTGTGAAAATACTTGTAAAACAAGTGCAGGGATGCAGCACTGCGGCAATGTACCATGGCTGGAGGTTGGCAGACAGTGCAGGATTTATTAGGTTAGAAATTTGTTTTTGATACTGTGTCCAAGACAAGAACCCTATTTGATACTTTCATTTCTTGTACATGATAGGGTAGAAGTCTTAAATAATATGCAATAGTATACTTAGTGTTGCCCGCACTGAGGATTTGAACCTTCGCCACAACTTTGATTTAACTTTCCAACTGAGTTTCAATCCTCCGTGCAGGTGATACTAAGAATACAACTGCAAATTATTAAAAACTTCTATCAAGTCATGGCTGACAGAATGAGAGCATGCTACCTCAGTAGATTAAATAACGTATTTCCATTGGAAATTACAAACAGATTTCTGAGTTCAACATACACTTGGAGATCAGAGGTTACATCAGCCGAAACATTGTGCAAAGATGACAACATTAGTCTGAATAATCCAAATAATCTAAATTATAAATCCCATCTACAAAAATCAGAAATAATTTATTTTGCCTTGTGCCATGCAAGAAAGAACATGTCTTTAGCATAAGACCATGATAAATTGCAGAGCAAATTATATTTGTTTATATTGAAATAAACATTTATTATTTATTATTTTATGCTTGATATATCACAATTTCAAAGATGTATTTTGAGCCGTTTTTTTAAACTTAAGATGCTTTTTTTGTAAATTTCAGTGATCACAAACGTAACAAAATGTTTGGTCAGCAATTGTGTTTGGTGACCTTGCTGCTATCCGTAGCTACGGTTTTCTCATTGGACAATGGCCTCGCTCTGACGCCACCCATGGGATGGTTGTCTTGGGAGAGATTCCGTTGTAACACTGATTGTGTAAATGATCCAGACAATTGCATCAGGTAAATATATTTTTTTTGTTGTTTTATATAAAATCATTTTCTTGTTTACATTATTTCTTCAATTCTTCAGGCAGCACATGTCTGTGTCATTAAGTTATGAAAACCCACACTTGGTGTATCTTCCTTTTTAATCATCTCTTTAATTCGACTCTTTAAAAAGAAATCATTGCACAAAACTTAGTCAATATTAATAGGCAGATGGTTCCCCAAAAATGCTTTTTTAATTTTTTAACCATTATTTATAAATTCATCCAATTCCATCATAAATTTTCTATGATATTGCTGATTTTGCACTTTAAAAAAAAATTCTATTAGTGAAATAGTTGTTAGAGTAGAGCCTAGTGTCCATATCACTTGATCAATTATCACCAAACTTGGAGAAAATATAGGGCATGATCTAACTATTATTTAATTATTTAATTCACATGAAAGGAAAAATTCACATTATTTGGCAATAATTATGGTTCTGTTTGTCATAGACTTGCTATTTCATTCATATTGCAACTAATGATGCTCTGCTCTTATATGACCTTGTAAAGTGGAATCAATGTTGAAATTTTGTGGGAATTTTAATTGTGTTACTTCAGCTCGAAATAATTTGCATGACTGAAATAGGAATTAATTAGCCAAACACATCTTTCATGTTCTTGTTGATTAATAGATTTAGATTTGGAAATCTACCTTTACAGTAAATTTCCAAATTAAGGATAATTATTAGAATATTAAAACATAGAAATTCAATTTTTTTTCTAGGTGTCAATTAAATCCTCTGTTATTTCAGAATGCTTGGCACAGATTTTCATTTTGTTGTTTTGTATTTTAACCTAACATTCAGTTATTTAAATATACAGTTTGATCAAAAATGATTGTGAGGGGTGGGGGTGATTTCTTAAATAAGGTTAATTATTTTTGGAAAAATATTTAATTTTGTATCATTTAATTTATTAAAGTGAAAACTCCAAAAATAACAAAATAAAAAACACCTCCATTATCCTTCGCTACTAGATCTATACAATTCTCAAAGCAGTTTATGTGTCAAAATGATGAAGCAAGCTGGGAAACCATGAAATAATATATTAGCAGTCAATTGGGTACGTTCTTACAGTTAGTCACAATTGAAAATTGCATTTTAAATAAAAACAATTTCCGATAGTTCTGCTGTTATGGCAGATTGAGAAAATAATAAAAAGTTCTAGTCAATCTTCTACTTGATTATTGTATTTTTTATTTTTGTTGAAGATATAAATTTCAGCATACGTCAAAGTGTTTACCAATTATGACTAAGTAAAAAAGCACTAGATTTTTTCTTTTCAATAAATAAAAGATAGACAAATGATAGGTAGATAAATAAAATGATTGGTAAATTATCTTAGCAATTAGAACAAAATATTTCCTCTTCAGATGAAGAACAATTCAATTCTCACATCAGTGGAAGACTGGTTTGTAAATTGCCATAATTAAAGAAGATATGGTCCTTCTTTACTATTAATCACAATTGAAAATCACATTTCAAGTAAATGATGTATTAATGTTAGATACTGAAATTAGTGTGTATTTATTTTAGATTTATTTATGTAAGATGTATTTACTTCAGATACTGAAATTAGAAAACAATGGTCGAGTATAAATTTGATTACAAATAAAACTCAATTTTATCATAAATTGCAATTTTATGATATTACATATTTCATGTTTACTTTGTTAAATGAAAAAATAACTTATCTCTTCTGCTTTATGGGAATTTTGTATATGTTGGCTTTTATCAATGGTGGATCAAGAAAATATAAAACCATTGTTTATTTTTTAATAAAAAGTTGTACACAATCTTCTACTTTTTCATTTTTCTAAGTTTTGGTTATTTTACTTATTTCAGCATGACACGTATATCAAAGTGTCTTTACTTGAAATGTGATTTTCAATTTTAATACAGTAGAACTCTGGGATACGGCATGAAAAATTAATAACAAAATACAGTATAGTATATAATACACATGCATATAATCAAATAACATAAATTACACTGTAAGGTGGGGCAAATATCGTAACCAGGGCCCGGAAAAAATATCATGTTCCACATTGTAACTTGAAAAAACTGTATCACAGGGGCACCGTATCCTTGGATTCTACTGTATAGTAAAGAAGCACCACCCATTATTTCCTCATGAGATCCCATGCTGTTTACAAAAATAAAACAAATAAAAAAAGTCAAGTTACAAAATATCTGTGGTTAAATTTTAGAGAGAGATTAAGTTAAGCATTAGATTTAAAACAGCTAAACCTAAAAATACTTCTTTGAATTTTATCCTACTATTTGACAAGCAATGCTTTAAAATTCAAAATCTATTGCAGCTTTAAATGTTTTGCAGATTGTTTTTTACTGCTATATAAATTATTGTAGAAAATTTACATTGGCTTCAGTAAAAAACAAACAAAAAAACTAGTTGCATGATCACCTGGCCTGTTGTAAGTTATGGCCTTGAATAAAAAATTTTTTTTACAAAGGAGTTACCACTTATCAAGGCCCGGAGGCCACTCAAGGATAAGGGTTAATGAGTGTACAGTAGTCAATGGGACAATATTGTAGTAATCCTTAGTAGTAGAAATTTGGTAAATTGGATTATTTAAGATTACTCATCAAGAACTTGTTTACATTGGACTTGAAGACGACCATATTGTAGTCAGGTGGAAAGCAAACGGAAGAGAGGTCCACAAGTATGCAGTTCTAAGAAAGAAGCTTTGTTCATGGAATTTATATTTAGGTTTAGGCGCAGATAAAGAGTGGGGGAAATTATTGATGGTGTTTTCAGCTAGACAAGTGTTTTTCATGAAAGTTTGGTGAGGGAGGAACCATAAATTGGAGCTCAGACAAGCTCTTGTCATGAAAATAATGATAAAGCAGAGACAAGCTCGCAACATCTCATCTGTGGGAAAGGTTATAAAGAAGAGAAAAAAGCCCCCCCTCCACTAAGCTATAAAGTCTATTTATCAAGGCATGATAAGGTGCTTCTAGCAGCTCTTGCCAGGATGTGGTAACAGTACTTCATCCTTGGACATACTTGGCTCTTATATAGGTAGAGAATTACATCAGCAGTGAGATATCTACTGGAGCAGTAGAATGATCCCACCATTTTTCCTGCGATCTTTGCAATGGATTTGATATACATATTCCCCTTCAGATAAGGAGTAAAGGTCAGATCCAGAAGCTTGTCAAAACATGAAGCCTTCTCAAGACGAGAGCCATTCATTTTCATTGATGCCAAATGGGGATCGGAGCGTTGATGATGTGAAAAAGAAGAAGAAAATAGAAGCTTGGTTTTAGATGCATTAAAATTAACCAACCACCTCTTTTCCCCATTGTACCACAAGCTCAAGATCAGAGGAGAGAGAGAATCAGAGAGAACGTAGTCATTTACAGCCTTTGAAGTGTTGCCATAGATGATAGTGTTGTCAGCATAAATGTTTATGAATGATCTTAGGATGTGATTTGGGAGATCATTGATGTAGATGAGGAAGAGAGTTGGGCCCAGGATGGACCCCTCAGGGACTCCAGCATTAATACTGTGAGCTTCTGATTTCTGTCCATCAACCACTACTCTTATGAACCTATCAGAAAGAAATGATTTAATGATTGAGAAAACATTTCCAGCTATACTTTTGCTGGAGATTTTGTGAAGTAGACCTTTATGCCATTTCCTATAAAGGAAGCCTCCATCAAGAGATTTGCTAATCCTATGAGATATAAGTGTTAGCACATCTACTGAAGATCTAGCAGAATGGAAACTATATGTCATGTCACTAAGGAGGTTATTTTTGCTGAGATGGTTGATTACTTCTCAATTTAACACAGCAACTTATTTATGATGCACAGGAGACTTATTGGTCTGTATTTAGAGAGAGATGACCGATCACCTGAATTCTTAAGTACAGGGGCATGCTGATGAGGTTTTCCAGGGTGTTAGGAAGCAATTCTCCTTAAGACAAGGCTTAAACAGCTTTGTAAGTATGGGAGCTAGTTCTGGTTGAAGCTTTTTCAGCACTATAATTCGAATGTCGTCAGAGCCAGTTGCTTTACTGAAATCAAGGTTTTTGATTAGCTTAGCAACATCACACACAGATATTTATATATCACATCTTGTGTTTGCAAATACAGGTGGAAATACGGGGGAGTTGGCGGTCTTGATTGCATAGAGTAGAATTAGTTGCAAAGTTCTTAGCAAAGAGTTTGGCTTTGTCCGATGCTGACGAGATTACCTCCGGTCCATTGATGATAGTTGTGATAGATTGCACGCTTCTGTTCAAGATCCTATTTGCTATTTGCCAAAACCAAGCCGCTGCTCATCTAGTTTGGACTTGACGAACTAAGCATGCAACTCTCTCGTGTTCTTCATTACTCCTTGACAGTGGTTGCTGGCAGTCCTGAAAGTGGCGTTAGTCTTAGTACATCTATTACATTGGAAGTAATGGAAAAAAATGATTTCTGTGGGCACTGGCAGCAGCACATTCTGGAGAGAATCATGACTAGCTGTTAGGTTTTTGCTGGAATTTTTTGAAGGGTATGAGGCGGCCTATACCTACAATTAACCATTCCGTCAGGTCTGATACTATAAAGGACACATTCTTTTTAAACATGGAATGCAGAGGTAGATCTGATATAAATGTATGGAAACTATCCCAGTCAGCCATAGAGTATCGATATACTATACGATGGAGAGGTATGTTTGGAGACTTATTACATTTCATTTCATTCTTAACTGATACGACCAAGTGGTCGGACCCAGTGGAGACAGAACAGAGGATGAACGTAGCTCAGGGCAAGTTGTGAGAAAAAGGTCTAGGAGACTTGCATACTGACCATCTCTGTTGGGCACACTGTTTGTGAACAATCAGTTAGGTTATAAGCAATGGAAAAATCGTGACAGAACTTCCCTTTATCATTATTACTCTCTATCGCCCCCACAACAGCGGAGTTACTATCTTTAAAAGCATATCTGAGAAAATTGACCAAGTCCTATCTGCTTATCCTTCAGCTAACATTCACATATGTGGAGACTTCAATGTTCACAACGTGGAATGGTTACCCGACTCAAACAAGACCGATGATGAGGGGAGGTTCTGTCATGATTTCTCCATTGCTTAGGACCTTAATCAGATTGTTCACAAACCCACCTGTGGGCCCGACAATGACGGCCAGTATGAGAGTCTACTAGATCTTTTTCTCACAACTTGCCCTGAACTATGTTCAGTTTCTGTTCCGTCTCCTCTTGGATCTTCCGACCACTCTGTTGTATCAATAAGATAAAAATGAAATGTAATAAGTCCCCAGACGTACCTCCCCATCGTACAGTATATCGATACACTAATGCTGACTGGGATAGCTTCCGTACATTTATATCGGATCTACCTCTGTGTTCCATGTTTAAAAAGGATGTGTCCTCTATAGTATCAGACCTGACTGAATGGTTAATTGTAGGTATAGACCGTTTCATACCCTCGAAAAAGTTCCAGCATAAACCTAACAGCCAGCCATGGTTCTCTCCAGAATGTGCTGCTGCCATTGCGCACAGAAATCACTTTTTCCACTGCTTCCAACGTAATAGATGTATGGAAACTAAAGCTGCTTTCAGGACTGCGAGCAACCATTGTAAGAAAGTAATAAAGAATGCAAGAGAGTTGTATGCTCAGTCCGTCAAGTCAAAAGTAGCTGAGCAGCGGCTTGATTTCCACCAGTTTTGGCAAATAGCAAACAGAATCCTGAACAGAAGCGTGTGCTCTATCCCAACTATCATCAATGGACCTGAGGTAATCTCATTAGCATCAGACAAAGCCAAACTCCTTGCCAAGAACTTTGCAGCTAATTCTACCCTTTGCGACCAAGGCCGCCAACCCCCAATATTTCCTCCTGTATCAGAAAACACGCTATGTGATATACATATATCTGTACGTGATGTTGCCAAGCTAATCAAACACCTTGATTCCAGTAAAGCAACTGGGCCTGACGGTATTCCAATTATAGTACTCAAAAAACTTCAACCAGAGCTAGTGCCCATACTTACAAAACTGTTTAAACGTTGTATTAAGGAGAATTGCTTCCCATCACCCTGGAAAATCTCATCAGTATGCCCTGTATTTAAGAATTCAGGTGATCGCTCATCCCTCTCTCAGTAGAGGTCAATAAGTCTCCTGTGCGTCATGAGTAAGTTGCTGGAATCTGTGTTAAATAGAGAAGTAATCAACCATCTCATCAAAAATAACCTTCTTAGTGACACACAATATGGTTTCCGTTCTGCTAGATCTACAGCAGATGTGCTTATAGTTATATCTCATAGGATTAGCAAATTGCTCGGCAGAGGCAACCTTTCTAGGGCAATTGCTCTTGACATATCTAAAGCCTTTGATAGGGTATGACATAAAGGTTTACTTCACGAGTTCTGGGTTTAATTGTGTATTTTTTCTGAAGACTTCATGGTGGAGTTTTGGGATTTGTGGAACAGATCAACAGACTTTGTTAGAGCAGGGGAGAGAGGGAAAGTAAAGGAGAAAAAAAAAAACAAAGAAATATTTTTGTAGCACATGGTAAAGTAAAGCCATAACAATTACCCACTAATACATCATCAAGAAGCTCCACCATGGTCCAGAATCCATTCACCAAATGGCAATACAGCAGCCCCAGGTCTTTGCACTTGCTGATGGGACAGTTTCCTTAGTGGTTAATTCAACGTCTGGGTCCCTGACTATCGGGCGGATAATGTCAGCCTAGTTACGTTTACCTTCAGCAACCTTATTAGTGACATGGCTACAAGGATAGACATAGAAACAGAAAATTTCCAACATCTCAGGTGACTGCTCACACAAAAATACTGCTGACCTAGAATACAAGGTTTTTTTTTCCTCCTTTGTCAGAAAAAAATCTCTCCTTAAAATGAGGACTGAGGGACAAATTAGGAGAAGCATGCGTTACGGGAGCTAACAATAATGTATCCACAATACATTGTCTACTCTCCATAATTTTGAAAAAGAAAATTACCTAATCAGGTTAAAAATCTTACTAGCAGGAAAGCATGATGTTGTTTGTGGTTGAATGAGAATTACTGTTTTCCTCATAAAACCATGTTGCGTTAATTGGTTTGGAGTGTTCTCCACCTCCTCCTGTTTCACCCCCTAATATAGTTAGAGGAAGCTAAAATGTTTGAAAACTCTCTAAATTAGAGTCATATATATGGTTTAAATTTCATTAAAATGGGTTTCTTTCTTCATGGATAACATAGGGATAGTGGGGGGGGGCATGTAGATATTTAGCAAATAGAAGTTAACATGGGGATTTGTGATTGTTTTCCTCTAAAAATTTTATATGTATATAAATTTTGTCAAAATAGAATATATTTGAAGTTTTAAAGGAGATTCGACCCCAATGTTAGGAGTGTCCTTTGAGATTCGGAACCACTTCTACTGTCTTCCCCAGAAAATGTTATGTAATTTAAATTTCATAAATAGGATATAGTTGAAGTTATAAGAATGTCATGTCCTCATACTCCTCTTAGCGGAACACTTAGCAATTGGGAATACTTTCATTGTATACCCCGGAAAAGTTTGTATGTATGATTAAAATTTGATAAAACTAGGATATAGTTGAAGTTTTAAAAGGGAGTATGCCCTCTAGATGTGCATTTAGAGATTTAGAAACATTTTCATTGTCTTCCCCAGGAAATTTTACTTAAGAATACACTTTTAGATTTTATATAGATTCTCTAACCTTTCTTTCTATATACAAACATCACATGCACACAAAGACATTGAGTGTTAGAAAGAGAAATAATTTTTAGTGGATGAATTCAGAAATAATAGTAAGAATCTAAATTAACAGGAACATTTTTTGAGTCTGATGAAATATCCAGAAAAATTTGACCTAGTTATTCACATTCTATATTTTATATCTTTTTAACATTGACATGAGATAATTGGTTAAAACAGATGCTCAAATTAGGCATAAAAAGAAATAATGGGAGGTGATGTAAACTGCTGACCTGGGTGTGCCAGGTTCAAATTAAGTCGGTTTTATAGGACCACCTTTACTATGAATGTCAGCAACCTTCATGTGATCTCCCACCCTTTAATACCTGATTCTAGAAAGAATTGGGGAAGACCAGTGCCAACAACAGATCTTTTCTTTGTTTTTGTAAGTCATCACTTATCAAGGCCCAAAGTGTGGCACTTCCGTAGATGTGGCAACAGTACACCATTTGAGAATATATTTGGCTGTTATATAGCTAGAAGATTGTGTTAGGTGTGAGATATTTTCTGGAACAGCAGATTGATCCAACCATTTTTCCAGTAACCTTAGCAACAGAATTGATGTAAGTCTTCTATTTTGAGTCTGAAACCATGCTGATTCATAAAAATTTACGTTTTTACAAAAAAATAATTGAATTAAAAACTGTGCAAGGATTTTATTCTTGTGTGTGTGTGTGGGGGGTCTAACTATTAATTATTGCCATTACAATTTTATTTATTCCTGTCTTTCTGTGGTAATTAATTTTATTAAAGATATTTAATTAAATGGGCAAAAATATGCTCCATATGTTTGCTAGTATATATTACAAACATATACTATGATGCTGTCCCAAAAAAGGAGATTATGCCTGGGAGGATGATATCCTGATGAATGAACATATAATACCCCTCTCCCCCCAATAAAGAGGAGATAATATCTGGGAGGATTGTATAGCAACAGTAAAACAGATACTACATTACCCATATATAGCATTCAAAGATAGTCTGTAAACTGAATTGTGTATTAAAAGATAGTATTATGTTTCCAAGTTTTTGAGGTAAGGATTGATAATTTTTATTATTTGTATTATTCACACTCCTGCTCTACTCTTGAGTGTTATTATAATATAATTTATATATAAAGCAACACTAAAGATGAGAACAGTAATCTGAATAATCCAAATAATAAAAGATAGTAAAAAGTATAAGGTCGGCTTCAGCCAAATTGATACAAGATCTCCATTAGTAATAAATATAAAATAAAAATAAAGTTGATTTCATTCTCTTCCCATTTTCTCACATCCAATTTTAATGTAGATAGTTAATCAATCTGAAACTGATCTTGGACTGATCTGAAAGTTCAGTAGAACAATCATTTAAGTTCAAGCAAACTCAAAAAATTCTGATTCTTTCTGTATCTGACTCCCTGATCTTTGGCCATCTCATCATCACAGAATTGTTAACAAAATCATGTGCTAATTTCTACTTTTCCTTTTTTTTCTGCTTGGACGAATTTTATTTATTTTGATTCATTTTGTTTATCAGTTTTACAATTGTAAATAAATGTAAAGTCTATGTGTGTTAACCTTTTAGCAATTGTTGAAATATATATATTGTCAAAAATAATGGGACAATTGAATTGGAACAATGTGCACTCTGATGAATCTGTTAAGTCAAGTTCACACTTACTGGAGAGTTTCAATTACATATTAGACACCATTCTCAAGTGTCTTTGGATTCTCTGTACTAGGGTTTGTCAGTACAACCTGACATGATGATACTTAACCCTATAAATAAATTCTGACCAGATATTCAAAGTAACATAGTATTCAAAGTCCAAATTAGATCCTCTTGACTATACACTGGCTCATACAATACTGCACCTTCTAATGACGTGATTTCAAGTAACAACACTTAGCTGGATACTCCACCAGACTAGATAAATTCTTTTCTCAGAAAGAGAAAGATATACTGTAATATAGTTAATTGGTCAATTAGGGAGACGAAAATTAGTGTTCTTCAATAGTTTATGTTTGAGAGGTCGAGGAGATTCTTGATTAAACACTGATATCTCATATAGAAATCAAATGTTAGTCCCAGAAAAGGGTTCTTTGTTTTGAGAACTTAATGAAGTAAATTGAAAATTTTTTGTTGAAACTGGCCATTATCAAGATTACTTGTCTTGAGATGATATTGTGTTTCACCAAAAAGTCTGTGTACATCTGTAATTGTTAATGACATTCACCTGAGGTGGGTTAAGATGACTCCAAATAAGTTCACCATATCTTGTATCAAGGCAGATCACCTCTGCTGATCAACAGTTGATTTGTTGACATTCTTCAGCCATTCTTGGTTCCAGTAACCAATACTAAAAATCTGAGCAAATCAAATCAGCAAAGTCTTCTTTTAAGAAGAGTCTCTGTGATGCTGGTAGTCTCACATCTAGCACAGATGGTACAGTTTGGGATTTGGTCAGAAAGATGGATGCATAGAATGCAGTACATGTCAAAGACCTCGAGTGACAATCTTCTGTGCACAGGTTTCATAGTGCGTACAAAATTATTGTGCATATCAGTGCTTGGCATATCTTCAATTTTATTAAGAGTTTTATTTCTTGTCAAAACCACAATCTACTTGCTAAACATGTGTCTGCAAATCAAATTAATCTATATTTGATATTAAGTACTTGTTACTGAATTTAATATTAAATGACCCATAAAGTGTTTATATGCCATACAACTAAACTAACAATTGATTTAGAGGGTCAGTTTTCAAATTTGATATGCTTAAAAGATTCACAGGCATTAAAGACAGGAAATTTAATAGATTTTTGTCAAATAGTTTTCATGTGATGCGACCTCAAAACTGACTTTACAGCTACAGGATAGAATAAGGATAAAATTACAGTCCACATCAATTGCACTCACACAGCCTTTTTACCAGCTTGGATTTATTTTTATATTCACCCCACTTATTCCTCTGTCTTTTCTTTTCTCACAGTGTATCACAAAGTATATATATTTTTTGTTATACTGAAGCTGAGTCAATCAATCTGAGTTTCTCTAAAGTTTTTATATATTTTATCACACAAAATATATGCTAAAAATTATTTCATGGTTTTGGAATTTATGTATGTGTGAAATCTATTTTAATTGTTCTGATTAATCGTAATTGACTTATCAAATTACTCATCTTTTATATTTTTTTTCTTCTCTCACTCTTTGATCCCAACTCCTTTTTTTATACAGTCTCTATCAATCTTGTTTCTGTCACTCTTTTATTATTTTTGATAGTTAATAACAAAAACTATCTAACAGAAAATTGGAATAGTCCATTAAAAATTCTAGAGAATATCACCACATTATTATTACTTTATAAACTATAGTTGGAGTGATATAGCAAACAGAAAGACTAATTTTGGAGTTTTATTTTTTAAATTTATCTTTGAAAACTCACTTTTTCTCAATGTAAGCCCAATACGTGGCTTACAGTTTTTGACTATAAGTTTGTTAAATTTTCGATCTTAGACCTAAACAGTAATGCATCTGATAAATAAATAAACTCTACTTTTTCTTTTCTTTCTTCTACTATGTTATTAACCTGGATATATTTGGGTTCTCTTTAGTTCCTTTTTTATAATACTTAGACCGACTAGGAATTTTGTTAGCCAGGAGACATTTTTATGTTCATGACCTAACAAGCTCTAGCCGCTGAAGAAATTAATGAAAAAATAATTTTAACCCTTCCAACCTGCATGGCTGATATAATAATAATAGTAACATAGCTAAAAAGATGACACGGCTGATATTTCAGTCTTCTAATAATACGTTATCAGATAATTTTGCTAATTAACTTACATACTAGACACCATTAACTTACATACTAGACGCCATAACTTTTGGCTTATTATTAATGAATTGGTACAAGATCCAAAAGGGTTAACATTTCTCTGTGAACTGTGTCTTGGACAAAGAATTATATTTTTTTAAAAATATATCAACGACAATATATAAAACAATTATTAATTTTATTCACATATCACAATAGAAGATACAATATTTTGATTGGTAAAAATGACTATTGCATTCATGAAATGTTAACACTCTTGTCTGATTAGTAAAATTTTTCTCATGCTAAGTCTATTTCAAATGTCTTTTGTATAAAATACATAATGATAGTTGCAATATTTTGTCGCAATTAAAAGCCTCTTTATTATTAAAAATGAAAACTATGCAAAAAATTATTATATATTATAAAATAATATGTTAAATTAAGATGATTTTTTTGTAGAGAGAGAAGGAGGTGGAGTTAATTTTTCTGCATCTCTATTTTATAGATTAGATATTGTATGTGTGTTAATGCAAATAAGTCATTTGTCTCATTAAAACAATAAAAATTGTTTGTTTAGTTATTTAAAATAGTTTTTGTCTGAACCAGTGTTGGGACGATTAATAAGAAAAGTATTTTGGGTATCAGAATCAGGAAAGTTTTAGCTTCATTTCTGATTCCGGAAACTATTCTTTTATTTGTTTTTTTTTTTTTTTTTGTTTAAAACTTGATTTCGACAATGGCACAAATGAAAATGTCATGAGTTTATCAAAATCTTAAATATGATACATAAAGAGAAAACATTAATAAGTTTGCAAATTAAAAAAAAAAAAATTATATCTAGATTTAAAAGTAGATGAGGACTTTCTGCTACCCTCTCTCCAAATAAAATTTTGGCGATTTTAGAATCAGCACCGATAATTGTATCAGAATTTAGAATAGAATCTGTAATTGTATCGGAATTAGAAAAAATATTGGAACCGTCCCATCATCATTACAGTACCTAGTTGAGTTCTTGTAACTTCCGGTTTTGATAGGAAGAGAAAAAAATGAACAGTGTGTGAACATAAATAAACATGATTTATGAAATAAAAACAAACTAAAAAATAATTGGTAAATTCATTACCTATTGTTCATGTATAAGCAAAAAATTTAAATTACTTATTCTAGGTTTCTTCCTCACAAACCTTCGTCAGAGAAATACACACACACAGAGGAATGAATAGTTCATGTATAATGTAGTCTTTGAAATAATTTAACTTCATACAAATAAATATTAATTGCATATGCATTCACTAGCACAATTGTGTGTAACACTTTCACTTTTAAATAACCCATGTTTATAAAATTCAGATTTATAAAAAAAAGAAATTATTTTTAATTTAAATAACTGTGTAGAACTTTTCTACTTTAAAATAACATTTGGATTTAAAAATCATATTTACAGAAATGACTTTATTTACAAATAAAGAAAGTATTATTTTTTAAAATTATTACCAGGAATAAGAAGAGACAAAAGGCTTTAAAAATATTTTTACAGTAATAATTTTAGTAGTAGAATGAGAAGCATAGACAAACAGAAAAAGTGATTTGAAGGTTAAACAAGTATTTTGTGCTATGATTTGAAAAAGATTATACGTTTCTTTATTATAACATACAATCATTATAACATACAATCATTATAACATACAATCATTATAACATACAATTTTCTTTTCAGCTTCTGATTTCTATTAAAAGTTTTAAAATCTATTTACATCCAATAATTTTATGGATAGAATTAAAGCACATAAAACTATAGTTTTAAAACATTGTTTTAATTAATGATTTAATGACCAAAGTAATAATTGAGTTCAACTTTCAAAATATTACTATCTGGTGCTATCAGATCAGGCTGTTTGAAGATATCGGCTTTCTGACTATAAAATCACCAAACGTTGAGGTATTTTTTCCTTTCCTTTCAAAAAACTCAATCCAGGAGCCAAAAAACAAAAACAATTTTTCTCTACAAAACAACCAAACCAAACATCATGAATAAATATTTGAAGACCTAAAGAACATGAAACTTAAAAATTTTTTTTTCAAATAACCAGATTAAATAACCCAGAAAGGGTTGATATGCTGTAAAACAAAACCACTAACCAAATACTACTAAAACATATTTGGTATAAAAATAAAGAGGCTTTAAAAAAAATTTGTTTAAATTTGACAGTTAAAAGATTCTCGTACAACACAGTGTATGTAAAACTAGTGTAAACCTACATACATACATATGCTCTATAATAGACATGAGGGAAAAACGAATGTACACATATCCAAGGCTATGGTAATTTATACAATAGAAAAACAATATTTTATTAGATGTACAATAGAAAAACAATATCTTGTTAATTTATACAATAGAAAAACAATATCTTGTTAATTTATACAATAGAAAAACAATATCATGTTAATTTATACAATAGAAAAACAATATCATGTTAATTTATACAATAGAAAAACAATATCATATTAATTTATACAATAGAAAAACAATATCATATTAATTTATACAATAGAAAAACAATATCATATTAATTTATACAATAGAAAAACAATATCATATTAATTTATACAATAGAAAAACAATATCTTATTAATATATACAGTAGAAAAACTATTAATATATGATTATATGTATGCGATCAAAGTCGTAAGGTTAACTAATTTGCAAATTTCTTTGTTTTTATTGTTTGTTTTTTTTAATTCAATGGTTGTTTGCTTTGAATATACTTCTGTCATTTAACATCCGATCTATTGATTCAATTTTTGATTAACTTGTAATATCAGTCAGTGAATCGCTTGACTCTTACTCATTTCATATTGATTAGTTTTGCTATCATATGATAACAGCTGGCTGAAAATATGGTCAACTTTTATCTGTTGATAAAAACTAATCAGTTAACCGATATATTGATTTTATTTTTCAATTATATAAACCACCACCATCATCATCATCATCATTATTATGACCATCATCAGTTTGACATCAATTTACATGCTGGCGTGTGTTGGATTGCTTTTAATTATTGACTCTCAAACTAACCTATTTCAAATCTTTGTCCGTTTTTTTTCTCTCAACTTCATCCTCATCACTTCCTCCCGTGTTTCTCTTAGCTTTCTCCTGTCAACTCACCCTGCTACCTCAACTATTTTACGACTATTAGTCCAAGAATTTTCATCCATTCTTTCAACATAGCCAAAGACTCATGTTTAAGGTCATTAGATCTAAGTCTGTCTTTAAGACTCACATTAATGCAAATTGTCTGCTTTTTCAATATAAACTTATAACTGACTTTTGTATAGAAAAATTCATTGATGTTTATTAGATTTGTCAACATTAAAAATGTATAAATGTATTACTACCACTAAATAAATTTTAATTCTTTGCACAAGCAAAATATAAAATAACAAATATTAAATTGCATGTTACATAAAAATAAAATATTAGTAACATTGATTTTAAAACTGGTTTGCGCATATGAAAATCTCTCAAATTTAAACCTGATCAATGCATGGAACAATTTTGTGAAATCTTAGAGCAGGCATTTTCAACCTTCATTTACTACAACCCACAGAAAGTAGATTTGTGAAGTCAAAACGTATACGATCTAACTCAAACTTTTAGGATTCTAAAATATCTGACTTCGACTCTTAAAGATTTCCAATATTCATAATGTTTGATTTTTTTTTTTTTTGGTGATTAAAAAAAAAAAAATTCCACTCTACTCTGACTCTGCAACTCTAATGGAAAGAAGTATATTTTGCATAGCGACCCATGTATAATAAATAAAAGATGAACTTTGTCACAATTGATATGTATGTTCCTTACAACCCTTATTGGTATTATGTTTCAGAATTGTAGAGATGAGGATTGATTATATGTAATATTTAGATTAATCTTAGTTGTTAGTTTTGACGGATGTCTTATAATTTTTAGTAACTGGATTCGTCCATGAATCTTTTTACTGTTATTTTAAAAAAAAATTTGTTTTGATTATTGCCCTCTTTCTGCTTTCGATTAATCTTAGTTGTTAATTCTGACGGATGTAATTTCTGACCTTTTTTGGATCGATCACTTGGTGCAACAGTTAATCAGTATGTTTTTGTTTTGTTTATTATGATGATGATGATGAATGAGAAGTGGAACAATTATGCTCCATTGCCTTGGAGATAAGGCGTATACACGGGGTTAAAACACAAATAATCCCAGTCGTAGTTGGTACACTAGGAGTAGTATCACGTCATCTGGAAGGACAATTGAAAAAACTACAAATCCCCAATGTTTTAGGCGGCCTCCAGACTTCTGCAATTATAGGTACCACCAACATCCTTAGGAAAACCCTTGATCTTTGAAGCTCCTGGTTTGAAGCCGGGATTGAGGGAAATCCTCTGGAAATGAATCCCATACCTTTCCAGAGAGACGTTGATAAACGAAATCAGAACTATTATTATTATTATTGTAGTAGTATTTTAATTTTATGCCCTCTCCCCTCTGATACACCTGGCATCCTAATTACTTTCCATGCTAAATTTAATTCAGTTATGCCCAATAGTTTTGGAGGCTCTAATGTCTTATGACTTTTATTGGATTCGTCCATGAATCTTTTTACTGTAATTTAAAAAAAAAAAAAAAATTGTATTGATTATTGCCCTCTTTCTGCTTTTTCGTTTTTTTTATTAATTTCTTGTAAGAAAATAGTTATAATTTTAGAAACCTTATTGAATGAAGGAATATATTTTATTAATTAATCGGTTTTGCAATAAAAATTGAAAGGAAGTTTTTAGGAAATATTAAAATTTAAATCCTATATTTTTTAGTTATTTATTTCTTCTAAGTCTTAAATATCAAATACCTAAGTCAAAAATACCTAGAATTGTCTGGGAATAAATAATAGAAAAATGTACCGTCTTACACATCGCACAGCACTGCACTGCACTGCACTTTCTTATCATCAAAATCACTTAAACCCAAACTTTATAATAATCTTATGGACTTTTATAAAATTTCATTTCGAAGATATAAAAGAAACCAAAATGAATTCTAGTAGATATTCACAAGATTAATTTATTTTTTTAAAATAGGATTTTGAAAATTTCGTTTTATTTTACACTATTGTATTTTTGATTTCGATAAATATTTGTAAATAAAATAAATCTATCTATAAAAGTGAATGTGTGTGTTTTGTACATTTCTCTACACAATAACTCTGTCAATTTTAAATCTACAGACTCGAAATTTGATATACAGGGTACTGAGATTTGGGAAAATCTATGTGATCGGTTTTCGGCCAGAAATTTGGCTGTTAAGGGGTCAAAGTTCAACGATTTGACCTTTGAGAACTCTACCAAACTCCTCCGACAATTTTGGGTCTAAACATTTGAAATTTTAGATATAGGTTCCTTGGGCATGGATCTAACTTAATAACTTGATTTGAGTCCAAAACAATAAATGTTAAGAGGTCATAATAGTGGTCAAAGTTTAAAAAAATTTGATCTCTGCGGTCTCTACCAAATTACCCAGACACTTTCTGGTCTAAACATTTGAAATTTTACATAAAGGGTATTTAGAGATAGGGCAAGCTTTTTAATCGGTTTGGGTCGAAAATTTGAGCTACCAATATATAAATGTATGTATGCATGTTTGCATAAAACTTTCGACAGAAGCAACGGATTTTCACAAGATCTGTATCGTTTTGAAGCTCGACCCTTCAGACGACAAATACCGAAAAATTGGTTAAAAACATTAATTCCTTCACCCTCAACTCGACACTTTTCTACAGGGAGAGGTCGCTTTTTTTCGCCGATATTTTCGAAAGTCATCTCCTCTTTTCGATTTTCTAGCTTTAATTTAAACCTATGTCACTTCCGGTTAGATGGTAGTCGTAACAGCAAAGACGTCACATTTTTTTCACATTCTTCTCCTTCCCAGTACGGTTCGAGCCTGCCTTTCTACTACCACTTTTTTTTTTTTTTGTTTAACACACACCAAAAACCCAGGCAATGCTGGGCACCCATGCTAGTAGTAAATAAAATAAAGTTACGCTGATGTACGAAAAACACATGTGGATCTTATAATTTTCTTATAGATTTTAAATTTATTGCTATGTTTTTTTTTTTTGTTTTGTTTACATGTGTATTCATCTCAAACAAGGCAAATTCTCACTTAAGTGTAAATGGTTACTGTGATAAGAGTCAGATGTTTTTCTACATAGGTGTGGGTAACATGATTTTTGTTTACATTATATTTTTTTGTATGGTCAGAAAAATAGGGAACAGGGAGAAAATTCCAAAGACAAGTTATCAGAGGAAAGAAGTTATCAAAGTAGAAATCTTCTGGCATTTCTGTATTTGTGTGCTAATTGTACTAATTATTGTTGTAACAATATATCTTAAAGTACCTACATAAACTAATAAAAAAATTCTTCTATGTCATAACCTGACGTGATCTTGTGTGATTGAAAAACTAAAAACATGTCTGCAGTCTCATGATCATCACATGACTGGCAATAAACTGAAGACTCATTTTATAACCGCTTATTCACAACTCGTGATTAAGAAATGAATTTACAAATAGTTTCAGTCTGATAAAAGTGAAAATTGGTTTATTTCCCATCCTTATAAAATATTATGTGTATATCAAACGATTACAAAATATTTTTATTGAGTAGAACTAAAGTAAATCATGACATATTGAACTCTATGGTGATCTCAAGTCATCTATTACTTTAGCAAATCTATATATGTAAAGTAGAGTTGATTGTCTGTTGTTCAGCCATGTTCTATAAGGTCTAAAAGATTTTGCCAATTTAAAATTTCATTTTGAAAATGAAAAACTGTATCTTTGAAAATCTTAATTCATAACTATAATGAATTTTGCTCTCTATAACTTGATTCCATCTGTCAACGAGCTTATAAATGCCTCACTTGTAAAATTCTTTAGATTCATATTTCACATGAAAAGCTAACTCGGGTTCAATCTCTTCTTGTGATATTAATCTAAGGCAATCTAAACAGTTTGTAATCCTCAAAATAAGTGATAATCCAAGGGACCTAGTACAGAACATGCAGGATGGAGCAAGATTTTCCAACCAAATTTTTCTAGATCTTTGGTCAGTAGTGCTACCTGAGGACAAGCATTATGATAGTGGAAGATGACTCCCTTTTCTGTTGACTAAAGAAGGTCGTTTTCCGCTCAACATGCAGTAAAATATATATAATGTTTTAAAAGAAAAAGTTATAAATTAATCGTGCTAATATGGTTAAGCAATAACAATATAAAAAACATTACAATGGTTTAAAATGCATCGTCTACAAACCGGCAAAAACTTTTTCTTTCACCGACTTGATACTTTACTAGCTGTTTCTACCTGATGTTGCCCGGAGTCGTTTTACTTTCATTTGAAATTCTACATGACGGAAATAGGATTTCTCCCCCCCCCCAAAAAAAAAAAACGAAAGTATTATTAGGGCAAATTAGTTCTCCTGTCTCCTTCTATCACATTAGTATTAAAAATAAAAACTGTTAATCAGTTTGAATATAAAATTCAATAAAATTAATTGCATTTTATTAAAAAAAAACAACAACTTATATTTGCTAAAAAGGGCTGACTGAACAGAGACAGTTTTTTTCTCCATTTCTTTGACTTAATAGTCTTGTTATAAAAGGTACTATATATATATATATATATATATATATATATATATATATATATATATATATATATATATATATATATAGTCTGTTTATTATATCAACATTATTGGTTACATATATGCATACATGTTTCAGTGGAATCCTAATTCAAGGAGACCAAAAAGAAGGAGCAATATTGAAAAGAGTAAGATTACATTTTTTTTTTTTTGTTTTTTTTTTAATGAGGTATTTTGGTGTTTCTGTTTTGGAAGGAAGTGGGGTGTATGTGAGCAGTAGGGGTTTTGGAGGGAGGTGTGGTGAAGGTAGGGGAGAGGGGGGAAGTACGATCTTCAAGCTGTAGCAGCAGGGGTTATTGGTATTATTTTAACTTGGTGGTTGTTTATTGGCCTAAGTTTTTGCTTTAATTTGAAGTAATATTATGCCCTCATTACTGTTAACTTCTCTATCTTTGTTTTTTATGGCTGTTTTTTTTTTCTTTTCTGGCAGTGACTACATTATTCCTCTATTTTATTAAGTTCTATTTATTTATTTTATCCTCATTTTTTTTATCGTTCATTTGCTTCTCGTTTTCAAATCCTTTATTTATTTATTTATTTGTAAGATATATCTCCATATGGTTAAATTAATGGCTAGTAAATAGATATACAAGCCTATTTATAAGATTTGAATAAAGATGGTATACTGGGAGATATTTTCCACTCTACCGTGGTGCCTGAAGTAATTACAGTGGCATTATCGTAGTCCTCGGCTCCCACTCGCATCTGAGTATTGGGTCTTGTCTCGTGTCACCAGTCTCTTATCTTTGGGATGGATGCCTGTGTGTAACATGGCTGTTGAGTCCGAGTCTATGGTGGAAAAGTTGTGGACAGTATTTGCAAGGCAGGGTAGGGGAGGGACAGGGTCATTGTCATCAGTCTTTTCTTCATCTTCTCCTAGCCTCTTCAATTTCTCTCCTTCTCTTCTCAAAGTCCACGGTGCCATCATGTGCTGCAGCTCTCCACATCATTATGTTCCTGGCAAATTCTTTCCACAAGAACGGGTTGATATTTGTCATAGCCAAGGTGCGCTTGAATTGATCCTTATAGCACATTTTTGGGGCTCCTCATAGCCTCATATTCTGGGCCAGCACCCCGTACATTTTCCTGGGGAGCCTTGAATTACCCATCCTATGGACATGTCCCACTCAGCAGAGGTGGTGGTGAATGATGGTAGCCTCTACGCTGATCACTGAGACTTGTTCCAAGACTTCAATGTTGATGGTGCGGCTCTCCTAGGGGATTTTTAAAATCTGCCTCAGTTTGGTTTGTTGGAAGCATTCCAGATTTTGTAATAATAAATAACTTTTTTGAAAAAAACTTTTCTGTACTTTCACCTAACAATTTACAGTTTTCATAAAAGCATTCATCTTTTCTTATAAAAAAAATGACAACTTCTGTTTACAAAAAAAACAAAAATAAAACGTTTAATGCTAATTAAAAAAAACAAAACAAAACAAAAATATAAGTTTTCTTGAAAAAAAAATGTTCTTTCCCCTAACAATTTACTGTCAAAAAAATTAATCTTTTCTTGGAAAAAAGCCCCACAACTTTTGTTAATAAAAAAATTGAAAAAAAAAAAATAAAAGTAAATAAACAATACAAAATGCAACCTTTTTTGAGGAAAATAAAAATATATATATTCAGTAAATTCACAGTAGGTTTTTGTTATTTTTTATTTATTGTATTTCTATTTTTTTCTGGTTTGTTTGTTTTGAAATTCGTCTGTGTCTGTTACTTTGCTTGACTTAATCTGGTGACTGCTGATCAAGCCCGAACCATAATTGATGGAAAATCCCGATGATCCGGATCAAATTCTGCAAGAGTACCAAAAGAATATATGCTGGGTGTTCATTGTACAAGTTGGCTAATAAAAAAGGTGCTTTTTCATTATTGTAGTGAAATCTGCTGAAAAGTTGATTTTTAATTTGAAAACCAACAATAACTACTTTTATTGTTTGTCAATTTCAACAATAAACAATGTTATCTACCCAGTTTTTATTTCACGATTATTTAATTCTTCCATGATTCAATGAAAAAACGATTTCAGCTATGTTTGTTTTGTGACGTAAACACAAGGAAAATAGCTAAAAAATTTTAATTTCTTCAAAAACTATTTTCCTTAATTAATTTTTACCTTATCGTTTTTCGCAAGTTTTGGATATTTTCATTACTGAAGATCAATATCACTTGAAAATCAATATTTTGATTTCTGAATTTTGCTACAATAACGAAGAAGCACCAAAATGTTTATGAATATTCTCGTTAATTATATTTGAAAGCAATATTTTTTCTCAAAAAAATGTGCGAAAATAAGGATATTTATTTAAATAAAAAAAACAATGGTTTGCCAAACTATTTCTTTCTTTTTTAAAATCCTACAACATTTTTACATTCTTTTCTTCCTTCTGAATTATCATCAGTCTCCCCTTTACTTTATTTTTTAAACAGTTTCTTTTCAAGTTTATCATTGATTTATTTTTGATACAATACTTCTCACATATGCTGCATGTTCTACATTTGGCAAATCAGACAATCTGTACATTTGCACAGAAAATATTGAGAGCATAAACATAAGAAACATACATTTTGTCTTTTAAACAAACTGAGCCACAGCAATGCGTGGCCGGGTACAGCTAGTATATATATATAAATATTATGTTTTACTTTTATTTAAACCAAACAAGACATATTGCTATTGAAGTGTAAAGGGCTACTGTGATAGGAATCAGATTGCTGTGTGCGGCATTGGTAGGGGGCTGGGAAGCAAGATGTTTTTTTACATTACACTTAAATTTCTTTATATTTGTATGGTCCAGGAAACATTGAGTAGGAAGGGAATATTAAAGGCAAGCAGTCCAAGGAAAGAAATTCCCAGTGTAAATAATTTTCTGGCATTTTAGTCAGGTTGGTTGGGAGTATTTATGTTGTGGTCTATAAGTGTAGTCAGCTCATTAGTGCACCTTCTGTGGAAGTATTTAAAAAACAAGCACAGTGACACAACACTGGTGGATGGAACTGGAGCCAGACAGTGGAAAATCTATTAGTTTAGAAATCATTTTTTTAGCCTGTGCAAAAAAGTTGATACTAATGTTGGGTGCACTAGCCCAGGTGTGGCAACAATACTCTATGCACACACGAATGGAAGTTTTATAAACATTATAACATACTGGCAGATGTAATAAGTTTTCTAACCTGGTAAAGGGAGACTACCTACTTTGCAGCAGATTTGACGACATCTTCTCTATACTTATTCCACCTCCAGTTGCCTGCCTGAGAATGTCAATATAAGGAATTTAAACATTGGACTCTAAAAAGGTACTATCCGCCATGACAAGTGGGGGTTACACAGAGAAAAATATGCATTTTAGATTTTAAGAATAATATATATATATATATATATATATATGGCAATTAAGCTACACAGAATATTCCACGTTTCATCCATGCTAGGATTCGTCAGGCATGGATAAAATGCAGAATATTCTATGTACCTTAATTGCCATATATATATTTATAACTTACTACTTAGCTCAATTTAATTTGTTTTTATTAGTTTTTATTGTAAGCAAAGTAAATATTTTAGAGTTCACTTGCCTATTCAATATCACAGATTTAAGTCTTCGCACCTATTTGATAAATGGCGTCTATTAGAGACTTCAGACTTTAATATCCTGCTTGGAATTTTTTCCTAGTGCTGATTTTGTATGATCACCACATCCTTTGAAATGTTTCTTGTTTCCTTATATTTTGTTTGGTTTTAGCACAAGTGAAAATATACATGAAAATCTCACAAGTTTATCAAAACTTTTGGAAGAGCAAACATTGAGAAGTTTGTTAACTTAAAAAAAAAACTTTTTACATTTAAAATACCCAAAACATATGAGATTCTACTTTTTTAGGCGATTATGTGTGAGCACACTGAAACCTTAGTTTAGAATTTAGAATGGGTGTTCAGTTGTGCATTTAAATATAATGTAAACTGATCCCATTTTGGTACATTATAACTTTTTAAGCAGTTATGTCATTTCTACCACTAATTCTAAGGCCGATCAACAAAATCATAAAATCACATGTAATTGTTATATTTTTTTATGTTGCCACCTGTACTTAGGGTTAGTAGTAGGAAAAGACTATGGTTTTTATGATTTTAACAATACTATATATTAATATGATAGCATGTGTTATTTATTTTGTGTGTAACGATTACATCCGAGTGACTATTGTTTAAGTATGAATTCCCATTTCTTATAATAAATAATTTTACCAAGAATTCTTCATAGGTTTTGGTTTTGGTTTCAATTATAGCTGATGGCACTCAAGTCATTTATTTTCTTATAAATAATTTTACCAAGAATTCTTCAAAAGTTTTGGTTTCGATTTCGATCATAGCTGATGGAACTCCAGTGACCAATATTTTTTTTTTTTTTTCTTTAATAAATAATTTTATCAAGAATTTTTCATAAATTTTGGTTTTGGTTTCGATCAAGCTGATGCAATCAAGTCATATGAATATATTTTTTTTATTTTTGAAATTGCAACTTTATAATGTATAAAAATCGATAGAACATTAACTCTATAATAATATATACAAAATCTGCAAGAATTAAAATATCATATTTAAGCATACACTCATGAACAAAAAAAATGGGCCAGGAAAGAAATTTACAATTTATTGCACAAAAAGCTGCATTACACAAAATGCAATTAAATAATAAACGAAAATGAGTAAAAAATATAAAGAGCAAGATATTTACTTTAATAAAAACTTAGTATGGAATGGAATTGCCCTTAGATCTTTTTAAAAGATCAATTCTTTTTATCATGCTCTCAACCAACTTGGAGCACTGTGAAGAGGAGATGTTATTCCATTCTCTTTGTACTGCTTCCCATAATTTTTCTTTGTTGGAAAAAGTTTTTCTAATTAATGCACGAGATATTATAGCCCAAATATTTTCCATTGGGTTTAAATCTGGGTTTTGGCCAGGCCAAAACATCACATCAATTGAATTATCAGTAAGCCACTTCTTTGTGACTTTTGCTGTGTGTGCAGGGGCATTATCATGTTGAAAAATAATGTCATTGTTCATTTCTAACTTCTGGATGCTTGGTAATAGACCTCTTTCTAATATTTGAATGTATTCTTTGGCATTAATTGACGCATCACATCTGATAATTTCCCCAACTCCTGCAGCAGAAAAGGTCCCCCATACCATTATTCCTCCGTTTCCATGTTTTACTGTGGTTTTTATGCAATTCGGTGAAAATCTTTCTCCGGATCTTCGGATGCAACGTTCAGGGGCATCACTGGCAAAGTAAAGTCTTGATTCGTCCGACCAGAAAACATTTCTAAACCAATCTGCATCTTTCGTACCATAACATGATGCAAATGTCTTTCTGTCGCTGATGTTCTTCTTAGTTAACAAAGGGTTTTTTGCACATCTTTTTGATGAAAATCCCATTTCCTTCATCCTTCTGGATATTGTCACTCTAGAAAGAGAATTTCCTTTTGCTGTTTCGAATTGTTTGCTATGGTCAACATAAGTTTTTTTGCGATCCTTCAAAACGGTCATTTTAAGTCTGTGATCGTCCTTCATTATGGATGCTCTGGGGCGACCAGAACCAACTTTCCTGCTCACTGTGCCTTCAATTTCGAACCTTTGCCCAATTCTCTTCACAGCTGAAAGAGATGTTGCCACCTTTTCTTCTTTCAAAATGTCGAAAATCTGCTTGTAAGTCAAATTTGCCTGTCGTAATCCTGCAATTCGGTTTTGAATTTTTTCGTCAAGATGTCGTCTTACTTTTTTGGACTCATCTTTAATACTAATAATCTGAAAAATACTAAATAACAGCTAATTATTAGCAAACAAGCGATAAAAATTTTAAAAATTGTTTTCTTTCCAATTTCAATCATCGCCCATTTTTTTTGTTCCAATTTCAATCATGGCCCATTTTTTTTTGTTCCAATTTCAATCATCGCCCATTTTTTTTTGTTCCAATTTTAATCATGGCCCATTTTTTTTGTTCACGAGTGTACTTAACAACTTGGCTATGCCAGGCGTCCTTGCTAGCTTAGGTAAATACTTTTGCAGTTTTAACAAGAGTTACAATAATATCAGAGCATCTCTATTTATGCCATGAATGCCAACATTAATATATTCCATCTGAATGAGTCCCCCTGTGGAATTTCCACAGATCCCGCTAGTTATTATTTGGATTTTGTTTTTGTTTTGTTTTTTGTTTTTTTTTACAGCAAAGCAAATCAATTTAATAACCCACCAAATTTATATAATTAAAATAAAATCTAAACATTCATAGAAGGAAGGCACACAATAGTTAACGAAGCCCAACGTTTTGGTTTTCTAAATAGTAACATTATTATTTAGAAATTCGTTTGTAACAATGGGAGAGCATTTTTAATATTTTGTTCTTACACCATTTTCTCATTTTACCTACCAATCATCAACTATTTTCAATTGTTTATGAAAACTTTCAAGTAGCATGTTGTATACTAACGACGAACTGCTACAATTTGGCTTTGTTTAAAATCAAAATAAATCTTTTGTTGTCTTTCAATTTGCAATACATTACAAAGAAAGCATTTGAAAAATAATATACCTGGAAATTACGTAATAATTTGAAAATTTATGAAAAAAACAAGAAAAAACCCCCACAAATATCTAATTAAATATTTATAAATATTAAAAGAATCGGAATCAAAATTGGGAATTGAATCAGAATCAGAAATTTGGATCGGAATCAGGAAAAATTTTGGAATCGTCCCACCACTAATATATATATAGGTACTCATGCACTTATTGATTCGTGCTGAAATAACGTTATTATTTAAAAAGCCATTCTTAACATGGGGAGGGTGTTTTGTACCTATTTTGTACTTTAACCTTACAATTGAATAAAAAAAACATCATAAAACTTTAATTAAACTTGGAAATACGAGTTAAAAAATAGTGCAGATCAGTAAGTGCATTAGCACCTATATATATATATATATATATATATATATATATATATATATATATTATCCTTAGGATGTAAAATGCATATTTCCCTTTGTTTATAAATGACTACTAGCTTCTTCTAAGGTAAACTGAATGCCAACTCATGCAAACATATGACAGTGGCCTTGAGGTAAGATGCTAGCTTACAGAGTCAAGTATAATTGGGTTTGAATCTCCAAACCAGCAATAATTCTCATTTCTTACACTAATGATTTTGTAAGCATTAAACACTAGTGTCTGTTGATATAAAAATAATTGAGAATATTTACTTATATATATAAGCTGTTTTTAAATGTTTTCCAGAAAAAAAATTTATTATAATTTATTCATTATAATTTTATTTATTTATTTTTTTCAGTGAAAGACTTTTCATGCAAATGGCCGACCATATGGCATCTGATGGCTACAAAGATGTTGGCTATGAATATATCAACATTGATGATTGTTGGATGTCAAAGGAACGAGATGAAAATGGAAGGTTGCAAGCAGATCCTAAAAGATTCCCAAGTGGTATAAAAAAACTCGCTGACTATGTAAGCCTATTCACTTTGCAGTTTATTTAGATTTCTATGAAATTCTAAATCACTCCTGAGATTTTCTACATTTCTCATTAATATTTTCTTTATTTCTCTCTCTCTTTCTCTCTCTAATATAGAAAGTAAAGTCAGGCTCTCTTTTTATCATTTCTTTGTTATCAATAAATTTCTTCCTACAAAATTAATTTTTGGCATATTTTTTTTTTGTTGCAGTATATTGTTAAGAATAATAAAATGTAATTCAATTTAAAACTTCCAGAAAATACTTTATCTGAGTTGGAATTTCAAATAGATGTCATTTATATATATATATATATATATAAGATATAACTGTATTTGTCCATAAAAAATGACTTCTCTTTGATTGGAATAAAAATATTTTCTGAAAAAAAACAAAAATGACAGTTTCAAAAAAAGTAAAGCAAAACAAATTGCACATAAATACAACACAGGGTAGGTACAGCTGTTAGTTTAATTTCTGCAGTTGTATGTAATTTATTTATATGATAATTTAAAAAATATAAGATTTAAGATTTTTTTTCATTTTAATTTTCAGATTTCTGTCTTCCATTATTTTATTTCAACCTTGAAGGATAATTAAATCACGTATAAAAACTCAAAGAATAAGGAATATTCTAGCCTTAACATTTTTAGCACTGCATATATTGGAGTTTGTTCTTTAACATGAGGTTGCCATTTTGTGCATTGTCTTTTCAAGAATAAAGTATTTAAGCAACAGTTGGATTTACATACGTGTGTGTGTATTTGTTTTTGTTCACAATACCTTTTAAATTAACTCAATTATTTATACATAAGTGCATTTTTACTTAAATGCGAGTTGAGAATAATTTTCCCTTTTACCAGTTTGGTACCTCTAAATGGGGAGCGACATATATAGTTTAAAATATAATTATCCACTGATACATGTTTCGTCATCTACGACTCATCAGAGTGGCTCAATCTAGTGAGATTCGAAATTGGAAGCCCATGGAAAGAAACCTAAACCTCTACCACTCCCATTTCACACAACTGCTGGATATCGCAATTTTTTATGTGGGTGTTATTTATTTGTTTTTGTTTGCGATACTTTTAGAATGAATTCAATTATTCATATATAAGTGCATTTTACCTAAATGCAAGTTAGGAATACCAAATGGGGTACCAAATTGGTAAAAGGGAAAATTGTGTTTTTTTGTTTTTCAATGGCATGTTACATTCTTATTTCTCAGATTCACAGCAAAGGCTTAAAACTTGGCATCTATGAAGACTTTGGAACCAAAACCTGTGGTGGCTTTCCTGGCAGTAAATTTTACATGAGCATTGATGCCCAAACGTTTGCAGATTGGGGAGTTGATTTTTTGAAACTAGATGGTTGTTATTCTAACACTGATGATATGACTGTAGGTAAGTTAAAAAAAAGCCGTTTTTATTTATTTAAAAAAAATGTTTTGAATTATCTATTCATTTTTACTCTTATTCACCCCAAGCAAGGCATATTGAGATGTCTATTCGCATTGAATATGCAACATTGCGGTGATGGACAGAAGTTGGAGCTTGATTGACAGTGCAATAGTTATTGGATTGGAAACTTTTTTTTGAACCTTACTTTTTGAGGGGGAGACTAATGGTAGATACATTAGCCCAAATGTGAAAACAATACTCCATGCATGGCCGAATAGTGTCTTATTTACTTACTTCTCCATGTGGGCAAAGTCAAGTTTTAATGTGGAGAAAATCCTGCTACCTAAAAAGCCAAAAAGACACTCTGGAATGAAACAAAATTAAAAATTGCTTTAGTTTTTTTTTTTTTTTTTTTTTTTACATAGGCACCACCACTTATCAAGGCCGATAGGCCACTCAAGGATAAGGGTTAAAGAGTGTACAGCAGTCAAAAGGACAATATAGTAATCGATAGTCATGGAAGTTCTGTAAATTTGTTAACTTAAGTGGAATGGCTCATTAGAAACTTGTTCATGTTGGACTTGAAGACAACCATATTATAGACAGTTGGAAAGCAGGAAAACTGAAGACAATTCCACAGGCATGCAGTTCTAAGAAAGAAGCTTTGATCATGGAATCTATGTTTAGGTTTAGGCACAGATAAAGAGTAGGGGGAATTATTGATAGTATTTTCAGCTAGACGAGTGTTTCTTGTGAAAGTTTGGCGAGGTGGGATCATAGATTGAAGCTCAGTCGAACACTTTCCATGAAAATAACGATAAAGCAGAGACAAACTCACAATATCTCTCCTGTGAGATAGAGGTTGCAGCGAAGAGAAAAGGACATCTCCCACCATGCCACAAAGTCTATTTTGAGCCTTATCAAGGCAGGACAAGTCTTTTCTAGCAGCTCCTGCTAATATGTGGCAACAGTATTCCATACTTGGACGTATCTGGCTCTTATATAGATAGAGAATTGCATCAACAGTGAGATATTAATACTGTGAGCTTCTGATTTTTTCCCATCAACTACTACTCTTATGAACCTATCAGAGAGAAATGATTTAATAATTGAGAAGACATTTCCAGCTATACCATAGCTGAAGATCTTGTGAAGTAAACCTTTATGCCATACCCTATCAAAGGCTTTTGATATGTCAAGAGCAATTGCCCTAGAAAGGTTGCTTCTGTCGAGAGATTCACTAATCCTATGAGATATAACTATAAGCACATCTGCTGTAGATCTAGCAGAAAGGAAACCATATTGTGTGTCACTAAGAAGGTTATTTTTGCTGAGATGGTTGATTACTTCTCTATTTAACACAGATTCCAGCAACTTACTCATGACGCACAGGAGACTTATTGGCCTGTATTGAGAGGGGGGATGAACGATCACCTGAATTCTTAAATACAGGGCTTAATGATGAGATTTTCCAGGGTGATGGGAAGCAATTCTCCTTAAGACAACGTTTAAACAGTTTTGTAAGTATGGGCGCTAGTTCTGATTGAAGTTTTTTGAGTACTATAATTGGAATACCGTCAGGGCCTGTTGCTTTACTGGAATCTAGGTTTTTGATTAGCTTGGCAACATCACGTACAGATATTTGTATACCACATTGCGTGTTTTCTGATACAGGAGGAAATATTGTGGGTTGGCGGCCTTGGTCGCAAAGGGTAGAATTAGCTGCAAAGTTCTTGGCAAAGAGTTTGGCTTTGTCTAATGCTGACGAGATTAACTCAGCTCCATTGATGATAGTTGGGATAGAGCACACACTTCTGTTCAGGATTCTGTTTGCTATTTGCCAAAACTGGTGGGAACCAAGCTTTAGGAGAATTTCTTCATTGACAGAATATAACGAATGGAAAAATTGGTCATTTATCAAACGATAGTTATGTTTCTTGACCGGTGGATTAAAAATACAGTCTGACACCAAATCAATCAAATATATAGCCACAAATCCTCCTTAAACCTAAACAGCTAAAAAGTCCTAGCACACGCATATAAAAGTGACCTTGTTTGTATGTGTGCTAAACAGTCTGTACAAAGCTCCTCCCAATTTTTGGTCTCCAGAATTGAATGTGTAGAACAAATTTGATTTGGTTTTTAGCTGGTAAAAATAACTATTAAGATGTCAAAATTGAAAAAAATCAACCTTGGCAGGAATAAGTTGACTAAACCTGTTACTTCTATGCATGTGCAAATTTACACTTATACATTGCAGTTGCTTAATTTGGAAGTTTTCTTATTCATATGTTAATAGTTCAAACAATAATAACTAAGGCTGGAGCACTAAATGTTTTGGTTTTCATTTTAACTGATGGCACCCAAGTCATTTTTTTATGAAATCACTATTATATATTGGGTACAATATAATAAATAGATGATTGGCTCTAATTGAAATATCATATTTAAGCGTATTTTATGATCAGACCATGCCATGGAGGGAGGCACTATTATATATTGGGTACAATATAGTAATCAATGAAGGATTGGCTCTAATAAATACAAAAACTGTATAAATTAAAATATCATACACTTAAATATGTATGCATAAAATGAATACGTATAAAATATGTATTCATTTCATATGTTTGAAAGCCAAATCACAACACAATATTATGAAGGATAAGCAATATTTATTTGTTTAAAATTAATATATTTTGAAGTCAGACTTCATCCTCAGAATTTTGTACATTTTCTTTCTTTTCTTTCTTTTTTTCTTTCTTGCCATGAGTTGGAGAAGGAAATCAGTTATTTTTGTTTTTTGAAATGCTGGAAGAGCATTGGTTACTTCATAATATTGCATTGTAATTTGGTTTTTAAACATATCTAATATATGCGTATTCATTTTAAAATTTAATCAACACTTCTATCACGGAACCTACAGCTTTAACTATATATTTATATTTTGTGTACAGAAAGTTGTTAGATGAGACAAGTTATTCGTACCGTCGGCTTCAAGCCCGATAATTAGGACTGCTTAAGATATCCTTATCAAGCTTTTTTCAGCCAATATTCGTCTACTCTAGATCTCGAAGAAAATACATAAACCCTTCCACAAACTAAATGAAAAACTTGTGTACAGAAATAAGGGTTCATGCCACCCACCCACAGTGTTTAAAAATATGGTAACAAACATTAGCCAAAGAATTTCACGACTTTCTTCGAACGCTGAAGTGTTTGAACAAGCAGCACCATATTATAATGAAGCACTACATAAAAGTGGGTTCAGAGAAAACATAAAATTTCAACAAACCCAGGATAATAGAGAAAATAAAAAACGAAATAGGAGACAGAAGATAATCTTGTTCTTACCTCCATTCTCATTGAATACAAAAACTAGAGTAGGGCATTTTTTCTTAGTCGTCTGGACAAGCATTTTCCAGAAAAACACAAACTGCATAAAATTTTTAATAGAAACACTGTGAAAGTTAGTTACTCAACAGCTCCATCAATTAAGTCGATCATATCTAAGCAACCAAAAAAGATAAATAACGCAGGCTGCTCTTGCAGGACCAAAAATAGTTGCCCATTGGAGTGCAATTGTAAAGCTGAATCCCTTGTTTATGAGGCCACAATAATGGACCCGTCTACAAACATACGGGAAAAATATATAGGTATGACAAAAGGCCAATTTAAACAAAGATACTACACACATATGAGCCCTTTTAGAATTAAAACAAGGATAAATACAGCATTAGCTACCCGGGTGTGGGAGCTTAAAGAAAAAAATACACCTTTTTCCATAAAATGGAGAAAAATAGAGCACAAACCAGCATATGCTCCGGAATTAAGTCAATGCTCGCTCTGTAATGCAGAAAAATACATCCTCCGAGCAATTCATGACCCAAAAATAAAATGTTTAAGTGTGAGGAGTGAATTCTTAAAAAATTGCATATACAGAAGGAAGGCGCTCCTAATAAACTGGGTCAATGAAAAGGACAAAACTTAGATTTTGAGATATATATATATATATGTGTGTGTGTAATAAAAGAAAGAGGAAACTTGTAAATACTAAAATGGTTTTAGTCAGTAAACTTGGATTTTAATCGTAATTGTATTATAGATTTTAAATTGATGTATTATATATATATACATTTTTAAAAATCATACTTTATAAATGTAATTTACAATCTGTTTCGAATTTAAAACTATCGGAAAAATATAATAGTGTTAATATACTAGGAAAAATCCCTTAGACTAGATAAATATTCACTTCCCCAAACCTTGAAAGATTTGCAATTTTTAAAAGAAATTTTTAAACGTATTTCGAAATTTTTAAACGTTATTTGATATAATTAAACGAAAGATTTGAAATTTAAAAAAAAACTTTAAACGTATTTTCGAAATTTTTAAATGTAATTCAATATAATTAAACGAAATTTAAGTTTTTAACTGATATCAATATAAATTTTAAGGTTTTTATATATTTAAAGAAAATTAGATTTTTAAGTTAAATTGGTTTCAAATTAAAATCGATTTATATATTGGAAAAAAATTTTTTTATATATAAAATAAATTTTTAATCGAAATTAGATTTTAAATTTAAATAATTCAAATTTTAAAGTTAATGAAATCATCACATCCGATAAAAATACGGGAGGGGGGATTTAATAAAATGAGAGGTAAACGTGAACTCGCAAGGTATATATATTTCACACTTCTGGTTATAAAATAGATGAATATTGCTGAAGAGAGCTTGATATGGATATCTTAAACGGTCCTAATTATCGGGCTTGAAACCGACGGTACCAATGATTTGTCTCATCTAACAACTTTCTGTACACAAAATATAAATACGCTCTTCTATTTTGGATTTTCCTTTTAATTGAGAACTCTGCTGGATTTCTTTTTCCAAAAAAACTAATCATATATATAGTATTTGTTTGAACATGTCTATCTTGGAGTTGAATTAATATCAACGAAATCATTTCAGATTCTATTTATTTTAGTGTCTATGTTTACATCTTCCAAAATGTATTTTGTTACTGTAAGCAGAAAAACTTTGAACCAAGATGTATCATAAGTTGGTAAGTGTTACTGTTGAGAGTATAAACTGTTTTAAAAGAAATACAGTTGGGAAGTTAATGGAAAACAATTTATTATGGTTTACCTACTTATTTGTGGTATATTTACGGTAAAAAATAATAAATAATTAGGGTAATACCTCTTTTTGAAAGCATTGAAAGATATTTGAATTATATTTAAAAATGCTTATCAGCCAAACAATGGGATTTTTGCTTTTAAATAAATCTGGTGCTAGTCCATATCCTGCCCTCCCTCAAAATAGAACGAAAATCAAGAAAAATCTTTATGGTGTATGATGGAAAGAAAATATTGTACATAAAAAATTATGTAGTAGTCTTATTTTTATAAAGAAAATAATCTTTTTAAGCGAATTTGAGTTTTTCCAATACTCTTCCCTCTTCAAGCTTGAATTATTTGGAATTATGTCTCTTGTCTTGCAAAATAATGTAGATATTATCAATCATCGTTTAGTCATAAAATTTGATTTCCTTTTTATAGAATAAAACTACTTGATCGATTCATGTGATTTTTAGTGTACAATATTTTCTTTCTGCTGCAAATATATACATCATAAAAACGTTTTTTTTCATTTTTGGTATTGGGGTGGGGGGAATGAATGTGCACCATAACTTTTTATTTATCTAAAAATTTTAATATTTTCAACATAATATATCTTATATAGTATTAAGTACATGTGAAGATCACAGTTCCAAATAAATTACCAGGAAAACTCTTTATGTATCAGGCAAAATAAGTATCCACACCAAAAATTACAAAAAATTATCTAGTAAAATTTTAATTAAAAATAGAAACCAGTTTTCCATTTTCATGCTAAGCAGGGGGAGGTAAATCAGTCTGTTATTTAGCTAAGTAATAATGAATGACAAATTGGCAAAATATGAAAACTGATTTTTATTTTTAATTAAAATTCTATTTGGTCATTTTTCCTCATTTTTAGTGATGATACTTATTTTTGCATGGTACGTAAATATATCAAAAGTTTTTATTTAGAATGTAATTTTCATTTGTGCCTAATATGATATAAGCAAATCCTTTCTATCAAACAATTGCCATACTCTGAATGCCTTGCTTCCCTTGACTTGGATTCAATTAAACTCTAATCTTTAATAAACACCCAACAAAATTATTAACTACCTCACCAACAACAATATGTTGAAGTAATAGACATAAGTGATAAAAGACGTAGTTCAGTTATTATGACTTCACATCAAGTAAACTGTTGAACTCCTTGTTTAAAAAAGTAAAAATATGAAACCTTTAAAAGTATATTTTTTGTTTTTCTCTAGCCTTCTCCCATATTAAAAAACAAAAAATAAGAAAAATGTTTATGATGTATGTATCCATGACAAAACGATAATATCATATTCCAAAACTCTAGTAGAATAATTTTTTAAATAAAAAAAATCAAATTTTATGAGACTGTCTTGCCTGCCAATTAAAAAAAAAAAAAAAAAAAAAGACAAATTACTCAATATTTCAAACTTGCAAGATTTATATTATATTGTATACTAATTCTCATTAATCACTTAAAAATTATTATCTTTATAAAAATAAAACTACTTAATCAATTTATATGATTTTTAGAATATGATATTTTTGTTTTATTACAACTAAATACATCATACAGACTTTTTCTTTATTTTTGTTTTTAATATAGAGGAAATTCTGGAACTTTTTTTTAATGTCGTCCTGATGTCTGCATTTTTCTTTTTCTAGGCTATCCACTAATGGGTTTTTTTCTCAACCATACTGGACGACCATTTCTCTACTCTTGCAGTTGGCCTGCATATGTTGGAAAGGTTAGTTTAAAAAATATATATTTCATATTTTCTTTTGATTTGTATTATTTGAACTACTGTTCTCATCTTGAGTGTCATTCTACAAGAACCTGTGGTATTACAGATAAATTTTGAACTAAAAATTCAGTTCTAAGTGACACTCTTCTGGAGCTTGAACGTTCAATCCTCAGTGCAGGCAATACAAAGAATACAATTGCGTATTACTTAAGATTTCAACCTGATCATAGCTGACAGGACGAGAGCATGCTACCTCTCATGAAAAAGAATTCTGTTCGAAATTACATACAGATTCCTGAGTTTGACAAAATACACTAGAAATTTGGAGGTTGCGTTTACCGAAATATTATGAAAATAACACACAAGATGAGAACAGTAGTCTGAAATAATCCAAATTATTAATCTTCATCTAAAAAATTCAGAAACATAAGTGTTTTGATTTATACCCATTTTTTTCCCTTTCCAAGTTTTTATTTTTTCTGAAAAAATGTTTTATTTTGAATCAAGTGTTTTGCTAAATTAAAGTGGAAACTCTGAATGAAAACTCTTTCACTATCAGAACTACGCACTTGTGGAGGCAGCTCATGTGTGTGTCAGAATGATCACATAAGCTAAGGAAACAGATGTTACATTACAAGTCCATTTTGTAGCTCAAGTCTTTTGTAGCCTGATAATGCATGTCTTTCCCACAAAATAAATAGTTATAATAAGCTAACGTGCTTCCTAACTTTTGGCGTGGCTGTTACTGAAATTGGTGACAAGGCAAACCAGTTCCTTCACTTTTTTTTCTCTCGCACCTATATCTATCCTCTGCTCTTTTAAAAAAAATTTTTAAGTTTTAATAATTATTTAAGACTTTTGGTCATACTTTAATTAAGAATTATTGAAATTAGTTTTATTTATTTATTTTTAAAGAATTATTGAAACCTTTTCTAAAATCTTTTATAACTAATTTGGGAATACTATGTATTGGATACAATTTTTTATGTTTGAAATGTTATTTTGATTTCATTTGTTATTTTGATTTCAATTTTATTTTTATACTTTCATAAACATATATTTATTATATAAATCCAAATAAAAAACTTTTCTTTTAAAAAAAAAACAATGTATTTTTATATTTTTAGAAACACATTTCTTATAAAATTTAAATTAAAATAAACTTTTTTATTTTGTTATTAAAAGTGTAAATAAAAACTAATTATTATTTTCATCTACATAATTTAAATTTTTATTGTATATTTTTCAATAATGTCCTTTTCTTATATTTTATTTAAATAAATCTTTTCACAATAGAAATATTGAAGAACGCTAAAAGTAAAGGAACTGATTTGCCTTGTCACCACTTCCGGTAGCAACCAGGTCAGAAGTTAGGAAGTACGTTAACTGACTATAACCAAATAAACAACAATAAAAATGAGATATCTTTGTGAGAAAATCTATAAAAGAGTTAATTTAATTTTTTTCATTAAATTTCTGGAGTTATGTTTGCTTTCTCTGAAAACTTCAATGAAAACATTTTCAAATATTCTCTTTTTTCTCTGCAAAAAAGTCAAGTAGGAACGAGACTGACATAGAGATATAGTTGTAGACTCTACAATGTTCAATTATACACTAATACTGTTATGTATGAACTTATGATTTGCTCCCAAATATTAGTAAAACAGTGATTTGTATTCGATTAAGTGTATACAATTAATCATTTATCATTCGTATCATGTCTCTACATTACATAACCCAAACTGGGTTTACTTTAAAAAATGGACAAACAAAACTTAAGAGCTTGATAATATTGTACAAAACATTGGCACCTCCTTGATGTAAATACCCCTAACTAATCTGACAAGCATACCTTCACTGGTAAGAGTGATAGATAGCATTTTAATAAGGGATGGGTCACTTGATAGTAATTCCAAATTATTACTAATTAGAACAATTTAAATGGATTTCTTTTCAAACATAACTCATTTCCCAAACTAAGGAATATTTTAGCACATGTTTTTCTCAGTAAAATATATTTTAAAGAATCTTTGGGAAAACAAACATTGGTTAACTCAGCTTTAGTACAATAATAGATTTACAGTTGTATTTTAGTATTAAAAATCTCAAAAGAATTAATTTTATCATAAAATAGACAGTTGATACCTTTTGGTATAAAAAAAGCTATTGTAGATTAACACTATTAACTAAAAAGAAAAATGAGATTTTGTTGTTTTTTTTTACAGGATTTTGTGTAGAAACTTCCTATAAAACTTGTTAGAAAGAAGAAAAAAAAAGTGGGAAATCTGTTTTGCATATAAATTAACAGATCATTCTAGCATTTTAGGTTAGTTAATCAAATTCTTTTTTCTGCTATGGGAGATAAATTCTCTGTATTTTTGAGAGTTGAGGTGGAAGAGATCTGTCTTTAGGTGATTATTTTGGGGGTCCTTTTCAATTTTTGGGAGGTTTTGGTGTGTTTCTTTAAAGATTCTAATTTAGGTAAAGTATTTTGGGGATAAAAGAAGAGTTCAGAGGCATACATTCACAAAATAAATATTTTATATGTTTATAGAAGATTACAGTTTACATAAGAAAAACAGAATGTTCATGAATATGTTGGAGTTCTTGTAAAACAAAGCGAATTTATTAGCTGAGATATCTAAGAAGTCAGTTTGGCAGTTTTAGGGCTGTACATTATATGGGTCTAAAATTATAATCAAAACTTCTGTTCAATGATACAAGTTATATTTCATTAAAAGTTGTTAATGTTTATTTGTTTCCATATTAGGAAGAAAATTTAAAGTTGGGAATAGTTCGACAAATAAGTTGGTTTTAAGTGAGCAGATGACAATGAAGGGATTCAAGTAGTGTGTGTGTATTGTAAGTGTGAGTATTTTGTGATAGTGTATGATTACCTGAATTGAGAATTGTAGCAATTAAATGGAGATGTATATTAACACTGTCTGGATTTTTTTGTCTCAAGTGTTTATTGAAGGAAAAATCTGGCTTTTATGAGATCGAGGTGGCTCCAGAAAGGCCATTTCTAATAAATTCAGAAAATTCTCTAATTGGTCCAAAATATAATTTGTTTTTATTAATTCAGATGCCTGTGAAAAATCTGGCTGCACAGAAACGAGTTTAAGCATTTTCATTTTGGACACCGAAGTGTAAACTTCAGTGCTAAATGTGGATTTACAAGGTTGTTTAGTTTGGAGAGATGACTTGCCACTCAGAGTTGGTGGTAGGATTTAGGAAGATTTTTTTAGAGACTAACCATTTGGACCTAGGTCAGTGATAGAGTAAGTAATTATCATTATTTTCTACTAACTTTCCAACATGAAATAAAATCCCCTTTTCTTCTCAACAAAAAACAATTTATTCCCCATAGCAAATTTCTTTGTTTTTTTTTGTTAACTGCTCTAAAAAGCTAGGAATGAAAGATCATTTTACATTAAATTTCACATGCACATGAGTAGACAGGTTGAGAAATTCAATTTCATTTATTTGTGCCATTGGCCAATCACGTTGCTACATATGGTTCCTCTTAAGATTTGAGGATTTGAATGCTTATTTGGCTGGTGTCATACTTAAATGATAATATATGATAGATATATTAATATTTGAAACACAAAAAAAATGTCAATCCGTATAAAAATCTTATTTTATATTTTAAATATTTTATTATTTTGGGTACATTATTCTGTAGCATGATAAGTAGCTGTGTAAAAATAGGGTTTGAATTTTAAATTCTGATGTAAAAGTGGATTTTTCCAGTTAGAAATGGGATAGGAGTTTGGATATTTTGTGTGTATACACTTTTAAAATCCAATGTCTTTTCTTTGTATTTTATTCTATTAATGAGAATAAGACAACAACAGAATGAAGAGAAGATGAAAACTTTGGTTATAACTTCCCCACTGTGACTACAAAAATTCACTAAACTGGTTCTGTAGAAGTGTATGCGTTGTGAAGATTGAAGCCTACTGTTATATGAGGGACTAATTAGGTTTTATATCGTCTTTATTGGTGTCTGGTTTGCTTCTGAATAAAGAAACCATGCAATCGAATGCTCTGCATGTGTTGTATTGTCTTTTACCATTTGCCATTCACACATAAACCTCAGTAAAACACATACTCCAGCTATGTTACAATTCAGCAGAGAGAAAGATGAACAATGTTTTATTTATTTTAAGAGCCCATGTTATAACACACAAACAAATTCTCTAGCATGTTAATTGGTGCTCCTGTTTTGTCTCTTCCATTCTCATGTTATTTTTTTTCATTCTTGACAACTTCCTATTTTCATATCTCTTCAAGGTCATCTCAATAGAGAAACACCATTTGGAGGGGTTTTAAAAAGGTGATAAAATTTTGTTCAAATTGTCAGCAAAGCACCATTGTGTATATTTTATTAATAGTTTAACACACATTAAAATAAAAAGTTAAACATCTTTAGTTGAGAGTGGGAGGAGGAGTCTTGTTCGTCAAAGATTCATTTAAATATGTTGAAAGATTGGTAACTCAAATACTTCAGATAAATTAAAAACATGTTTGAAGGAAGGTCAACTTTATAGTCTATCTGCATGCCAGAATCGATTTAGAATCCAATCAGTAGTTTCTGAGGTTATATTGGCTAAACAGATAAACAGATGGAAACTTAATTTTATTTGTATAATAGATTGGTAATTATTGTGATAATATGCTAATATGTTTTATTGATAATTTTATTAATTTAATATTACATTGATATTATATTATTATTTTCACAATGTTTTTGATGATATAATCTCCAACTTTCTTCAAGTGCATCTTTTAAACTTGTGAATCTTTGCCAAACTCAAGCAATACTGTATAAGTTCCTGAGTTAGTATTTATCTCCTTCCAACAGTGGAAAGATTAAACACTAGGGTAAGAAAGTAAGATTGAAGAGCCAGCATTTCTGAGGAGTAGCACTCTGGCCTACACAAAATGCCTGGGTTGGCATTCTCTGGTAGAGATGTTCCAGGCAGTTAGCAATAAATTAACCCATTCTTAAAGAGAGAAGGCAGAACCTGGAGAGGTAGACCTCCTAGAACTGCACAGGACCAGCAACATACCACAATCAACAGGGAAAAAGCCATTTAAGAAATGACCTTGATTTGGTACCGAGTTAAAAACCCCAATGGTGCCAGGTAAGATTTCCAAGTTTAAAAAGATACAAGATAAGAGTAATAGTCTGAATGATCAAAATAATAAAAATATTGAGTAATCAAATTGATGTTGGAAATTCTATAAAACTATAACAATTAAAAATGTGAATACTTTTTTCTTTTCTTGTTTAGTATGAAATTAATTCTTTAGTTCTAATTTAATGTTTTATTTGTTTTTTTTACTTTCTCTTATTTTTGCACAGCCTGATTATCAATCGATTGCTAAACATTGCAACATTTGGAGAAATTACAAAGATGTCCAGGATTCCTGGGATAGTGTATCTGGTATCATTAAATATTATGGTGATGATGCACAAAAATTTGCAGAAATTGCTCGACCAGGACAGTTCAATGATCCAGATATGGTATGTGTTTATTTCTATTGTTCTATTAGGGAATGCATTACATTAACTTGTTAGATAACTGGCAGGGCTTGTATTATGTAAAATAAATCTAATACTTTTGATTTTTTAATAAATATATTACTCCTGTATACGATCAAAGTAACAGGATTGCTATCATTTAATGTTTCATCCAGATAAGACCTCCCTCCCCGCCAATATATAAACCCTGAAAAATATATATTATAAAAAAACAAATGATATATTTACTTCAGTTTTACAAAAAACAATTCACTTTAAAAGAAAATCATTAAATGATTCTAAAGTCAGAACGCAGTGTTTAGATTGAAAATCAATCAACATCATGATAGGAAGCATATTTCTTTTATATTTACAAAGTATGATTGTTTATAATTAGTATGGAAATATATATATATATATATATATATATATATATATATATATATATATATATATATATATATAGTAATATGTAGTAAAACTACATGTCTGAAACAAGAATAAGTGTAAGCTCATAAAATGTACATGAGAATTTCCCTGAAGAACCTGTGGTGTAACAGATATAAGTGCTAAATAATAATGAGTTCTAAGTGACTGTCTTCTGGAGGTTGAAGATTGAATACTCAGTGTGAGTTATACTTGAATAAAATTGCAAATTACTTAACACTTCCACCCGGTCATGGCTAATCTTTTATATATGGAGGTAGATATATATATATATATATATATATATGTCATTAACTACTTTCCTTCAGTAGAATTATAATTTGATTATCAATTATGCATTTCAGTGTTGTAATACAAGTTTACTTTTTTTTTACAGCAAAATCAACCCAAAAAGAAAAACTTAACAATCAGTCAGACAAATCAAATGCTCTTACACTTTGCCTCGTCTCAAGGAAATATGAACTTACCTCTATTGTTTGTCTCTTGTTATTAGTATTAAATCTGTAATTGTAACAATAGAGATGAAAACTTACCAGCTTCAAAACATATTAGATGTTTCATTTATCAAATGACCATTTTTCAGAGAGAAAAGAACTTTTGTTCATAATTACAGCTTTTTATAGTTAGAACTAATTTTTTTAATTTGATTTTTTAATAAGAAAGATTAAAAGCAGACAAGTTTTGACAGCAGAGAGAATGCATTGGTGTTGGAAATTAAAATTTTGTTAGTGTTGTTATGATGAAGTTTGGATCATTATTGTAACATCGTTATGGCTACTGGAGATTTAGATACATCTTTGGTTTCTTACAAATGCATATAATCTTTAGTTACGTAGTAAATTCTATATGTATTATTGCGTTTCCTAGCATATAAACTATTTCCTTTAAATTGCCTTAAGAACTTTATGAAATAATTGGTGCTAAATTAAAAGAATTATAACTATGAATAATTCTTCAGCCATTTTACTGATTTTTTATTTTATTTATATTTTATTATTTTTTTTGGTATTTCTCTAACCTCACCTTCAGGGTTTGGCAGGTTTCACTTTTTAAAACTGAATAGGTTTTAATACTGTAACAATAGACTTACCAGCTTAAAAGAATATCAGATGTTTTGTGTGTTGATAACTTGTTTTCTCGAGAGAAAAGAATTCATGTTCATAATTACAAATTTTTATATCTGCAAAAAGGTTTTATGTGTAGAGACCAACTGGCTTTACAAAGATAAATGAAAACCAGATGGTGAGTTAAGGTTTTTGACAGCTGAGAGAAAGCATTGCAAATTTTGTAAAATGTTGGATGAACAGATGTTCTTTCTGAAGTTTGGATTGTCATTTGGACCTTATTACAGCCACAGGAGAATTATAGACATTTTTATTATGTTAATATAAACATTTGGCCTTTTCCTCATAGCAATAGTGTGATGCCATGTGGTTCGCACCAACAATTCACTGTCCCATAACATTGTATTCCATGACCTTCTTCTCCTTCATCTTTTCTCATTTTAGTTCTGGCTGTGTTGTCTTTTATGCATTGACAGTTGCTAAGAGGATGCACACAAGTTCACAAGTATCAAATTAAAATCAAACAAGGGAAACAAAAGAAAACACCCTGCAATACATTCAGTATATATTAGTTGGGCTCTGAGTGTGTGTGTGTATGACACCCCCAACCCTCTAAATGCTGAAGTCCACATCTACTGCCAAGGCTGTGTCCATCCGCCAGTTGATCAATTCATTTCCCTATCTGTTCCGAGTCACAAGCTGTCTTCAACTGTGTTCAAACTCCAACTGTCATAAAACTCAAGTTGATTTGTAAACCATTCCTACTGTTGTAAACTTATAGCCACTCCCCAAATGCCCACAAACCAATTCTAAATATATCTACATGCACTGTGTAACCATCATTGCCACACTCTGACCAAAAATCCCATGTCAACCTTCTTTTGTCTACTCCAGTGAACAACTTACTATCTATTGTCTTTTCACCGACCTATTTTGTATTTGTTTTCTCTTTTTTTCTTTTACTTCTCAACACTTGATGGGAATGATGGAGTTGATGTTGATAGTATAACAATAGAATATAACAATAGAATATGACACTGCTGATAACAGAATTGACACAATTCCTTTTTACCCCCTTTTTTTTTTTTTGAGAAAATCAGCAATAATCCTAATCATCTTGATTTGGTGCAATGATGTTTCGGCTGGAAAAAAAAACTCTTCTGATATTGACCGTTTTTAAGCTACTTATAGCAAAATTAGCATGCAGCATAATCACATTGATACAGTGGTTCCCGTTCAATCACCCAAGTTAAGTGACAAATGCTATATGTTAAATGGGAGACCATTTGACAATACCAATATTTCATGTGCTCTCCGTTTTTCACAGCTATCTATACAAGGGTATTCATTTTCTCTCAAGACTAAATGGAGGGCATGATTATGGTAGAATTAAATGGCATCTTTATTATTGGATTATTATCGATCAAGCACTAATATTTCAAATTCTAAAAAAAAATTTTTAATGGAAAAAAATTACATGTTCAATTTTTAGCAGAGGGGTTCAATTTTCTTTATAATTCTTATATAGTATGATACTTCAACTTGATTTTACACTCAGTGTTTAGCCAAAATAACTAAAATTGAAAAATGCCATTCAGAGAATTTCAATCACAGTATCATTTTATTTCAGAATTTTTCTGATGACAATTATTTGGATTATTCCAACTATTATTTTAATCTTCATTTTTAATTAAAAATCCATATCAAGTAACGGTCTTCTGGAGGATGAAGGTTCAATCTTTACTACAGGCAATAATAACTAAGAATAATATAATTACTACTTCACTTGGTTGTGACTAACAGTGGATGATATAAAGGTTCCAAATTCCATATAGATTCCTAAACTCAACATAAAGATTCTCAACTTCAAAAAGATGCACCTGAAGAAATGCAGAGAGTACATCGATTGAAACATTGTTTTAAACTAATCTGTTTCTCATTTCTGCAGTTTTTTTTCTCACCGAAGAGACATTACTAGTCTCTTTCTACTCTATCTTCCATTTGTAGGTGCTGAACAGAGTTCCAATCTCTGGTTACTCTCCTCCATCAAACATTCACTACAAGAAATCGTCTTCCTATCAACACTTTAAAGAACTTTTCTTTCTTCTTCTGCATACCTACATTCAAATAGAACTTCCATGAGCAAAGTTTCTCTTCAAAAACTTCCCTCCTTCCCTCCTGTAAGAGATGTTGCCATATAACTACTTCCCTACAGATTACAACACGGTTGTTTTCAAGTCCAATGTTAATAAATACTCTTTTTTAAGTAATCAAATTTTCTCCATTGTTTTCCATTCTCATCGTAATAATAATTTCATGAACCAATTAATAATATTATTAATCTGAATCTTCAAGTGGCTTTTGGCCTTGATAAATGATGACCTATTAGTATCTAATAAACAGAAAGAATGCTAGTCAGAACAATTCAAATAAAAGAAAAGGATGATTTTTATGTAAAACTTGCATAGCAAACTGAAAATCCCCGTCAGGAATTGAACAGACATTCTTTATTATTTCACAATTGGGTTTTTGATATCTTAATCCTAAGATTTAAAACATATGTAACAAGGTTAGATGAAGAAAATTTTTAACTCATTCAAAATAAATATTACACTTATTGAAAAAAAATTGTTTGCTAACTGAATTGTCTCTGATATTATTCAAAAGTAATCTTTGAAACTACAGTTGAGATCCCAAAAAGATGCAACCATACATGATAAAGTTGTATTTATTATTGAAAATACAATTTTTTTTCATAGACATATCTTTCACATATGTAAGTTTTGTGTGGTATAAATGTTTTTATCCACATACCAATATTTGGCAAGCACAATTCAATAGTTTATAATGTGCTTGATTCAAACATTTTAGCGTTGGATCACGGTGGCTACTTGCACAGTTTTTAATGACCCTCCAAACGTCTCACAGTCATGATATTATTTTCTGTCCTGATTGTGGCCAACCGCTGCAACATTCAATATTGTACACTTTCATGCTCCAGGAATTTCTCCAAGAGAGGCTTTACTGAGTTTGAAATGATAGATATAATTGTTAGAAATTATAATGATAATTGTTAGAAATGATAATTGTTAGAAATGATAATTGTTAGAAATGATAATGATAATTGTTAGAAATGATAATATAATAAAATTAGATACTTTTTTGTTGACCATACAGTATATGGTGTAGTTGTTATTTTTTATTTTCATTTTATTTTTTACAGTTGATTGTGGGTGATTTTGGTTTAAGCGAAGATCAACAAAGGGTTCAGATGGGTATGTGGGCCATCATGACAGCACCTCTCATCATGTCAGTCGATTTACGCAATGTGAAACCTTTTGCCAAACAATTGCTTACAAACAAAAGAATCATTGCAGTTAACCAAGATCCAATGGGAATTCAAGGAAGAAGAATTTGGCAGGTTAGTAGTTTATCATTCTATAGAAAATCTCACTGAAATGCATCTGTGATGTTGAGTTTGAGATTAATTTTTTGTTCAATTCTTGGTAGATTATTAAATGAAAAGTTTCTATATTCGCCACTTATTTTAGATAAGGGAGTTTGTTCAAAGAAAATAAAATTTCCAACAAAAAAGAAATGGTTAATGAATGGAATGAAATGGAAAACAAACATGTTTAGAATGTTTGTTGACTGATATTTTCAGTTGATTTATCAAATATTTATTAACTTTGAATTGGAATATCTGAGTCAATGACCATTTTTACATATTTCTGTATCAATGTTTTATTTCAATGGTTTTCTTATCTCATTCTATACACTAACAATTACATTTCTCATATAAGTAAATGTATAGATATGTAACACACACACTCTCTCTCTCTCTCTCTCTCTCTCTCTCTCTATATATATATATATATATATATATATATATATATATATATATATATTAATATTAGTGGTCTGGCAAGGCCACAGAGGAGATAACCAAGCAAAAAAAAAGAAAACCTAAGCAAAATTCATCCCAAATCAGCAAAACTAAAGCTGGCTTGCCATGACACTATATCTAAAAATGTAGGTAAATTTGAGCATATTTGATATTTTATTGGTTTGAAAATATAGGTTCTTTTCTACCAATTGTCATAAAATTTTAACAATACAATAGTATTATAATCTTCAAAAAGCCTGCAAATTTTCATGTAGTTTTGTCCCATAGAATCAAAGATATGAGCATTTCAATATTCAATTTGGCTACCAGTATAGTTTATATATATATATATATATATATATATATATATATATATATATATATATATATATATACTACCTTTTTTGCCAATTTTATAAGTTCAAAATATCAGCGACTATTGATCAGAATTCAATAAATGAAGGCTCGTTGGAAAGCTAAAGGTTGCACATTTAGGTGATCATCCATTATTTTTGGTACTTTTTTAGAGCCATAAAATGTTTCGGTCATAGTCATTTTTTTTCCCCCTAGTTTTGCATATGAATTACAAAATATCTGATATTTCCCCAAAACCTCTGACCTTGATGGAGGGGAGATTAAAACTTGCTGGTATGGTTTCAAATGATCTGAAATAACAGCAAGGGGAGACTTGATTCCAAATATTTCTCATATGTTATATCTCCCCTTTTTAGTTTTCATACATAAAGTAAATTTCATAGTGTATAAGGATTATTTGATACTGGAGATATTCATAATCGTACTCTATTTACAAAAGAGAGGAGATATAACAATTTGCTGTTATCTGCTGTATGATCATTTGAAACCATAGCAACAAGTTTTAGTCTTCCCTCCATAAAGGCCAGAGGTTTTGGGGAAATATATATAATTGTTTGGTGGTCCTGAGGTAAGGGCTCGGCAAATAGAGCAAAAGGCGACTTCGTGGCTGGGTTTGAATCTTATGACCGTCAAGAATTATTACCCTACACTGATGATTGCATAAGCATGAAACACTAGTGTCTGTAGGTATAAATGAATAATTATTGTTTTTATATATATATATATATATATATATATATATATATATAGTTATCCACGTGTTTCGTCGTTTACGACTAATCAGAAATGCTGAATCTAGTGAGATCCAAAATCGGGACTCCATGGTTAGAAGCCTAAACCTCTAATCCTAGGCTATCTCGCACAACTGTTAGATGTATCGTGTTTTATGTAGATGTTATTGTATTTGTTTTTGTTTGTGATACTTTTGAATGAATTCAGTTATTTTATACAAAAGTGCATTTTTTTAATCTCTAGATGACAAAACGCGTGTCAGTGGATAATTATATTTTAAACAATATATATGCCGCTCCTCATTTGGGGGTACCAAATTGGTAAAAAAGAAAATTATTCCCAATTCGCATTTAGGTAAAATAGTACTTTCATATAAAATAATTAAATTCATTCAAAAGTATTGCAAATAAAAACAAATAAAATAACATCTATATATATATATATATATATATATATATGGTGATTATAAAGTTACTCCCTGTTTTACAAATCTTTTAATCTATTTATAAATCATATTTATTTTTTTCAAAAAATGAATATTGAGAACAACATATATCAAGTGAGATTTTATTTTCTCAAGCCGCATGGAAACTGCATCAATTGATCTTCTTAGAAACTTCTGTGGAATGGCAGGAATCATAGTTGTTGTTGTTCTTCAAGTTCTTCTAAAGTGGTTGACTTCTGTTAGAGTAAATTTGTTCCTTTAACCTACCCAAAGAAAAAATGTCACATGATGTTAAATCAGGGCTTTTAGCCAGCCATTCATGTGAACCATGTTGACCTAACAATCTCTCAGGAAAATGAATGGCTGAATAAACACTGCCATTCTACAAGAGTTTCTAAGAAGATCAATTGACACTGTTCCTGAGCGACTTTAGAAAATAAAGGTGAATGCTGATGGGCATATTGACATTTAAATAAAATTTCATGTTACATATTTTGTTCTTATATTCATTTTTTGTAAATAAATTACAAGATTTTTAAAGTAAGGAGTAAATTTTTGGTACTTGTGCATTTACTGAACCCTGCTTAAATTATAACGTTATTTAGAAAACCATTCTTAACATGGGGAGAGGAGGGTATTTTTAACTATTCTGTGCTTTCATCTAAAAATTTAATAAAAAGGATATTGTAAAATTTTAATTTAACTTGAAAGTACTATTTAAAAATAGTGTGGTTCATTAAGTGCACAAGCGCCAAATTTTAAATCACCCTCTCTCTCTCTCTCTCTATATATATATATATATATATATATATATATATATATATTCAAAGCACTCAACATTGAGAAAATCACATTCAAACATCGATTAAAATAATAAACTAAAATCAAACATTAAATGCCAGTTATCTATTGTTTATCTGTTACATGTATTTCATGCCTTCCACAATCTTTTTTTCTGCAGCATCTATTATTCAAATAGTTTTTCACCATTGTTATGATACAGTTATTGGCCATTAATTGACATGAAAATAAACACATTAACACTGTTGAAAATCACTGATCAGACATGGCCATTATTAGAATCAGATTAATGTTGAAATGGCAAACACTTCTGCAAAAAATGTTTTTTTTCTCTCTCTCTCTCTCTCTCTCTCTCTCTCTCTCTCTATATATATATATATATATATATATATATATATATATATATATATATATAATGTAAACTCAATAACTGTGGGTATGTATGTGTGTTTTACATAATGTTTTTGTATTCCCAATAAAAAGAAAGATTACATAAAATCTAAAAGAGTATTCTTATTTAAAACTAGTAGGCTGCCAAGCATTGCCCGATCGTAAAAGATGCTTAAATATGATATTTAAATATGATTTTTGCAGGTTTTGTATTTATTATATTATATTGGATCCAATATATAGTAATGATTTAAAAAGTTAAAAAAAATGACTTGTGTGCCATCACTGAGAATCAAAAACGTTTATCTTATGATTTAATTTTTCCTTTGACATTAATGCCTGAACTATGAAAACATATTTGCTGCAAGACTAAAAATTAAAACATGAACCAAGCTATTACGTTACACATGTATACTAGTTATCCTGTTGTTCAACCTTTACCTGGCAAATTCCATTTTTTAATTTTCACACTTTTGCACCGATTAAAGTCTTGCATGGGTTTGAATGCCCTATGTATTAAGTTCTATGTCTGTAGACAAAAAACTGACAGAGGAGTTTGGTAGGCAAAATTTTTAAACAAATATATATATGCATACATAAATATATGCAGAAAGAGATTTGTGTTTATTATAACCTTTTTACACAAATATCATGCAAGTATAAATCATGTAGAATATCTGCATGAATATAATTACACTAATAGTTAACTAAAGATGATCATCCCATAAGAAAACCGAAAAAACTAATAAGGATTTAATTAAAATGAATGTTTAAAAAGAATATGCAAATTAGGTAGAGCTTTTGCTGGTGAATGCAATTTCACAACCCATATATAAGAAAATTGTATTTTCTTTTTAAATAAATAGAAAAAAAGGTTTTTAATATGAATATCAATACACAAAAAACAAATTTATAGAAGTATAGATTTACCAAGGAAGACAACAGAAGTAATTTAAAATTTCTTAAGTGCCCTCATAACATAAGAGAACTATGGAACCTGAACCTGTACTCTGATGAACTCCTAACACTTGTGCTCTTTCAATGTATATATTCCCAACTAACCTGACCAGCAATAAAATCCTGTCGCTGTTTATTTCCCTAGATGTCAAAAAGCCTTTTACCATAATTGTTTCTTCCTTTAGACTGATAGACTTTGGAATTCCCTCCCTGTTTCCAGATTCCCTGACTCTACTAACCTGCAGAAGTTTAAATGTATTGTGACCAGACATTCAACTCTCAACAGTCCCTTGTTAGACTGTAGACACAATCCCAAATAGTAGCCCCTTTTGATCAAGTGGTAATATGCCTTGTTTGAGGTGAAAAAGAATTTTTAAAAATATATATACTGAGATTATGATCTCGACCTGATTATGGTAAGATAAAATATTGTAATATTCATCTGCTTCAGGTGATCAGCAATGAAATTAATTTTTCAAAAATGATTTGATTAAATTAATTGATAACTTTTTATTTTTTCTTGGACCAGTTTACGCATGCAAGAGATGCGTTAAAAGAAAGATATTAAGCATATTTTTTTAACTCTTCTATTTTGCTAGCCAGGCAATGTCATGTAATTCTATTATAATTGAAAAAATAATCCATATCTATATACTATTAAAAAAATTTTTTGCTTTTTCTTTGTGTGAGTTGGTCTCTTCATACATAGATTGAAGCATGTAATTGGTTTACAAAAAGAAAAATAAGCATTACAAAGGCAGTTTTTACAATGTGAAAACCAGAATTATGTTATAACCCATTCAAGAACTTCCTAATTTAATGCTTGTTCAGATACAGAAATCTCTGGGCAGTAGATTTTCGTGTGTTCGTAAATAAGATTCGTCATTATCTCAAGCGTTTTTTTTTGTTTTTTTCTGGTGCTCACAGTGATATCTATATATATTCCAGCAGATGGGTAATTAGTTGGTTTTCTGCATATTTCATGGTCAGTTGAGGTTTGTGTGCCTCTCTGAGAAAGATGAGCCCTGGAGTTCTTAGTTAATGGATTATGTTTGGTTGGACTTAGGTTTTGATTTGGTCAGGCTAAGAATTCGCATTTGCAAGTCTGAAAATCTGTATCATTTTAACCTAAAAAATATAAATCTTTGTTACTTGTATTAACTGGAGTTGTAATTTTATTTGAAGGGGGAATTCTTTTGTTACAGTTTTAACTGAGACCATACAATTGACGATGTGATCAGTATTGGAAGTGAACAACAACTTTAGACCAATACAAGTGGATGATTATTGCCTGTGCAGTGAAAACACATACACACACATATATGCTCATAATGTTAATCTTCAAAAAGACAGGTATAAAATATATGTGTGTATTGGTAATTTTTTTTTTCCAGATGGCATTATTCCTATAGTATGTGACAGGTAGAGGGTGGAAGTCATAAATTTTTACAGGGGTCTTTTGTTTTTTGTTTTTTTGTTTTTTTTTTTCGCTATGGTGAGGATTCAGATTTTGCAAGATTTGTTTGGATACGAGTTAAGTTTGAAATGTAAATTGGTTGACAGATTTTTTTAAAAAATTTCAACTCTCTCCTCACTCTAATGTAAATGATTTTTATTCATTTTTTTTTTTTTTACCTTAATTGCATATTTAATGGTTGACCTATCTTTCTTTAATTCTGCTTTTTTTTCTTTTTTTTTTTTTTTAAGATATTTTATCATTTGCTTTCTAAATCTACTTGCAGGTTTCAAATGTAGATTATTGGATGAAGCCAATTCAACCGAATGGAAGTTATGCCTTTGCCTTTATTAACTTCAACACAAATGGAGTTCAGAAAAAAATTAATTTATCCCTAAATTATTTACATCTTACTGATCCAGCAGGTTATAATATCACAGAAACTTTCACTGGAAAATTCCTTGGAGTTTACAAACCAACTGCATATTTACACACATTAGTTAACCCAACTGGAATCTTCATGGCAACAGCTGTTCCTCTCTCAGTATATGGGCGATATTAATTCATGGAAAAAAAATGATCTTACCCAAATATTTTTTTAAATTGTTAAATAAAATGGGTGTTAAGTTAAAAAAAACATAAAGCAAGTTATCTTTCATCGTGTCAGATAATTGAAGTCAAAACCTTATTTTCCTTTCTTTTTTTTTTTTTTGTCTATAATCATGCATAAAATCATGTAAGCAAAAGAAAAATCTAAATTGTTTTTAAATCCAGTATTTTTAGAAAAAGGGAAAATGTACAATATGGTTAATGATAATCTGCACATGACAGAAAATAAAATGTATAAATATTGAAGAGTCTGAATTGCTTGAAAACAAATGAAACAATCTCTGTAAATACATATATAAAAAATTAACAAAAAAAACATTTCCCTCTTCATTCTCCATTTTATAACTTTTATAACCAATAAATATGCATTCCAATAAATTTTTAATAAAAAATATATACCTGTATACATTTCATATTTTTTGTTTTAACAATCTGTATAATATTAGAGTTATGATAGTTTTGGAGTTTCTTCATGAGCAAATAGAAACCTGGGCAATTATACAGTATGAGGCCAATATGAAAATCAAATTCCAAGTAAAAATTGTTTCATATAGTTGCCTACTAGGCAAAAATAAGTATCATCACTAAAACTAAAGAAAAATTATTGAGTAAAAGTTTAATGCAGAATAAAAATCAGTTTTCATATTTTGCTGATCTGCCATTAATAATAGTGGAAATACCCGTAAAGCAGGCGGGGGGGGGGGATAAGTCAGTTTGTCATTTGTAATAATAAATGGTGGATCGGCAAAATAAATAAAATTCTACTGGATAATTTTTCCTAATTTTTGATGAGGATACAAGTGTGTGTGAAAGGTGATAACGTACATACAAACATATACAGTGTATCACAAAAGTGAGTACACCTCTCGCATTTCTTCAAATATTTAAGTATATCTCTTCATGGGACAACACTGAAAAAATGATTTTTTGACACAATGAAAAGTAGTCAGTCTGCAGCATATATAACACAGTTAATTTATTTTCCCCTCAAAATAACTCAAAATATAGCCATTCAAAGCTAAATTCCTGGCAATAAAAGTGAGTACACCCCTAAGAAACTACACCCCTAAAAAGTAAGTACAATCCTAAAAAACTACACCCCTAAATGTCTAAATCGAGTACTGCTTTTTTCCCCCTCCAAAATGTCATGTGACTCATTAGTGTAACTATACCATGTGTTCATAGGGAGTAGGTCTATTCAAATTTGTAGTGCAGCAGTTCCAACATGGCACCACATGGCAAAGAACTCTCTAAGGATCTTAAAACGTATTGTTGCGCTATATAAGGATGGTCAACGCTACAAGAAGATTGCTAACACCTTGAAACTGAGCTGCAGCATAATGGCTAAGATCATCCAGCATTTTAAAAGAGTAGGGTCCGCTCAGGACAGGCCTCGAGTAGGTCGTCCAAAGAAGCTGAGCACACATGTTAAGAGTCACATCCAAATGCTTTCTTTGAAAGATCAGTGTAGGAGTGCTCCTTGCATTGCTGCAGAGATTAAAGAGGTTGGGGCTCAGCCTGTTAGTGTTCAGACCATATGCCGCACACTGCACCAAATTGGTGTGCATGGCTGTCACCCCAGGAGGAAGCCTCTTCTGAAGGCAATACACTAGAAAACCCACAAACAGTTTGCTGAAGACATGTCAACAAAGCCCATAGATTACTGGAACTGTCTGATGGGACAAAATTTAATTTGTTTGGTTCTGATGGCCTTCAGCATGTGTGGCGGCAACCAGGTGAGGAGTACAAAGATAAGTGTGTCATGCAATCAATCATGGTGGTGGGAATGTCATGGTCTGGGGCTGCATGAGTGCTGCATGTATTAGAAAGTTACATTTCATTGAGGAAAACATGAACTTCAATATGTACTGTCAAATACTGCAGCAGAGCATGATCCCCTCCCTCCAGAAACTGGGTCGCAGAGCAGTGTTCCAGCATGACAATGACCCAAAACACACATCCAAGACAACCACTGCTTTACTGAAGAGGCTGAGGTGATGGACTGGCCAAGCATGTCTCCAGACTTGGAATATTGAGAGTTGATATGTTACATGCTAATATTGGCAACTTTTCGTGAGGGGTGTACTCACTTTTGTTGCCAGGGATTTAGCTTTTAATGGCTATATTTTGAGGGGAAAATAAATTAACTCTGTTATATATGCTGCAGACAGACTACTTTTCATTGTGTCAAAAAATCATTTTTTTCAGTGTTGTCCCATAAAGAGATAAACTTAAATATTTGAAGAAAAGTGAGGGATGTACTTACTTTTGTGATACACTGTATGTATGTGAAGGTTCCCCTCCTTCAAGAAGAGAAATCCTTTATTTTGTGAGTGAAAAAAAAAAGAACCCACTTTTGGGATAGTACCTGCTCTATTCAGAATATTAAGCATTTTGGATTATGACGCAATCTGGGATATTGAGACTTCCCCCTTTCCCCGTCGAAGAGAAATTATTTCAATTATCAGTTAAAAAAAACAGCAGTGCTATTAAAATTTTTTTTTTTTTTTTTTTTACAAAAAAGTCACCACTTCTCAAGTTGCCTCCGGGTCTTGATGATAAGAGTTAATGAGTGTTCGGTAGTCAATGAGAAAATATCGTAATAATTGTTAATAATGGAAATTTGGTAAATTGGATTACTTTAGGGTACGGCTCATCAAGAACTTGTTTATATTGGATTTGAAGATGACCATATTTTAGTCAATGGGAAAGCAGGGAAATGGAAGAGAGTTTCACAGGTGTGCAGTTCTAAGAAAGAATCTGTTTAGATTTAGGCATAAATAAGGAGCGAGGGAAATTATTGATAGTGGTTTCAACTAGATGAGTGTGTTTTGTGAAAGTTTAGCAAGGGGGGAGACTATGGATTGGAAGTTAGATGAGCACTTGCCATGAAAATAATGATAGAGCAGAAACAGGCTTGCAACGTCTCCTCTGTGGGAAAGAGGTTGCAAGGAAGAGAAAAGGGCATCCTCTACTAGGCTACGAAGTATTTTGAACTCTGTCAAGGTGAATGATCTTAGGATGTGATTTGGGAGATCATTGATGTAGATCAGGAAGAGAATAGGGTTTTGGATGGACTCCCTGAGGGACTCCAGCATTAATACTGTGAACTTCTGATTTCTGCCCATCAACCACTTATAAACCTATCAGAGAGAAATGATTTAATAATTGAGAAGACAACGAATATATAAATGTGTTTAATTCTTTTTTTTTTTTTTTAAATTCAATTTTCACCCCAAACAAGGCACAGTGCCACTTTGAAGCAGGGGGCTACTATCAGGGACTTAATTTGCGGGGTCATTATGAACGGAGATGAGTAGAAAGATGTTTGTTGACATTACACTTGAACTTCTGCATATCGTTGCAGTTGGGAAAGCAGAATCCCGGAAGGGAGTTCCAAAGACCCACAGTTCTGGGGAAGAAACTATTGGAGTAAAAGGCTTTCTTGCACCTAGGGATCTCTACTGTAAAGGGATGAGACTTAGTAGCTTGTCGGGGGTAGTTACGTCGGGGAGGTACAAGTGTTTGCAGTTCGTCAGAGCATTCACCATTGAAGTATTTGTAGAACAGGCAGAGGGATGCAACATCTCGTCGATGGGACAGAGGCTGAAGCCTAGATGACAGTTCAGGACCTATCAGGTTGGCGACTCTCTTTTGAACCCTGTCCAGGAGCGAGAGACAAGCAGCAGATGCACCAGCCCAGATGTGACAACAGTACTCCATACATGGGCGAATGGTTGCCTTATAGTCAGGCGTAAGTAGTTTTCTAGCACGGTAGAGGGAGCCAACCTTCCTTGCAGCAGCCTTGGTAATGCTCTCAATGTATCTATTCCAGTTCATATTCCCTGTAAACGTTAGGCCGAGGAGTTTAAAAGAAGTACTTTCAGGCAATGTGTTCTTGGCCATTGCTATTGGTGGTAGAGAAGGTTTCTTGTAGTTATTGAAGTAAACAAGCTTAGTCTTAGCAGCATTGAATGTGACTAACCATTTTTGTCCCCATTCCACTACGGATTGGAGGTCATCCTCTAGTGTTTCTGCCATTTCCTTGGATATGTGTTCATTTGTTTTCCCCTCATATCTGTTATAGAGAGTGGTGTCATGCTAAATTGTTTCTCAACATGTTTTATTAAATCTATATACTTCTAATAAGATGTAATCCCTATCTTGGTTTTATTGAACTTTTACATCTGGTTAAGATTATTTTATGAATATCAGAAATCTAATATCCATATTACTTCTGAGTTTACTGTAGTGATTCACCATTCAATTGTACAATCCATAAATTTATTCAAGCTGTAAATACTTGACTAAAAAATAAGATGGAAAGCTTACCACCATGACTTAAACATCAACAAATCCAGAACACCTGTCTCAGCTGAATGCTCCACTTCACCCAGAACTTTTAAAAAATGAACTTCCAGTCAACTCTCAGAGAACAAAAGAAGATTGAAAGATCTACCAAATTCTACCGACTAAAATCCACTACCCATCTCTATCAGAGTCCTCACCTTGACAATTTTGAAAATTCCATGTTAAACTTAGTAAAAAAAATTAAATTTAAGAAACCTAAATACCACCATAATCCAGTCGCCCAAAAAATTAATAATTTTGCCAATAAAGTTAGTTTTACTGACAAAACTGAAAATTACTACAAAGTAGACTACCTTACATATAAAAAAACTCATCTATAAGGAACTCAATAAATCTTACAAAATAGTTCCCCTCAGTACATTAGATTCCCTTAATGCGAAGGCCGAAAACTTACTCACCTTAATGAACATCCACAACTTCACTAAAATAATTACTCCAGGTATCCCTAGATTCATCCCCAAGGACCATAAACCTAACTTTCATTACGACTCTTTCATTAGATTAATCTGTCCACCTAGCTTGGATCTGGATGCTGTAAGTAAAAAATTCCTAGATAAAATCATCTCTATAAGAGAAAAAGTTAGCCTCCCTCTCTGGCAAAGCTCTGACTCTGTAATTAATTGGTTCCTTTTCCTTAAAAACAAACATTTACTAAACTTTATAACTTTCGATATCATCAATTATTATCAATCTAGTTCTCCAATTCTCTTAAATAAAGCCCTAATCTTCACCAAAAGGAATTCTGACTTGACAAATTTTAAAATTAAATCAATCCTCCTAGCTCAAAGATCTCTAATACAATTTAATAAGTTCTGGACCAGAAAGGACACTCCTAATAACTTTGATATTTTAATGAGTTGTTTTGATTCAGCGAGGGTGACAGATTTAGTGGGGTTGTTCTTGCTGAAAGAACTCCAACACAAATTTAGACATATCCAAGGGGGCTTATATAGAGACAACACCCTATATACCACCAAAGCCAGGCCAAGAGAATATAATAATAAAATCAAGAAATTACATGATTTCTTTAATAACTTCGGCCTCTCTATATAACTATCAAACCTATAAAAAAAAAACTTCTAATTTTCTAGATGTTACATTAAACCTTAACAGCGAGACATATAGCCCCTACCATAAACCATAAACCCAACCTTAAATTCTTATACGTTCATAAGTCCTCTATCCACCCTAATTCTATTATAAAGTCTACAGTACCATTTTTTATTTTTATTTTTTTTTTTACATGGTAGTCACCACTTATCCCCGAGTGGCTTCCAGGCCTTGATAAGTGTTATTGCATATACAGTAATCAATGGGATATCACAGTAATTGTTAGTAATGGAGATTTGATAAAGTGTCTTACTTAAGGGGCCGATTCATCAGCAATTTGTTTATGTTGGACTTGAAGACATCCAAGTTGTAGTCAGATGGGAAACAGGCAAATAGAACAGTTCCATAGGCGGGCACTGCTAAGAAAGAAGCTTTGTTCATGGAATCTGCATTTTGATTTAGGCACAGATAAAGAGTGGGGAAAATTATTGACAGTTGTTTCAGCTAGACAGGTGTTTTCCGTGAAATATTGGCAAGGAGGAACTAGAGATTGGAGCTCAAACAAGCACTCCCCGTGGAAATAACGATAAAACAAAGACAGGCTTGCAAAGTCTCTTCTATGAGAGAGAGGTTGTCGGGAAGAGAAAAAGGCATCCCCCCCCCATTAAGGCACAAAGTCTATTTTGTACTCTGTCAAGGCAGGATAGGCTGTTTTTAGCAGCTCCTGCCCAGATGTGGCAGCAGTACTTCATCCTTGGATGTACTTTGCTTTTATATAGATAGAGAATTGCATCAGCAGTGAGATATCTTTTGGAGCGGTAAAAGGATCCTACCATTTTTCCAGCGACCTTGGCAACAGACTTGATGTACGTGTTCCATTTCAGATCAGGAGTAAAGATTAATCCCAGAAGCTTGTCAAAACATGGAGCCTCCCCAAGACAAGAGCCATCCATTTCATCCATCCGTCTTGAGAAGAATTTCTGCTCTTTCTGCTGACAAAAAACCTTTAACCAAAATGCCACCGTCTTCAATGCCCTAAGGAATTCTGGATACAAAGAAAAAATTAAATATAACTGTCTTACTCCATCTATAGGCCGCCTAAGATCCATGATTACCCACAACATGACCCATAATAAACCACCTATAAGATATACCACAATTAATAACAATGAACTACACTACCATCATAATCAGAATCAACATTTTAATCCTAATAATCCTAAATCATCCAACCACCTTAGGAGAAAGAAAAACATCTGGTTTAATCTATTTAGCTCAAATGTTAATACTAATATACCTAAAGAAATTTTTAATATTGTACAAAATTCTTTAAAGTACCCACATTGATATAGTGCTATCTTTTAATAAAAACTCGATTAGGATTTTCTACTCAACTATGCTGAATTTAGAACAAAGAACCTTAACATCTAACAATAAAAAAATCAAATTGGCCTAAAAATCCCTTTTCCAATTAAGCCTAAAAACAATTGCAAGCTTAATTGCCTACTTAACAATGATTGCATCCATAGGGATGTTATATATTCTTGCACAATAACAGAGCTACCCCATAATTCCCTCACAACAGACTCCAATATTCTCTTGACATCTTCTCCCCCCCCCCATCTTCCATCTGATTGAATCACTGATCAAATAAGTGAGCTAAACAGTCAGTCGACTAACTACCCCATTACTAATAGTAATAATGATAATAATAAGAAAAATAATGATTCTCCTGATAATTATCCTAACACTAATAACACTGATAATCACAGCAACACTTTTATACTTATTAATCCAACTTCCACTCACCTCAATGAACAAAATTTAAGCAATCCCCCTACCTCAAACCCCAATACAAATCAACAAACCAATAATAGGCCCCGAGCATCTCATAAAATACACACTTATATCGGCGCCACCTCAACTTTAATAAAGACCAGAATATCTAACCACAATTCTTTCCTTTAACAACCAAAACCATAATAATAAGCAAAAAACTTCTCTAACTACTTTAATCAAAAAACTTAGATCTACTAAAACTCCTTTTTCAATTAAATGAACTATCCTAAAAAAAAATTAAGTCGTACACCCCAGGCTCTTGTTACCTCTGCACGTCTGAAGCTATAACAATAATTACTTATCCCCAAAATTAATAATATAATAAATTCTAAAAGTGAACTAGTCTCCTTTTGCAGGCATAAGACTAAATTTAAATCTGGTCAAGTTGAAATTACTTAACTTTAAATAATTCTCTTAAAATCTCAAAATTTTGCATCAATTACAGATTTCTTCCTTCCACTTCCTCAGCACTTTATTACCCTATTAATTTATATATTCCCTATCCTTTTCTCTCTCTCCATTGATCGGCTGGCCATGCTCCCCCCACCTCGTGAACTCTATTAGAATGCCTATGCATGTGTTCATGTATTTATCTTCTATGTATATGCAGACCTTGGCATCTATACTCTGACGTGTAATGCTTGTATTCATATGTGCATTTGTGGGTGCTTATGCATAGGTGTATATATATATATATTTGTATGGGAGTTTGAGTATAATTCTTCTTACTTTTTTCTTTTGTTTTTATTGCTTGCACTATGACAGTCTGCGAGTACCAGCCACCTTCTTCTCCCTCCAATTCTCCTTTACTCTTTCCTCAACCATTACAATCCACTAAAACTCTCAATAAAATTCACCAATCTTCCTATAAATTCTTTCTCGCTAGAAGTTTACAGCCCCCATTTTTTTTTTTTTTAAATACTTTTGCTTCAACCTCGTTAATGCTGCCCATAATTCCACCAAACCATATTCACTGACCTATTCCACTTCACCCCCAAATACCCTAATTTTTACAGCGATAAGGTGTCATAACAACCAGATCATGATCCTCCCTTACCCCACAGCGTTGAACTGCTTTGATTTTGGGTCAATACCTTCCCTCATCATTGAATTAACTCAGTCCACTGTGTGCTATCTTTCTCTACTTATTCTTCAAGTGGCTTTCTCTTCAGTTAAACTCACAAACTGGACTTCTTCATCTGTGCCTATTCACATAGAAATGTATTTTTTGGACCATTTATAAACTCCAACAACATGAACTCGGACTACCACAAACATGGATATTTTACTTTCACCACCTTCGATTCACTCTATTTTGGACTCAACAACTACAGGAACACTCTCTCATATGAAACCATTTTTCCTTTTTACCCCACTTCATCTGTTTCATTGTTCTATATTTCATTTTCATGCAAGTATGATCCTTTTCATACTTAGTTTCTTTAAATACTTTACAGACAAAACTTTTTTATGCTACCTCCTCCCCTCTGACGAGAAGGAAAGTATTTCTTCAAATCTCCACAGATTAAAGACTTTCACCTCCATTTGTGTTTTCTTTCTGAATAATAAATATGTGTTTAACTCTTGCTAAATTGTTTCTCAACATGTTTTATTAAACCTATATATATATATATATATATATATATATATATATATACAGGGTTATTCAAAAATCAAGAGACTTTATTCAAAAATATAAAGACTTTTTCAGATATAAAAAAAAAATTATTTTTAAATTTTACCCTTAATGGTAGAATCAAATCAAGGTATGGAGAACAATATGAACTCGGATGGTTCTGCTAACAAGAAACCCAGAGTAATGATGAATGAATCTCTTTTTGAGTTAATAAAAAGGCTTGTTGGGCAAAATGTACCTGCAACGGAAATTATGCAGATGACAGGACAGAGCAAGTCTGTGTATAAAGCAGTTTCAAAGATAAGAGAAAATCCAGATTCCTCTTATTCTGAGAATTATGGAAAATCAGGGCGACCTACAACACAGCATCCTGACTTGGTAAACAATATTATTAATGAAGACCAGTCGTTAACTCAAAAAGGGATTCAAAGTTTGAAGAAAAATTTGGATTTACCCCGAATCAAACCTCCGTTTGCAGACTTTTGAAGGAAGCGGGGCTAACAAGAAAAAGGCTGAAGAGGAAGGCAGCTGTCGTTAACACGAATAATCACCGTGAAAAAATGAGAGAATACGGCAGGGCTTTTGTGGGATATCGAAACCGCGAAGTTTTGTTTCTGGATGAAACAGGCTTTAATTTGCACACATCCAAAAATTATGGATATTCGCAAATTGGTGTAAGCCCAGTTACTTATGTGCCCCCTTCTAAAGGACAAAACCTATCAGCCTGCTGTATTATTTCACAGTTCAGCTTATCCTATTACAAACTGATTGATGGATCATTTAATGGGGAGAGGTTTCTTGAGTTTCTCGTCGGGGCTGTTAATGAGGGTGTTTTAAGGAGAAATGTAGTCTTAGTAATGGATAACGCCCCAATCCACAAGACAATTGTTGTTAAAGAGTTTTTAGAATCTCACCAGATTGAAGTTGTATATCTTCCCCCCTACAGCCTTGACCTTAACCCTATAGAAATTTTTTTTAGTATGGTTAAGTCTAGATACTCGGCCATAAGACCTCGTGCTGTTACTAGGGAAGAATTAAAAATTAATGTTGGTAATGTTTTGGAAAACTTAAATGGGGAGGATGTGCAAATTTTTGAAAATCTCATAAGAAATATGTGGGACCTAATCTACCAAGTAATAACAGGTGTTGAATAAATGAAATTATAAAGTCTCTTGATTTTTGAATAAAGTCTCTTGGTTTTTGAATAAAGTCTTTATATTTTTGAATAAAGTCTTTATATTTTTGAATAAAGTCTCTTGGTTTTTTAATAAAGTCTCTTGGTTTTTGAATAAAGTCTTTATATTTTTGAATAAAGTCTCTTGGTTTTTGAATAAAGTCTCTTGATTTTTGAATAACCCTGTAAATAAAATAAAAGTTACAATAAGTTTACTAAGGTAATCAAAATGGTAAACTTCAAATATATTATAAATATTAAAGAGTTAATATTTACAAGTAAAATAAACTCAGCCAGATGTAAAAAGCTCAATAAAACCAAAAAGGAAATAGAGCTTATAATATGAACAAATGATTAATAAAACATGTTAAAAGACATCTTGAAAAAGAGTTAAAAACATATTTAATTTTAAAAAAAGAAGCACAAGATAAGTGGATAGTCCTTAATCCGCAGAGTTTCGAAGAAATACTCTCCTTCTCATCAGAGGGCAGGAATTAGCAAAATGCAGGGTCGGATTTTGCATATAAAAGTATTTAATGAAACTACAAGTAAGTCAAAGATCTTACTTGGTTAAAAAAAGGGTGAGGTAAGGGGAACAAGAGGCAAAAGAAAAATAATAAAAAGATTTCGCATGAATGGATAGTCCGGTGAAGGGTAAAAATCCAAAAATGGTAAAATCCAAAACGGTCGAATTTAAAATTTCAATCCAATGGGTAAATTCCAAATGGTCCAAAATCATCCAAAAGGCAGAGTTCCTTGGAAAAATGCGCAAATGGAATGAATTTTAAATCATTAAAAGAGAAGCACTAGAGATAATATTTAAAACACGTCTGTCAAGGCTGGATGAATCAAAAAAATTAAGGCTTAAAAAAACCCCGAAAAACGGTGATTAAGAAATTAAGAGTATGTATGTATATGTGTATATGTATATATGTATGTGACTGTATATATGTATATATAATTTTCTATTTTTTATTTATTTTTTATTTAATTACTTTCACTTTATATATATATATATATATAACAGACGCCCCATTTCTTAGACTTGGCCATTTATTTGTTCTTCTGATTAGTTTTCTTAATTTAATTCTGGGACTTTCACGTGCATATCTAAGCTGACCTAATTATTAATGCTAACTTTCGTGCTTTTTGTCTGGGTCAGTTTGACCTTGCTTTTCAAATTTAAACTGTCACCGTTTTTCGGGTTTTTTTAAGCCTTAATTTTTTTGATTCATCCAGCCTTGACAGACGTGTTTTAAATATTATCTCTAGTGCTTTTCTTTTAATGATTTGGAATTCATTCCATTTGCGCTTTTTTCCAAGGAACTCTGCCTTTTGGATGATTTTGGACCATTTGGAATTTACCCATTGGATTGAAATTTTAAATTCGACCGTTTTGGATTTTACCATTTTTGGATTTTTACCCTTCACCGGACCTTCACCATTCATGTGAAATCTTTCTATTATTTTTCTTTTGCCTCCTGTTCCCCTTACCTCACCCTTTTTTTAACCAAGTAAGATCTTTGACTTACTTGTAGTTTCATTAAATACTTTTATATGCAAAATCCGATCCTGCATTTTGCTAATTCCTGCCCTCTGATGAGAAGGAGAGTATTTCTTCGAAACTCCGCGGATTAAGGACTATTACAGGCTTCCGTATATTTTTGTAAAAAAGCGCAAATTTTGATTTCAATCTCTGTCATTTTAAATAATCAAATCGAAACGAATTTTTTTTGGGGTCGATTTTTCTTTTGCAATTTTTATTATCTATTATATTATATGAATATATTTTTTTAATATTGGAAACCTGTTATATAAAAAATCGGTTTAAACTTCATATCGCATAATATTTGAATTTAATATCATTTAAAGCTTTTTAAAAATAATTATTTTTTAGAATTCATTTTTTTTTGTTGTAATTCAAATAATTATGTTACCGAGAAAAAAAATCAAGAAAAATTGTTCATTTTATTTTTTTTAACATAATATTAATGATTTTATGCCCAATTTTATTTACAACTTTGAGGTAAGTGAAAAAAATTATGGGATTTTATCTATCTCCTATATATATAAAAGCGAAAATGTTTGTATGTATGTATATATGTATGTATGTTTGTATGTGCGTTTGTATGTCTCACAAAAACTTTCGACACGGGTCACGGATTTTCACGAGATTGGTATCATTTTAAAGCTCGATCCTTCGCCCGACAATATTGAAAAATTGGCCACAAGCATTAATTCCTTCACCCTAAAATCATCAATTTTCTACAGTGAGGGGTCAGCAAAAACCGTCCTTTCATGACAAGTTCGCTTCTACGCATGCGCAAATGACGCAAATGACGTCGGAACATTAAAAAAACCGACCTAATTTTGTCAACATTGTCTTAGCTCACTTCATTAGAGTGCGGCCTCATTATCTAAAGGTTTTGGTTCGAATCGTGGTGTGAGATGTCTTTTCTTTTTTTTTTTCGATTTTTAAATGTTTAATATTGAAACGGTTATTTAAGCCATTTTTCACGCTCTATGTCTTTTTTTTTTTTTTTTTTTGGTTTTTTATTTATTTTTCAGCTTTTTTAAAGAAGCTTTAACGTTCGTTTTTCTGGGTTTTTTTTCCATCACATTCGCGTTTTCTTTTTTTGTTTTTGTTTTTCCAATTTTTACATTTAACATCGTTTGTTTGCCTTACGTTAGTTTTTTTTTGTGTTTTTTTCGATTTTTTAAAGTTTTAACATTTATTTTATATAAAATATTTAATAATTTACTATTTAATATTCAAAAATATTTACTTCGCTTATTCTTATGTTTTGATTAACACCCCCCCCCCTGCCCGAGCACACACACCTCTAAACACCCGGGCAATGCCGGGTACCCCCCCCAGCTAGTCTATATATATAAAAGCGAAAATGTGTATGTATGTATGTATGTGTGCTTGCTTTTTGTGTATTTTCTTTTTGTGTGCTTTTTTGACCGCGCTTCTCGGTTGGCTTGCTCCTTCTTAAAACTTTTTTTTATGCTGTCTAAATAATAATATCTACAACTAAAGAACTCGGGTCACAGCTATCTTTAATTTACCTGACTTTTGCAAGCTATTTTTAAGATATTTGTTGATCGCCGTGTAGCGGGGAAAACAGAAACTGGCTTCTAGCGCAAAACTAGGTCAATCATCATGTGACTTAACGTTCTCGCACCTGTTAATTTCGCTTTATAAACGTCAACTTAACACACTTATCAATTCATCTATTGTCAGGGTCGGGATGGTTAGGTCGCAGGTTTTTTTTTTCCATTTCCTTTCCACCTCCATGTCAAAGGTTTGGGGTTCAAGCCTACCTTTCTACTAAAACTTTTTGTTTTCTTTTACACCTCCAAACACCTGGCCAACATTTTTTTTTTTTTTTTTAAACAGGGTTGTTTTGATCTACCTTCCCCAACACACACATCTCCAAATACCCAGGCAACGCCGGGTACCCCCCGCTAGTATATATATGAATATAACTATTTTTTATTTATTTGATCTTTCCAGCTTTAAAAAAATGTTGAAATTGTGCAGCCTGTTCTAGACTCACACAAAACACGCATTCACATCTGAAGCCACTTTTCTTGTCATACACATACGCGCACACGTACATATATTCACATTCATGTACATACACTCACATTCACGTGCATACACACATACGCTAACGTGCACACATACGCGCACACATGGGCAACGTCACTTCCCTTAAAGGAAATCCACACATGCGCAAAAGACCACTGGAAGCAACTACAAAACAAGAGAACTGAGCTGTTTCCTTCTTTTTTGATTCGGCTCCCGACCTAAGCGGTCGACGGACCAACTACTCCCTTTTGGGGCACGCATCACGTCCCCTGCTACTATTCGTGAGGCAAGAGTCAACAGACAGTACGTACACCTTACACACTTTCTCTCTCCATGGCCTGGATTGATTGTCTCTGTCTCTCACTCTCTCTCTCTCTACAACAATAGACTTTCCTTCTCACCAGAAGAGCGAGAGACACACGCCAAACTAAACACGTGATGTACCCTTTCATTTAATTTGTTTCTTCACAAAATAAATTCTAGTTCGTTTATTTCAAATAGACGCGTTGTTCGTTCCTTTTTCAATTCAATTCATTTTTCCTATTTTGTACGACTGTGGGACATGTATAATATATCCACCAGTCTCACTGGTGACACCCGAATGTGAGATGAACACGCACTTCCTTCTATACTACAAGTCTCGCAACAAACTGGCGACCGACTGACGTGAAACGAGCACGCATGGCGACCCTACTTTTTTTTAAAAATGAATTGTTTTGAGCGAGACGCGCGTTTTATTTGATAAAGAAAAAACAAATTCTTCAACAAAGAAAAACAAGTAAACTACTACCGACAAGAATCTCAACAAGCAACAATGGCATTGAACCCTCCTTTTTCCTCTTCGCGCTAACGGACCTCATTTTTCCAGAACTCTTTTCCTTTTCAGACAAACGGCACATCAACCCGCTAACAGCGAGAGACGCACGCCAAACTAAACACGTGCTGTACCCTTTTCTTTCATGTGTTTCTTCACGAAATAAATTCTAGTTCGTTTAATTCAATTTAACATGTTGTTCGTTTCTTCCTCAAAACAATTCATTTTTTCTATTTTGTACGACTGGGGGATATGTATAATATATCCACTAGTCCACCACAAATTGGTGACACCCGACGTGAGAAGAACACGCATTTCCTTCTATACCACCAGTCCACAACAAATTGGTGACCCGAACGTGAGATGAACACGCATTTCCTTCTATACCACCAGTCCACAACAAATTGGTGACCCGAACGTGAGATGAACACGCATTTCCTTCTCTATCCACCAGTCCACTACAAAATTTTTATTGACCTACATTTATTTTTTTCAGCGTAACATGAAATATGGGGGGGGGGGTAGAACACCTAAAAAAAAAAAACCCTCTAACATATTTAACGAAATCTACTTTTAATATGTAAGTTTTTATTTAATAATGAATAAATATCGAAAATTTCAGGTAAATATGACTATTATTTTATTTTTGCTAAATTTTGAAAACAGGTGTGTCAACGGCTTAAAACACGTTACTACATAGGAACGTTGTTTTAATGCGTCGATAATGTAAACATGATTTTTGTTTCGCATTTTCATTATTTTCATAAGCTGTAAAAAATTAAAAAGAAAATATTAGCAGTTTATTTGAAGCTTCTTCTTTTAAATAGAAAAAAAAAAGTCAGGATGATAATAATCGCGCGTTGGACAAGAACCCTTTTTTTTTTTTTAGTTCTTAGAAAGGAAGAGGAACTTCCGAAGCAGGCTGTACTACTTTGCCTTTACACCGCCGCAAAATGTCACGTGATCGAGAGGTCATGTTATATAGACGCGCTTTTCACTAAGTTTATTATTGTTTGCTGCCATACTTATAGGTAAGTTGAACAAAAATTCTCCAATGTGCTTATTTTATTTAGAGAGAGAGAAAAAAAAAAAATGAAAACTTATATCAACAATTCTTCGATTTAAAAACATAATTCAAATGCTTTCTTTTTTCCATTGTGTCTGCGTTGTTTATTGTTTATTTTATTGAAATTTATTTAATTCATTTTGTTTTTAAACATGTTGTTTATTATTAAAAAGCGATGGTATTTATGCATTTTAACATCCTCTTATGCAAATTTAGAAAGCTATTTTTACATAGGGGACAGCGACTTTCTTAACTCTTTCCCTGTCGCGGACGGAACTTTCTTCAAATAAAAACAAGAAAGTGCACAAGTAGGGAGAAATTCCACACTGGTGTGGTGAGAAATTATTAGTTTTCTTTTTGCTGAAAAAAAAAAAAAAGTAAACAAACCTTTTTTCTTTTACTGTGCGTTAGTTTGGTTCCGTACTGCTACTATTACGACTACTATATATATATTTTTTAGGTGCTTATGCACTTTTATTACCGCGCTATCTTTTTAAATGCTATTTTCGGTAAATATTCAGATTATTTACAACAGAACGCCGACCACTCTAATTTGTTTTTTTTAGAGGTAATCGGGGTCGCTGACAACCAATCTGATAATCAAACCCGGGGCAAATTTACCGTTTGCATGGTATTAACCCCTGCACCCATGAACTACTTTCCGCCATTTTACAGCTTCCTTTTACGCATGCGCGGCAGCATAAACGAAGTTTGTTGAATGTGCTTTCACGTAAAGAACTGCATTTTCAGATGGCGTACGAATCTTTTGTGGAACATTTAAACTTATACGAAAAAGAAAATCACACCAAGTGGGAGGGGGGAGTAATGTCGGAAAGACTTTTTTTTTTGTCTTACGTAGTTTTTAATGCGGTTTACAAAAACATAAGCACCAAAAATGTTATGTTTTTCGTTTTTTTTTTTTTTTTTTTTTTTTTTTTTGCTGGAGGGGTATTGAATTATAGAACTTGTGTGGCTTAACAGGTGCATCTGCAGTTTAATTAACCGTTTTTACTTAACGCACCGACATTTACCGATTAGAACACCATTTACTGTTTACATTCGGGGCGTTGGTGGTGTTGTATTTTCTTGCGCATTTCTTTGGTTTTCAATCGGAAAAAAATCTTGTTATTTATTTGCCCTGCTATTTGACCAAAATATCTTAATACCCGCAGCCCGTGGAAAGTCTAAATATGATATTCGTTTTCAGCATACTCGAAAAACAAAAGTCGTAATTTTAAAGGTGAGTGTTGAGTTTGAATGTTCTCTCCTTTTATTTATTTATTTTTTATTTTTATTTTCTTGTGAACCTGAAATATTATTTAGGGTAAATTTTTACGACGTGTACCAGAATTATAAACACCCCCACCTCCCCATGTTAAGAATGGCTTTCAGAATAAACACCCCCAATCTCAGAATCCGTTCTTAACATGGGGAGTTCGAGAGTGTAGAGAACTAGGATATATAAATCCTAATCCTGTTACAAAAGAAAATAATGAAATGAATGGAATGAAGGAAACAAAAACTCAATTGCTGGATAAGATAAACGTGTCGTTTATTTACTGTTGAAAGAATGAATGTTTTAGATATAACACGTGTTCATGTCCGCGCGGGTGTAACCATCGTGGGACTGGTAGTATAGAAGGAAAAAGGAAATGTGTGTTCATCTCACGTTCAGGTCACTATCGTTTGTTCACGCGTGGGAAGAGAAGTGAGTAATGTAGTGTAAAATGGGAATGATAGTCCAGCGTGTAGACAAAGAAAAGGATAGACGGTTGACATCAGTTAAGCCGTGCGCCATGTTAGCAGTCAGCTACGCAAAGGTATTCTCAGGGACAAGTTGTATATATAGAGAGAGAAAAAGTGAGAATGTCAATCCAGTTCATGGAGAGAGAAAGCGTATAAAGTGTACGTATGGTCTGTTAGCTTTTTGTCCCACATAGTAATAAGTGGCATGAGGCACGCGCGTTCGGAAAAGGCACGCTGTCGGTCCGTAGACCGCCCAGCTTGGAAGCTGGTCCGAAAAAAAAGAAGCTGCGGTGCAAGTCTATAAATGGGCCACAACAAATCTATCTTTTATACAATAAAAATCTGAAAAAAATCTTTATAATGTACATACTTGTTACTGCATGAAAATGTCATATTCTAAAAATCACATAAATCGATCAAGTAGTTTTTTTTTTATTTAAGAAAATCAAATATTATCGGATGATTCATCGAAGAAAAAGCCACACACCATCTTGTTTGAGAGATAACGCAACTAACGACTCCTGGCGGAAATATGGGTCAACAAGGGCAGTACATGCAGATCATCGAATATTTTATCAATCAAATACTTTTATTCATTTTTTTTTTTTTTAATTTTTATTTTTTTTTATTTTTTTTTTTTTTAAGAAAATCAAATTTTACGATTTTTAGGGATAATAAATAAATTGACTGTCACATTGCAGAGGAATTTTTAGCGGGCATTTTAAAAAATGTGGTTGATTTGTGTATTATGTAGTTTTTAATGCTTTTTAATTGATCTAAAAAATCAGTTTTCATGAACAGTTTACAAAACCATTACCGTTTTTCCGTAAGTAACGTGCCAAAATTTATCGAGCAGAATAATGATTAACATTTCACAAAAATTCTGTGTTTACATTGGCTGTGCGGAGGAGAGCGGCGACGGTGTTGCGGCTGAAATTTACCGAGCCGCGGCTGCAACACCACCACCCCCTGCCAATGTAAACACAGAATTTTTGTGAAATGTTAATCATTATTCTGCTCGATAAATTTTGGCACATTACTTACAGAAAAACAGTTAATTAAACTGCAGAAGCACCTGTTAAGCTATACAAATTCTCTCTCTCTATATATATATACTAGCATGGGTTCCCAGCGTTGCCTGGGTTGACATGAAGTTCTGTTTGAAACACATCTGTATCCTAATCATTTTTATCATGGGCAACATGGATACCCTCACAACAAAAATAAAAGAACGGATGAAAACATGTAAATGTAATCGCCCCAAAAAAGAAGTATGTGATACCCTCTCCACCAGATATTTCGGCAGAAGGGCTACAAAGAGAAGAAACTATTCTCTGGATATTGAGCACTGGAAAGACCCTCTCCCCCCAAAAAATAATTTAAAATAAATCATTACAACTTTTGTTTCAATAAAAATAGCCGCGAATACCCATGCGATTGCAAAAAAAAAAAGAAAAAAAAAAGTTCTACCAAAAATTAATTCCAAAAACAATTAAATGAAATTTTTTGTCATTTTATATTTCTAATGTAATCCCCCCCCCCCAATGAATTTGTTATATTTTGGAGTTTGTTTTTTTATAAAATTGTTTGGTGAAAGTACAGAATGGTCTTATAAAAATTAAATTTATCGTTATTTTATGTTTCAAATGTAATTCCCGCCCCCCAGCACAAAAAAAAAAAAATTGTACTTGTCATGTTTCACTCCCGCCTCCTCCCCCATGATCGCCAAACTTGAAAAAATGCTAGAGATGACATGACTGGTTGATTGCTTTGTAGGCAAAAAGTGGGTGCTCATTTTTCGTTAAAGTTATATAGAAAAGTTATCCCTCACGCTAAAATGCTAATTTTTTTTTTTCAAAATTTCTTTTTTCATATTATTTATAAAGACTGCTTAAACATAATAGGCCCCCAAAAAGTAGGTCTTAATTTTTTTTTTCTTTTTTTTTTTTTAGGGGTTAAATGACGCTGGGTCACGTTGTAAAAAGTGACCATTTTTAATTTAAGATATTAAATAAATTATAAAGAAAATCTGTTTCGCAGGCAATTAAACACACTTACTATGGTATAATTATTATAATAAATACCGGGCAACACCGGTTAAATTTTATAAACAAACAAAAAGAAAGAATGATGGATTTTGCTCACATGGAAAATTGGCCCTGTGTCTGACTAATTCTGCCCTCGTAGGGATGCAAGTAAATGAGGACATTAGTTTTAATTATTTTTCTCAATAAATATGAAGAATCACTCCACCCTCGAAAATTCCTTTAAAATTACCACTTTTATAGGTTTTCGGGGGGCGCTAAACACAAAAAATAACGATTAAAATTACAGCAAATGAGTGGGTGCATTTCTTCATATCCTATAAACTACTTGTTTCCTGGAATTTTTAACGTTAGTGGAAATTTTAAAAGATTTTCCGAGGATGGAAAGAAAGTCCCCCCCCCCTCAAATGGTGGATACAAAGTGGGTGCTCATTTTATATTAAATTATTATAGAAAAGTGATCCCCCAGTTTAATAATTCAGCTTAGAAGAATATTTCGAAATGAAAACAAATCTATTACAGAAAATATTTAATAACGTGCTCCGATAAAAACAATTTTTCAATTAAACTATCACAGTTATTTTCCCTTTGGTTTTTTAGTTTGAAAATTAGACGATTTCAGATTTCAGATAAAATAAGTTAAATAAAATATGAATTGAAATTTAAATAAACTAAATAATTTAAAATTTTTTTAATCAGTTCAGTTAAAACAAAGCTATTATTTCGAATAAGTAATATCATCGAGCTAATTATTTAAATAGATTAATTTAATGTGATATGCTAATGACCGTAGTCAATCAATGTAGATGTGACTTGAAGAATGCTATATATAGAAATTACGTATGAAATATATCTCCGTTGACAGAAGTATCCTATTATGGGCATTAATATTTCTTGACCAGGAGAGTTGTACACACATATGGCTTTATATTTCTTTGGTCATTGGGAGTTGTACACACACACACACACATACGAATGCTACTACTTTATATATATATATATATATATATATATATAGATATGATTACCCCCCCCCACAAAAAAAAGAACGAAAAACATAAAAATATGCATTTTGTATAATATAAAATGAGGTGAAAACTTTTTTTTATTTTATGAAAATAATTCTTGTGATTTAAAATGTCCGCTATGTATACATGCACCTTATGAAAGGTCACGTGACTACTGCTCATGCGTAGCATAAATGAAGTCAGTGAAATGGCCTCTGTGCGCATGCGCAATCAGCCGACTTACGCCATTATAGCTGATTTTATAAAGAAAATAATCCATTAGAAAAATATTAATATCTCCAAAACTTTTAATTTGCGACGGATATGGTTTTCAGATTCTTTTTTAGCACATCAAAATTTACAAGAAAAATATATTTTTATTTACTAATTCGAGTTCACGCTTTTTCTAAAATAATATTGTAAAGAATACCTTATTTAATAACACATACTTAACATGGAGAGGGAGAGGGTGCTCTGTAAGGTGGCCGGAAAACCCGTACCCAGAAAACTCGCCTCTTTTTTGCTAGGTAGGAAAATTTATTTAATAAGAGACCAGTTTTCCTACCTAGCAAAAAGGGACGAGTTTTCCTAAATTCGTTTTGTAACTATTCTGTACTTTCAACTTACAACTATCGTAAAAACTGAATTTAATTTAATTTAAAAGAAAATTGTCTCGGTGGACCGAATGTATAAAAATGACCAATGGTTGAAGGGGCACAGTCTCAGAAAAGCGGATTTTTCCGCTAGGTGGAGGGGTGGGGTGGGGGAGTCTTGTTCCCTCCCCCCCCCGCTAGGTGGAGGGGGGGGTTCTACTAGGTGGAAATGTCGTCATAGATAAGTAGATGTGTTTATTTCGTGCGCATACGAAAGATGGCCGCCGAAGAATACAATGCATAATACAGTTTTGTATATCTCGATAACTACTTATTTCTGCAAAATTTCAAAGCAATTTTCGTATTCAGCATAGTCGAAAACTTTAAAAAGTCGTCATTTTAAAGAAAATTGTGGAGGTGGACCTATAAGTGAGTCAGAATTTTTAAGGAATTTTTGACACCCCTAACAAAAAACTGAATGAAATATAAAAAAAAACTCGTAATTTCTCTTTTTAAAGTTGGTTGTTTATTTTCTTTATGGAATATACTTCCAGAATAAACTATTAAAGTCGTTTAAAAAATAATAGAAATATTATTTTTTATTTTTAAAAAAACAGTGTGCCTTCATGTAGCCATTCATGTAGCCTTCATGTAGCCATTCATGTAGCCTTCATATAGCCATTTTGTTTACGTAATGAAATCAATTCAATTTTACGAGTTAATTTTTTTTCAATTTTTTCACTTTAAAAATCTATCAAAATTTTTCTATTGGTTCAATTGTTACGATATTTTCAGGTTTAATGTGAAATTTTATGCTCTTTCCAATAAACTGAATATAATATTCTAGACAAGGGTTTTGTAAAATTCACTCCCCCATTTTGAAATGTCTATTAATATGAAAATAATTAATTTTCTCACCTCAAATTTATATATCACAAATTGAAGATAAAACATCAATAAATAAAATAAGCTAATTTAAAAAAAAAAAAAAATAGTTATTTGTAAATTTACCTGTAAAGTCCAAAGTTTATAACCTTTTGTAAAAAAAACCACGGTGAATTTTTTTTTTTTTTTTTTAAGTGAAACCTTATTATATTCTTATACTGCACAGAAAGTTTTGTTTAATTACAACAATTATTTCTATTTCATTCAATGTTTGTTTTTTTTTATATTAAAAAGAAAATTCACTCCATGAAGAAATAAAATGTATTAAATCAAAAACTCATGTATTTCTTTGAGAAAAGAAAAAAAAAAATTGACTCGTTTTTTTTTTTTTTTTTTTTTTTTTTAAGGCAAATCTTATAAGTAAAATGTGACCATCTATGGTGGCACATACTTCTTGACACACAAGGCTAGACAGCTAACACGAACATGTGGTTTTTTATGTCATTCTGTCCATCCATATTTCAAAACAAGAACAAATATCATTTCCGGTGTTTCGCTAACAACGTAACAATGCTTATGTAATGGCGGGTTTTTCAAATAGTTGTTTAAAAAAATTCTTTTATTTAAAAAATACATGGAATTTAAAATATAAATATGGATAAATTCTTTACAATGAAGAATGGAAGTACCCATTGAATAGTATTTTTTTATAGGTAAGTGATTTTTTGGTATTTATACATACATATATTTATCGAAGCAAGTTCAAATTTGTTGATTTTCTTTAAATCTTTTTTAAAGAAAACCGATTTAAAAACACAAATATTGTATAATTTGCTATTAAACCTGTTATTTTTTAAATTTGGTTTTTGCTCCTTTAATTGAAAAAAAAATTAAGGTTTGAATTACATTTTTCAAGTAGTTATAAGCTTGGAAAGATAGTAGGTCCAATTATTCAATTTTTTTTTTTTTCACACATTTTTAATGTCGGTTTGACGCACCTAGTTGACCTAATGTAAAAAAATATCAATTAGATATACAAACAAATGCTTGTATAGATGGGGATCCATATCGGCCAGAATATTGCGATTTATGAAAGAACCTGGAAATGGCAGAAGCGGGTTACAATTTGAAAGCCGAGATAAAAATCTGGGTAAATGTTTACTTTAACTACGACAGAACACCGACCAATAAATTTTTTTTTCTTTTTTAGGTTTTCGGCGTCACTGACAATGAATCTGATACTCAAACACGTCGCAAATTTACTGTTTGCATGGTATTTACCCCTAAACCCTCGCACTGTTTTGTGCTATCTTACCGCCTTCGTTTATGCTATTCTTACATGATGCATTCGCGCGTAGTAAAGTGACTTGTCAGATCGCGGAATAATTTTTTAGTAGACATTTGAAATAACATTTGAAATAACAATGTGGTTCATTTTTCTGTGTTACGTAGTTTTTGATGCTTTTTAATTGATCTAAAAAATTAAGTTTTCACAAGCGGTTTACAAAAACATTTGGTAAACATAGGGATAAGCTACAACAGAACACTGAGCAGTTTATTTATTTTTTTTAAGGGGGTAATCAAGGTCGCTGACAACGAATCTGATAATCAAACCCGTTGCAAATTTACCGTTTGCATGGTATTAACCCCTGGACCCAGGGACAGTTTCTGCCATTTTACAGCTTCTGTTTATGCTACGTGCAAGTGCGCGGTAACATAGACAGCAGCAGATGTGTGCGTTCACGTCGCAAACTGCCTTTTCACATGGCGTACGAATCTTTTGTGGAACATTTAAAATTATATGAAAAAGAACAAAAGCACTCCAAGTGTCTGGGTGGGGGTAGTGTCGGAAAGTGGTGTTGAGGTGCGCAACAGAATACTGTTAAAACCCACTGAATATATGTCAGCCTATGTCACGGTAATATATATTGAGGGAGTTTTTAACCGTATTTTGTCTAGTTTGTTATTTTTAACTCCTTTTCCCAAACTTACCGTGTCAAAGAGAGTCGGGCGACATTTTTAACTTTCCAATACATCGGTAAACACTGTTTTTCGAGCTAAATAAACATGTTACATCAAATAAAAACACTAAATACATATCTAGTTAGGTAGAAAAGTAACTTATCTTGCCTTTGATAACATTTATTTGTTATATATTTGTTTTGACAACTTTTTCGAATCTGTGTACAGCAATACAAACCCCATTAATAATAATAATAATGATAATAATGATAATTTGAATTGTTCAAACCACTATTCTCGTCTTGTTATATTTACAATTTGGCCGATGTAAACCCCGGTTTTCCTCATGCACATTTTCTTTCAAACTTGAGAACCTTTTGGTTGAGATGAATGTTGAGTTTAGAAACTTTTAAAAGCTCTCATCCTGACACATAGCCTTCGGGTTAGGATCAATCTGTTTTGTCTTCACCCAGAAGAGGAGAAATCCTTTTCGACTGAAGCCACTTTTGTTGTTGGAACTGAATATTCTTCTCATCAAACCGACTTTGTTCCATGTATAGAAAAAGTGTTAAATAGAAAATTTTGGCTTTCAAGAAATGGTATGTTATTCTGCTTTTACTAAGAAATAAAATAGAATTAAATAAAAGTTCACCCAAGATTTCTTCTGTCGACACAAGACTTACATAATGCTATAGACAAACTCTAAAAGTAAGTGTTAACGTTTAGGGAGAGTATGTTTTGTTTTTTGTTCTGAAATAATTGCATAAGTAACACTATTTTTTTTATTTGTTTCAAAGATGGAGAAACGTATAGTTGATCATTATAGGAGTATTTCAATTACTTTGGTTTATAATTTAGTAAGAAATGAATAACATCAAAAGGTGTTTATTTAAAATAAAATTGTAAACATGATTACTGAAGAAATTGTAATTTTCCTTGACACTGCTATGAAAAATAAACAAAACTAATTGAATCAAAAATGGCAGCCCTTTCTGGAGTTAACTGCACCAAGATAGCCAATAGATCTGATTAGATTTCAACTAATTCCAGAGTCAACGTTTGTATCTATGATGCCAATTGTGCTTCTCAATCAAAAGTTATCTGTATATTTATAAAGCTGAGTCATTTAAAATGCCAACTTCCAATATTATTGGTAGAACTAGCAGGACTTGCGTACCAGCGTTGCCCAGTGGAAGAAGCCCATCACCCCGTAAAAAACCAAAACGATTAAACTACAGTTGTTAGTGGGAGTCACTGCTGGCCCAGTAAAATAGCGGACACTGGCGCCCATGGTCAAAATGAATGTACGTGCCGAAGTAATAATGTTAATATCTATAAATCCATTCTTAACATGGAGATTTGATTATGTGATGCGATTATTGTGCTTTCACCTAGCATTATTCAGGTCTGCCAAACCATGTGAGGGTGTACCTGAACAGTTGAAACCCTACTAATGTAAAAATTTGCAAAAGACAGAATGTAAACTGGAGTAAAAGAATAAAGGAAATGGAATACCAGTCTGTATTACAATGTGTGTTCAATGGTAAAAAAAAAAGCTCTATCGTAAGGGCTGTGTAATTTTTTTGTTTTTTTTTGATAATGACAAAGAAAATTCTTATAGTGGATCGCGTGTTTTAAACTTTGTAAAAGAAAGCAAGTAAATTGGTTTAATGATTTTCTCTCTTGTATTTTTGATGTTACATGACTGAAATGACCTATGCATTAAATGAACTTGACACTAGGTGAAATAAAATGTCTCTTAGTGACGCCATATTTTAATGTTAGTAACCGTTTGTTTATAAAGTGAAGAACTGGATTCAGGAATATGAGAATATCAGAACTCAGCCAATCAGAATGAACGGAACGTTGCGAGGGAGGCTTTATTATTTATGAATCGGAAATTGGAAAGATTATGTTAGATCTATGTATGTATGAGTCAATTACAATTGGTGTAATCACAGAATCTGTGGAACATGTAAAATTCTTCCTGGTAACTGTGGTAGTACCAAATATTTAGAGAGAAAAATCGGGACTTCTTCCTCTAACGATGTTGTCATTGTGATGGTGTTGCTCGTAGGATGTAATGTAGTATTTTATTATCATGATTGAACGTATCTGAAATTGTGTTCGAAAGTTACATAAGATAGTGGCTATTAGCCTGGCTGTATTGAATTTGTATGTGGCATCTGTTGTTGCAAACCTACAATACGTTTGATCAGAGGGAAATTCCTGCGGCTACTTTATTAATAAAGAGAGAAGAGAAGAAAACAAATTTCTAATATAATCATTCCTGTATATGTGATCAACATCTGAAGGTTAATTAATTTGCATATTGCTTTGCAAAACGAATTCTCATTAATTTTTTTAGCACAAGACTGATTCTCTGTCAAGTGCAGACTGATCACCTAGTCAATGCTGAAGAGTTACCAGGGTCCATAAAATCTGTCTCAGCATGTTTTGGATGAATTGTGGTTCTTTATCCAAATCTTGAGGTACAAACTTGTTCATCATCTCTCCACATAAGTTGTTCTTCATCTTCTTGATCATCATCATCATCATTATTTGGTTTTCGACATTAAGCTTGTCTCTTTCTACTTCGAGTTATTAATTGTTAGTTTTCTGATTTTCTTAAAATTGATTCATTAGTTTTTCACAGAATTTTGCAGAAGGTCCCTCTTTACTTGCCTTGACATGAGGACAGTTAGATACAAAGCTGGTTTTTAATGTAGGGAAAATCCAACAAAACTAAAAATTGCCCCAGCACAAAGAATTTCTTCAATGACTGAGGGGAAAAAATACGCTACACCTTGATCCCAGCCCAAAGGCTAAGAATACTGTAAATGAAATGAGCCAGATTTTTCAAGAAAACATTGATAATTCTCCTTATACCTTAAATGACCCCAAATGTGATTATTTATTTGTTTGAAATATCTAACATTTTCTTAGTTTTTACTCAAAATCCACAAAGTAAAGATTAATGGCTATTGTTATTGCAAGAAAACGCTGAAGTGGAGGACTGAAAAATGGCGCCCAGATTAAATACCTTTTTTCCTCCAAAATCTCACCAAAAATGTGTTTGTTGCATGATTCAACTATTAGTGTTTAAAGACAATCAGATTTGCTCCCTAACATAGTACTGAGAATCTCTCGACCCCTCAATCGGCAAAATTTGCACATCTTTGCAATCTATGTAAATGCTAAGTCGATTTCATGTTTGTATTAGCAATGGGATCAGTCGAATATTTTTTCCTGATTCCGATACAATTACTGGTTCTGGTCTAAATTAATTTCAATTCTTTTAAATTCTTAATATAGAGGCTTTTTTTTTCTGGATTGTGGTCAGATTACTGCATAAAACCATGTAATCTGTGCATATATTTTTACAAATGTTCAAAATGCATTTGTAAGATGATATTTTAGTTTTACTGATAGTTTAAAATCAAATATTTACTGTTTCATCATTAATATGAGTCATGGAAAATTAAGTTTTAAGTGAAAACCAACAAAACTATTCTTTTATTGCTTTTAGCAATAAAAAGAATAGTTTTTAGCATTAGAAAATAGGCACAACTTTTTTCTGATACTGACTCTGATACTCCAAAAGTTCTGATTTTTAAAATAATTCCTAATTCCAATTGTCTCAGCATTCATTTTTTTTTTTTTCAAGGATGGGATCACCCAATCACTAAAAATTCAATGTAAAAAAAAGTAATTTTAAAAATGTTTCTGATGTCAATATTGTGTCAAATGTGAAACTAAAATGCATTTTTTTTTTTTTACATTCGGCTTGGATCAAAGTGTAGTATTTGTTCTATCCAAAGAAAGTACAGTAATATCATGGGGTCTGTGTTTAGAATGGAAATTTCACAAAATCCTGTAAAATGTTTGGAGATAGTCACAATAACCAAACTGAAACTACATTAATGAGACAAGCATATTTCAGTCTGAACAAAAACGCTACAATAATTAAAATCCGTAGAATGCAAGACAGCAATATGCAACAGATGAATAATCTCACTAAGTTCCTTTTGGTTACTTTCTCACAAGATCTTTGAAAAATTTGTGATCGATAGTTGTTTACCTGATTCAATTGTTTTTGTACATTTAAATGAGGCTGGAATATTTCCCAAATTGACAAAATTTGCAATTTTTGCTTAAAATTTGATCTTTGTTTACATTTTTCAAGTAATAGTGATTACAGGGAGAGATATAACTAATGCTTGTCTTATTGTGAAACTTAACTTTAACAAATATTAAAACCTTAAAAAATGCCTTCACCCCCCCCCATCAACAAAGCAGTAGTAGTAGTTTCTGCTGTTAATTATACTGGAACTTATTCGAGCCACACACATGCTTCAGTAAAGCCTTCATTTTCTATTGTCTGTTCTAACTATTAAACTAATGACAGCAATTATTCTGTTTTGGATTTGCAATGTCACCTTTCTTTTGCTCCAGCTTCTCAAATTATCTGTGCAAAATTTCCTTGGTTTAAACATTCATCAGACTGATACTTCCTTTCTTATTCTCTTGAATGTATTTTTAAAATTTTTATTTTGATTCAAAAATAATGCACACATACAGCATATTTTCTGGTTGACAACCTGCAGATATTACACAAATTTTAACAATTTAGTTTTGCTTTAAGTATATGGTAAGTGAAGATCACTTTTTATTTCATACTAGCAAGACCTATGTCCCGACATTGCCTGGAAAAATTGATCAAACCTTCCACCCTAAAAAGATTAGAAACATTTTTTCTCTTCTAAATTATTAACTTTATCCACAATATAGAAACAATCCATGAATAGAACTGTAACTAAAATAAAACAATAATTGAATTAGAAAAAAAATGAAAAAAGAAAAAAAAACCCAAATAATTAATGAAAGTTTGTTTTGCAAAGCAATATGCAAATTTACTTTCAGATGTTGATCACAAATACAGGAGTGATTAGAAATTTGTTTTTTCTATCAATAATATTGGAAATTGGCCTTTTAATCTCATTGCCAGTGTAACAAATGATTTGGTTTTATAAATATACAGATAAATTTAAGGGACAGAATCGGTGGTATGGACACAAACGCTAACTCTGGAATTAGTTAAGCCAAGTACGTCCAAGGATGGAATACTGTTGCCATATTTGGGCAGGAGCTGCTAAAAACAGCCTATCCTGCCTTGACAGAGTACAAAATAGACTTTGTGGCTTAGTGGGGGATGCCCTTTTCTCTACCCTGCAACCTCTCTCCCACAGAAGAGACGTTGCGAGCCTATCCTTGTTTTATCGTTATTTCCATGGCAGGTGCTCGTCTGAACTCCAATCTCTGGTCCCCCCTCGCCAATCTTTCACGAAAAACACCCGTCTAGCTGAATCCACTGTCAAAAGTTTCCCCCACTCTTTGTCTGTGCCTAAATCAAAACGCGGATTCCATGAACAAAGCTTCTTTCTTAGAACTGCATGCCTGTGGAACTCTGTTCTGTCTGCCTGCTTCCCACCAGACTACAACTTGGATGTGTTCAAGTCCAACGTTAACAAATTCCTAATGAACCGCCCCCTTAAGTAAACACTTCATCAAATCTCCACACTAACGTAATGTACTTGCAATAACCCTTATCCCTGAGTGGCCTCCGGGCCTTGATAAGTGGTGATCATTGTGTAAAAAAAAAAAAAAAAAAGAAAAAGAAGCCAAGTTGAAATCTAATCAGATCTATTGACTATCTTGAAACAGTTAACTCCAAAAAGGCCTGCTATTTTTATTTTGTGTCAATTAGTTTTGTTTATTTTTTGGTGTGATATCAAGGCAAATTAGTCTATCATGCAAAAGTTTGTCACATAAGACAATTTATTTGGTAATATTTTATATTATGTTAATTTGTAATGTATTTCAATTTCATTTTTTAATAAACGTTATTGTATTTGTTTTATTACTAAATTATAAACCAAGATAATCAAAACATCCCCAGACTGATCAACAATAGAATTTCCCCATCTTAGACATGAGTAAAATAGATGAAACAGTCTTCCTTAATGTTACTGCTACCAACTCCATAGGTGACAATGCACCATCTCCCCAACTTTGTACAGTTGGAAAGCAAAAAACTTATATAAGCTAGTATCTTTTGGAGATGGCTGTTGCTACTTGGACTTAGAGTTAGTGGTAATGTTAAGGGAAAGTTTTGTAAGTTTCTAACAATCGCTAATCTTTAATCATAATTTGGGATATTTACAAAATATGAATAAAAAATAGATAAAAACAACAAAATCATAAAACAAATTAACTTTGACTTGGGAGCAATAGCGACTGTAAGATGACTCTACTCTCCCATAATGGTCCTGATTAGAGCCTCACTCCCAGATACTGTCATATTGAAAACATTATGAAGTAGAAAAAGCTTCAGTAGTTGATAGTTTGGCAGAAAAAAGGTATAAATAGTTGGAGAATATAGATTTTGAGATAGAGGGTAGGGTTGGGGATTAACATTTTGTTCAAAGCTGTCCAAACAGTTTGGAGCTGTGTGGACCACCAGTGATCCACAGAATAAGTTTTGTGGTCTACCACCAGATTTGAGAATGAGAAAAAAAATGACCCCCCCCCCCAAAAAAAAAAACTGGCCCCAACTCTAATTAGGCCCCGTTTCTTAGTGTTTTGTCCGAATGAAATGAAACTTTGGTCATAACTAGTTTATTATATTCAAAACATCACATCAAAACACAAGGGTCTTTGGCCTTTTTTTTTCTCCGTTCTACAGCATATGTTCTAGATGACCTCCATTTAGCTTTTGTTTTTTCTGGGTCACCCTGTATTTTTTTTAAATTTGCAAAAAACAAAAAGGACTAGAGATGCTAATAAAGACAATCAGAATCTTCAATCAGGATATCCTAATGGAATTTGCAATGGAAAAGTGTGCACTGCTAGTTGTGAGAAGAGAAAAACTGGAAGCAACGGAAAGTATGGAACTGCACAACCAAGAAGAGATGAGGACACTCGACAAACACAGCATCTACAAATATTTGAGAGTTCTGAAAACAGACTTCATCAAATCCAAAGAAATGAAAGAGAAAATTAGTAAAATAAAAATACCTAGGAAGAACAAGAAAACTAGAAACTAAACTGTATAGTAGGAACCTAATAAAAGCTGAGCAGTGTCAGTAAAGTAAGATACTTTGGACTGTTCATATGCTGGAGCAAACAACTGAAACCTCTTAACCAGGAAACTTATGACCATGCATAATGCACTACACCAAAACAATGATGCTGACCAACTCTACGTGAAAAGGAAAGACTGAGGAAGGGGACTAGTTTGTATAGAAGACTATATGAATGAGACAAAAAAAGAATTAGAAAAATACTTAAAGCAGAACACAGCAAAAATGAATAAGACAGAAGACGAGAAAAGAAAAATAAGAGAAATATTTACACAGACCATTCATAAGGTTGACAAAAGATGACTCATGAAAACACTTGGACATGTCTATGAAAAAGACACCTAAGAACAACTGCACAAGATAACACGATTAGAACCAACCATATCAAAGCAAAGATCAGCAAGACACAAGAAAATAGCAAATGCAGACTTTGTGGACAAAACTATAGTTTATAGTAAATGAATGCGATAAACATGACCAGTTGAGGAAAGACGTACACTGGAAACTATGCAAACAATTACTTCTTGAACACCCATACAAATGTTACAAGCACAACCCAGTAGTAGTACTTGAAAGCAATAATCACAATCTTATGAGACTTAGATGTACAATCATATAAATTCATTCAAGCAAGGAAACTAGATGTTATAATAGTTAACAAAAAGGAAAAGTCCTGTCAGATCCTGGATTTCACTGTTTCAGCAGACCACAAGGTAAATATTAAGGAGGCAGAAGTGAAGCAAATACATGGAACTGGTCAGAGCTTAAAAAGATACGAAAGATGAGGAAAGTCAAGATAACACCAATAATAGTAGGAGCACTAGGAACAATCCTGAAATTTGAGATGTTAATTTTTCTATAGAATGTGATCTAACATTACATGGTCGTGCCTACTTCTAAGTGGAATTTCTGGATTTTCTGATGAGTATACATGAGAAAAGAATTCAGTATTGACATATAATGATTGTTTCTGCATGATGAAACAGGTTTGTAAAATGTACAGAAGTTTTGATATGCTGAAAGAACTGAATGGTAAAATAAATAAAACCTTGGTACTTGAAACGTAACTATACTGTTATTCATTTGTATATGCTCTGTTATTTATGCTGACGACACTACCATCTATAGTAGCACATCAAAGATCGTAAACGACCAAGTTATCTCTAATTCTCTCTCCTCTGATCTTGAGCACATGGTACAGTGGGTAAAAAGGTGGCTGGTTACCTTTTAATGCATCTAAAAACAAGCTTCTATCTTTACATCATCAATGCTCTGATGCCCATCTGATCTTAAATGGAACACGTACATCAAATCTGTTGCCAAGGCCACTAGAAAAATTATACTTCTATCGATCCAGTAGATATCTCACTGCTGATGCAATTCTCTATCTATATAAGAGCCAGGTACGTCCAAGGACAGAGTACTGTTGCCACATCTGGGCAGGAGCTGCTAGAAAGGACTTGTCCTGCCTTGATAGAGTTCAAAATAGACTTCGTAGCCTCGTAGGAGATGTCTTTTTCTCTTCCCTGCAACCTCTATCTCACAGAAGAGATGTTGTGAGTTTGTCTCTGTTTTATCGTTATTTTCATGGCAAGTGCTCGACTGAGCTTCAATCTATGGCTCCCCACCTCGCCAATCTTTCACAAGTGTGCCAGTTGACACGGTTAAGATTCGGATTTAAAATTGTTAGAAAAATAAATACAATTTAGGCGCACAGTATGATTATGATTATGTTGACGTGTGAAAAATAAAAAAAATAACTCCCACGCAAATTCCGGCGTGGCCTTATATATTAAATAGACTCAAAACGAGCGGACGTAGTACAGAGCACCCCACGTGATGTTTCCGTCCAATGGGATTTCTCCAAGGACATTTTTCTAAACTTTTCCTTTTAAGCTCGCTGGGAGCCGGTCCAAATAGTATTTAAGCACACACAAACATCAAATCACTCTCTCAACTGCATTCTCATTCGGACGTTCCACGCGTGTTACTATCACTCTTCCATTTTCACCGCTCCGCGCGCTTCATACAATTTCACAGGCGAACATTACCTATTGCCTCTCTTAACATGTTTTAACATATGAACAGTTCAATAAAAAAAGACATTCTCCTTTTTTTATACGAACACTTAAAAAGGACTTCTGAACTCATTATAAAGAGAATTATATTTTATTTGTTAATGGTTGGTTTCTGTGAATAAACCTCCGTTTGTTTTGCATTAGTTCCTAAAAAGGCCCCCACAAGTAACACTCGTCTAGTTGAAAACACTATCAATAATTCCATAATTCCCCCACTCTTTATCTGTGCCTAAACCTAAACGTAGATTCCATGAACAAAGCTTCTTTCTTAGAACTGCACGCTTGTGGAATTGTCTTCTGTTTTCCTGCTGACTACAATATGGTTGTCTTCAAGTCCAATGTAAACAAGTTCTTGATGAACCGTTCCACTTAAGTCAACAAATTTACCAAATTTCCATTACTAACGATTACTATATTGCCCAATTGACTACTGTACACTCCTAACTCTTATACCTCGAGTGGTCTCTGGCCTTGATAAGTGGTTATGCCTATGTAAAAAATGAATCTGGCATCAATTGAAATGAATGGCTCTCGTCTTGGGGAGGTTTCATGTTTTGACAAGCTTTTGGGCTTGACCTTTACTCCCAATCTAAAATGGAACACATCAAATCCATTGCTAAGGTCGCTGGGAAAATGGTAGGATCCTTCTACCACTCCAGTAGATATCTCACTCCTGATGCAATTCTCTACCTATATAAAAGCCAGGTTTGGCCAACGATGGAGTACTGTTGCCATATCTGGGCAAGAGCTGCTAGCAGCAGCTTATCCTGCCTTGACAGAGTTCAAAAGAGACTTTGTAGATTAGTGGGGATGCCCCTTTCTCTTCCTTGCAACCTCTTCCCCACAGAACAGACGTTGTGAGCCTGTCTCTGCTTTATCGTTATATCCATGGTAGGTGCTCATCTGAGCTTCAATCTATGGTCCCCACCACCCACCAAACTTTCATGAAAACACTCGTCTAGCGAAAATCACTATCAATAGTTTCTCACACTCTTTATCTGTGTCTAAACCTAAATGTAGATTCTATGAACAAAGCTTCATTCTTAGAACCGCACACTTATGGAACTCTCTTCTGTTGGCCTGCTTTCCAGCTGACTACAATCTGATTGTCTTCAAGTCCAATGTAAACAAGTTCTTGATGAACCGTCCTCCTAAGTAATCCAACTTACAAAAATTCCACTACCTATGTTTACTATGCTATAATCACATTAACTAATGTATACCCATTAGCCCTTATCCTCAAATGGCTTCCGGGCCTTGATAAGTGGTGATTCCTGTGTAAAAAAAAATAAACAAAAAAAACCATTGAGCTTCTAAACTAAAAGGTGAAATATAATTGAAAAAGCATATTTTCCCCAAAACGCACACACACACACGTATATATATATATATATATATATCTATTAAACATTTGAATCATACTTGGTGCAATGCCATTATTATTTATCATTAAGATATTTTTTTTTTTTTAGTTTTAATTTATAAATAAGAAAAAAGGAGTCATCATGAAGGCAAACCAAGAAATACTTTGAAACTACTTTTTTCCTTTATCTTTTACTTTAATTTGATATTCTTCGATGGTTCTATGGTTAAAAAGGTTGAGCAGCCCTAGTTTAGATTCATGCCTAGAACAGGTTCTTTTTAACTCGTAGATCATATCCTAATAGGAACTTCCACTTCAGAGTAGAATGGACCTGAGAATAATGGCAACTAAAAGGTGTTTACACATTACCTGAAACTTCTAAAATTTGACCTAATGACTGTAAAATGTTTTTGACTCCTAATGGGAGGTATGAGACGAATGGATTCGCCAATCATTTTTATAAGCACCGGCTGTGCTAAACAACCAATGAAAATGTTTCAAAATTATTATAAAAATTGTCGAATTTTGGATTCAATCAGTTCGCCGTTAACTACGCCACGGACTGCATTTGATTCTTGGCCACCATCTTGGTTACTGATCTGAACTACGCCGCCATCTTTGTTCAACACAATGTCTCAAAACTTAACAGGTTATGCGCCCAGCCATCATCTTTTCTTTGACGGATCAGAATCTAAATTCAAATTGTGGCAGGTAAAATTTCTGGGATATCTAAGGATTCGAACACTACACAGTCATACAATCTCCAACAGAGAATCCTAACGACCCCGAATTTCTCGAAAAGAATGCGACTGTTTTTGCAGAACTGATTCAATGTTTAGATGATAGAAGTCTGTCTCTGATTATGAGAGACGCATTGGATGATGGACAAAAAGCATTGAACATATTAAGAGAACATTATTTATCAAAAGGGAAACCGAAAATTATATTCCTATATACAGAACTAACGCCTCTGAAACGTAACGAGGATGAAACGATCATCGACTACGTTATAAGGGCAGAAACAACCGCCAATGCCTTAAAACTCTCAGGTGAAATAATAAGTGATAGGTTGTTGATATCAATGACTCTCAAGGGACTTCCAGCCGATTTTAAACCATTTACAACTGTTATAACTCAGAAAGACAAACCCATAAATTTCAGCGAATTTAAAGTGGCATTGCGCAGTTACAAAGAGACTAATCATATGCTCGTGGACAATAATAACTCCAGCAATATTATGAAGTTCAAAAATGCTTCTCGAAAGCAGACACCACCAAATTATGCACCTCACCGCAACATATTCTGCAAAAGTAATTTTCCCAAGAAAAAGAATAAAATTATCTGCTATAATCAAGGCAAGTTGCTCTGTCTTTGTCGAATGTTGCTACCCCCTTCTGGACTAGGTGAATTATAACTCGCTTGGAATCTTTGAATGCGTCTTCAAGGTTTTGATTCCAAGCAAATTTGGAGTTTTGTTTGACGAGGTCCCGAAAAGGCACCATAACTGGACCCAGTGAATATGCCCAGGCTACTTGGTTGACAAGCCCAAACCATGATCTGGCATCAGTAATTGTCCTTGGGACTGGAAAATCCTATATCGCTTGTATCATGGACTCAGAAGGGGTCACTCCTGAAGAAGTTATCTGAAGGCCTCCAAATTGTATGACATCCTGACAGAATTGGAATTTGTCGGTGTTGAGCACAATTCCATTCTTAGCACATTGGAGCAGAAAATCGAAGGTATGATAAAAAGCTCCCTCAATGCTAGAGTCATATAGCAGGGTATCGTCTACTATCTTCACCTTGCGTGGGATATCTTTTATTATCTCATCGTATCTGCGAGTGTAAGCATCCCCAGATGCGACATATCCTTGAGGCATCCTAAGATACATGTATCTTCCCCACTCAGTTATGAAGGTGGTTAATGGTTGAGATTCTTTGCCTAAGAGAATCGAGTATTATCCATCAACAGCGTCTAGGACTGTTTTCTTTGTTCTAGGTGGCACTTGCAGTGCCAACTGGAATGGCGACCCAGTATGGTGGGTTTCTCGCTTGCATTGAGAGTTAAGGTGTTGGTAATCTATTGTTCTCCGTGGATTACCATTCTTTTTGGCAGTTATTACTATAGTACTGCACCAATCAGTAGGCATACCCACGGGTACTGGAGCTATGATACCTTTTTCTACATCCTTCCAAAGGGCTTGTCTTACTGGTTCCTTGAAGTGGAAGGGTACAGGAATTGGGTTATGCCTGGCTTTAGGGATTGCTCCCTCTTTGAGGTGAATGTGGGCAGCTGGGCCGGACATGGCTGGAAATATCCCATCTTTGTTGAATGTCGTTTTGGCAAACTTTTTTAGGAGCCAGCTCTTAAGTTTGCCTATGTTATCTTCTGTTGCGGGAAAAGGGAGGTTTTTGGGGCGATTTGGCAATTGATCTACACACTTTTTAGACTCGGTGTCTACCTCTTCATGTACGTCTGCTAAAGGGTTTGGAAAATGTTTGTGCAATATTCCCACATCGATGCAGGCTGCTCTGCTGAGATAAAGCCGTTGTATGCCCTTGCATATGTAGAGGGCTTGTTTAGTTGTTTTCCCTCTGACCACAAACTCAACTGGTAGCCAACCCTGACACATGAGTGTGAAACCTCCAACTGTTCGTATGATCTTTCTTGATTGGACAAGACTAATCTCTGTGAGGCCCATTTTGATTAAATGCTTTGGTCCCCCAAGACAAATGGCGGCACCACTGTCGGGAAAAACCTTTAGCGTTGTACTACAACTCCTAGGGATATTGACAGCTTGTCTGGGATCTGGTTTTGGTGAGAATGGGATTACTGATGCATTTATTTCAGTTAACAGATCACCTTCTGTAGTCATAATGGTGCCCCTCATTTGATCGAATGTGACATGGGCCATGAGTGTATTCATGGGAGCTTCTTGGTCTTCAAGACTTTTTATCACTGCCGGTCGATATTTCTTTGTCCGGCACACTGCTGAGAAATGGTTAAGTTTCCCACAAGTGTTGCACATTTGATTCCATGCCGGACATGTTAAATGGCGGGCACTTGTCCTTGGAGTACCGTGTTGGTAACTACCGCAACCTATGCAGGTTTGACGGGGTTCTTTATCAGCAATGTTATCGTTGTGAGTAGCAGTAGAGCTAGTGCGAATATTGCCTCTGCTAGTCCGTACAGCACTGTTTTTTTTTTTTTTGCGATACATTGACATCCGGACTGTAGCTATGTCTGAGGTATCAGTAATTGCGGTTTGGTCTCGTAGTGCAGACTCAAATGCCTCAGCATGACAAATATTTTGGTTGAGAGTTTTTAGCAACCCGGCTTTTGCCAGTAGATCGGTCTGAAACGTATCATTCGATATCCCTTTGATAAATTGGTCCTTGATGTAAATGTCGGACAGGTCGTGATCGCAGTTGGGGCATGAGAAATTACAGTCTATGGCCGTGGACCTAAGACGAACAAGGTATTGTTGGATGGGTTCATCTTCATGCTGTGATATAGATGCAAATGTCATCCGATGGACCATGGGATTTGATTTTTGAGTTACCAATGCTTCTGTCATCTCTAGCAGCTTGTCTGGGTTGGTGGTGAAGAACTTAGGGTATGTATTTATGATTGCGTTTTGAACGGATTCATCAGCGCAACTGTATAACTGGGTATTGGCCTGAGAAGTTGGCATGTCCGTTATTCCCAGTCAATCCGAAATTTTCTGAATTGTTGAGGGGTCATTTCGAGATGAAGTTGGGGAGGCCTGGCAGCTGGTGCCTTAGCATAGGTGGTCTGGGTAGCGGGCTCCTTGGCTTGTCGAAGGATAGACAGAGCTTCTCCCATTGTTGTGATTCCCAATTCTCTTAGCATGGCTTGATCCATTACTTGAAGGTTTTCTTTCCTCAGTTTTTCCTTCACAAAAGTTGCAGCGTAGCTCTTGGCGGAATCGGCAGCAATGCCTGCTTTGAGGAAATAGTCTTCCCAATCTTCTGTCTCGAATCCTGTTCGTAGCGCCATGTTGGATTGTGTAGTGGACTTTCGGTCAGCGTTCAAGTTGTGGATAACTTGACAAAGACTAAAGTTACTTCTCATGAAAGAGGAGAACTATTTATGGCACAGTGGGAGATTCCATTGTGCACACATGGGCCAGTCTATTCTTTGGATTGGGATTGGCTGAATCACCTGATTGGATATGCTTGTACATAAATACAAGCCCTCAGTCCAGCTCAATCTGGTGTCTCTCTTGTGCATAAGCTGGACCCTTGGTAAGTGTTGCTGCTATTATTATTATTGTTGTTGTTGTGTGTTATTGACTAACACAGTTCTTTTGATTATTCAACAGACGACCCAACCACAAAAGTTTCCAATGTCGATATAAACGCTCTAAAATGGACTCCATAAAAAACGTTGAGAACTTTGAGGAAGAACATACATTTCTATTCACATTTAACTTTGACAATACCATAAACGGTAAAAATCTCCTTGTAGACTGTGGTGCTACAGCACACGTTATCACCAAGGAATCTGATTTTATTAATTTTGATTCAAACTTTAATCCTCAAAGTCATTTTGTCGAACTTGCTGACGGTAATCAAATAAATGATATAGTCTTGAAAAGAGGCGATGCTAAAATATCCTTAAAAAATAATAAAGGCGAAATCTGTAACTGTATTCTAAAAAATGCTCTGTTCATACCTATATTTAAGCAAGACATATTTTCCGTGCAGGGTGCAATTAAACAAGGCGTGAATATACAATTTGGCCAAAATAAATCAAAATTGATATACCCCAATGGAACTGTATTTGACATTAAAGAAAATGGCCGACTATATTATTTAAAAAGTATGGTTTCCTCAAAAACTGCCTGTCACAACTTGGAAACCTGGCATAAAATTCTAGGACACTGCAATACAGCTGATATTAAAAAATTACCAAATTTAGTCGAAGGCATGAAAATAATACCTTCAGACGATCTCCCAAATTGTGATGTATGTGCACAGGGGAAAATGACAAAAGAAAAATAAACCAATAAAATAATTGTGTTTTTTTTTTTTTTTTTTTTTTTTTTTACTTCTGATTTTGGGGGAATTTGTGTTTATTCTCATTGGTCAAAAAGAATTATTAATATATTGGTATAATGTGTGCAAAAAAAAAACCCAATTTATTTATTGAGTTTTTTTTTTTTTTTACATAAAAATAAACACTTTTCAAATATATATAAACATACAAATAGAATACTTTTCAAATACATATAAACATATGCACAAAAATTCACAAATATACATTTTTTTTTTTTTTTATTTTTTTTTTTTACAAAAACTGGAAATATTATGTTAGGTATTAGTTGATTAATTTGGTTAGTAAGGTAGAAATGGTTGCAGTTTAACGTTGTGCCCGGGACAATTTACAATTTTTTTTTTTTTTTTTTGTGTGTGATTTTGACTATTCATGGTTCTCTTTTTGGGTTTCTGAAAAGAGACTTATTCATAACTAGCGAGGGGTATCTGGCATTGCCCGGGTGTTTGGAGGTGTGTGTGGAAACTCCAGGAGGTGGGGGGGTGTTAAAAAAAATGTTTTGGTAGGTAAGTATGAGGATCGAACCCGAACCCTTGAGGCAAAGTTGTAAATTAAAGTGTGAAAAAAAACCATTGCCCCACTGCGAGATGCTAACGGAAACACGTTTGAATTTATTTAATTACTTGGATTTGGCAGGTGCCCGTTTTAATAAGTTAATGAGGTCAAGTTTGACTGCGGGATAGTATCATTTACTGTGGGAACGCTTCCCAAGATGTTATAGGAAAAAGACTAACCCACATGCGGCGAGTGACAAATGTTTAATGTTTATCTTCCCAAAGTCGAGCAAATTAAATAGACAGGCGAGCTTTGTTGTTAACTGTGAGATATTACGATTTATATGTGATATAAAAAGTTTTAAAAAGTTGTTAGGCGACCGACCGCTTCTCTGAAAAAAGCCTTTTGTAGACATACAGAAAAAACGAACACACATAGAAACATACATACATTTTCGCTTTTATATTTATAGATTAGATTCCAAAAAGTTGTTTGGTTATAAAATATCTTAATTTTATTCTTTTTATAGGTTTAGTGAAAATGTCGGCTATATTATTTTCAGACGTCACATAAGTAAGAGTAATAGATTTTTCCTTATTTCATCCCTTATAAAATGATATCTGATATCAATATGCTTCGACCTTTGATGAATCATAGAATCATAGATACTGCTCTGATTATCACAATGAATTACTATAGGTTTTTTGCTTAGATCTGGTTTTAAAATAGATTTAGAAGGGTGTTCAGAAAAATTGCCTCCTGCATAGAATGAGTAAGAGCCACATATTCTGCTTCACAAGTAGAAAGAGCAACAATTTGTTGCTTTTTAGTTTTCCAAGAGATCATAGGTCCAGTCTTTGACAATCTAAAACAATACCCCGCTATACTTTTTCTATCCTCAGAGTTACCCCAATCTGAATCCAAAAAACCTTCTAAATTTAGAGGATATGTAGACTTTTTAAATATTAAAGATTGTTCCTTGTTTCCTTTTAGGTAACGAAGGATTTGTTTTGCACGATTAAGGTCTTTAATTGTCGGTTTCGATAAGTTTTGAGATAGCTTTGTTATAGTGTAACATATGTCAGGCCTTGTTGTCGTCATCAAGTAGATGAGGCTCCCTACAATTTCCCTGTATATTCGATTATCTATGGATTTTGTTTCGGTCCCTATATTTTTATTTATGTCCATTTCGACGGGAGTTGAATGCGGCTTCCAATCTTGCTTTCCGAACTTGAGTAGAATTTTTTCAATGTATCGTGATTGGTTCATAGTTATAGTTTCATTTTCACAGGTAAATTTTATACCAAGGAACCATGACAGTCGTCCAAGATCGGCCATTTAAAATTTTTTATTTAATTCATTTTTAACATCTTTTAAAGTGTTGTCACAGTTTGAGGCGAGTAATATATCGTCAACCCAAAAAACCAAAATCAACAATTTATTACCTACATGTTTGGTATATATGCACGCGTCTACGGGACATTGTTTGAATTCCTGTTCTATTAAATAATTATGGAGTGTTAAATTCCAATTGTGTGCACTTTGTTTTAGTCCATATAACGATTTATTTAATTTCCACACCCAATTTTTATTTTTCATTTTAAATCCCTCTGGAGAGTAAATGTAGATTTCAGTCAATCGGAGCATTTAAATAAGCATTTTTTACATCCATTTGATGTATTTTTAAATCGTATTGAGCGGCAAGTTGTAATAAAATTCTAATTGTCGTTAAATTTGTCGTTGGTGAAAATGTTGCAAAATATTCCACTCCAGAAATTTGTGAAAAACCTTTTGCAACAAATCTTGCTTTAAAAGTTTCACTGCCAGAAGCTGTGATTTTTTTTTGGAAAAAACCCCAGCGCGAAGAAAGTATATTTTTATCTGTCGGTTTTGCCACTATTTCGTATGTGTTATTTTCAGATAAAGCTTTCAATTCGGATACCATAGCTTGTTCCCATTCTTGGTGATTTTCTAAATTAATCGCCTCATTATAACTTTCCGGTGCGCTGTTCAACAGTAATCCATGACGTAATCTTGTATCTTTTCAATTTGTAAGAAGTCTAGCCTTTTTCGCTCCCTTATTGGGTATCGATGTATCTGGTTAATATTTTCGTCAGAAGTTCTACTGTAATTGTCATCGTTATTAATATTTTCATTGTGATCGATTAAGATACTAGGTAATATTTCACGTTTTTCATCCACTGGATCGCCATTTTTAAAATTTAATGTATTATTGAATTTTACACATCTAACCCTTTTTATGGCATTTTGGTTTGGGAAGTAGATTAAGTATGCCGGACTATTTTTATCGTAACCTACGAAAGTACCTTTTTCACTTTTAGTATTTAGTTTACTGGTGTTTTCTATAAATGCAAAACAATCAGAACCAAATAGATGCATTCTGTTCATTTTAGGTTTTACACTGCAAAACGCTTCATACGGTGTTTTTCCTAGCCTCTTATTGAACGATCTATTTCTGATATATGCTGCTGCCATTAAAGTGTCCATCCATAAACTATGCACTAATTTTGATAAAATTATAATAAGTAGGCATCTTGTCATCTCAAAAAGGGTTTGCCATTCCCTTTCAGCGGTACCATTTTGGAAGGGGGAATATGGCGCTGACTTTTCGTGTTTAATACAGTTGTTAATTAATTGAAGTTCAAAGTCTTTACTAGTAAATTCAGTCCCATTGTCTGAGCGAATACATTTTACTGAACCGTACGGGGCAACATCAGCTAAATATTTCTTAGTGGCGAGGATAGTGTTGGATTTGATTTTTAGAAAGTAAACCATAATTAAACCGGAAAAATCATCAATAAAGTTCAAAACGTACTTTAGGTTATTTCTCCCCATCAAGCTGATCGGACCTGCTAAGTCACAATACACAAGTGAGAGAATTTTCTTAGCTTTCTTGTCTGGCGTGCGGCTTATATCTTTTGTCATTTTCCCCTGTGCTTATTGATTAAAATAAAAAGAAACAATGTAAAGTCTAATTTTTGAGTTGGAGATTTGCAGGAATGCTATAGAAACTGAATGTTTGAGAGTGAATGTTACTAAGACAAAAGTGATAATTAGTCATTCCAGTGTTAGAAAGCTTACAAAAAAAGGAACGTTTTAAGCATTTGGTACACAAGAAATGCAGTAAAATAACTGATAGTTTGAGTGAGGATAATCAGTTTGTGTGTGAGATATTGTAAGACAAATGAAAACTTAGATATGGGGGAAAGTTTATCTGCATGGCAAAACTATTGAGGTTGTTCAGAAGTTTTGTCACTAACATGTAAAAAAGACAAGATGATGATGAAATGGTTGATATGCCATTAAACAAAAACTAAATTCTAATTTAAATAGTATTCTTTCTGAGTTAAAATGTTTTGTTTTAGCAATAATGTCCATTATATAATGGGGAAAATGTTTCTATGGCCAGTTAAAATTTTTAAAATACATAAGAAACACCCACAAAGTTGATATTTTTTAATTGACATAACCCAAGATGTATAATATTTATTATTTGGAGGTGAAATAGCCATTCATTTAGTGCTACACATCTTTTAATGTTATTATGTAAAACAAAACTCTGATTTGTTTTTCTGAGTTATTTCCCTTATGCTGACATAAATTTGTGTGTGAGAGAGAGGAGTTATGTTGGGCAATTATAGGTAGCCCTGCTATTATTTTATAAAATATTTTCTTAATTGATAATCATAAAATCTTTTAATGATGTGTTCATTATAGTTTGAGTATATCAAATCTGTTTTATCAAATTTTAAGTCATCGATTTTCAAAGGTTTTAGTGATGGGCACAATCCATGCACATTATTCTAGATGTTCACTTAAGCTGAACAGTAGGACTTGCAGTGTAATATTTACAAGAACAAGATAAGTCTTTATACATGCAGGGATGCTTATGCATGATAGTCTAATGCATCCACGTCTCTTTATCATCATTATTTTGTCTAGTGGTTGCTAAATAATTAAATTTTTCATGAATATTGTTTTCTTAGCTAATTTCGAACTTACTGAAATGTGTGACACCCATGGACACAAAGTAACATTCGCTTTAGATTACAAAAATTTCTACATTATTGGCAATGTCTTATTTGCAAGGCTTCCACTTTCGACTTGAAAATGTGATGTCATTCGTCATATCCTCATATCACTGTTTTTGTCTACGACATTTGACCTCCTGCCTCCTGCCTCAGTTTTTCATCACTCATCTCTAGGAACAATTCTATTTTACACATCTGGGTTATTACCATGCACTCAGTGTAACCCTTATCAAAATTCACACTAGCTGACTTAATCACTATTGACATAGTCCCTAATATGTAACAACAGTATGTAAATTCTTTTTTCAGATGGTAATGAAATGAATGTGAAAACCATTAAAACAATTATTTATTGATAATTAAATAGAATACAGTGAGTAGGATGCAAATTCTGTCTGCTTTTGTTCTTTTTACAAAGTTGCTCACCCGTACTTCTCAAAGTGAATCGTGAGTAAAAAATAATCCCATTTTTTAAATTACTTTTTTCTTAGTGACCCTGGTTCTAAAATTAAAACTTTTTATTTTCAAGATTATAAAAAAATTATTACACTAATGTTTACACGCTCATACATACAAGGAAATTATAATATTACATTTGAAATTTTTGTGAGAATTGTTATCAAAATCATGTGAAATATTTGTTGTAATTATATATATATATATATATATATATATATATATATATATATATATACTAGCATGGGTGCCCGCCGTTGTCCGAGTGTTTGGAGGTGTATGTTGAGCAAAAAAAAAGAAAAAGTGGTAGTAGGAAGGCAGGCTTGAACCCGTACCGTGAAGGAGGAAAAGAACGGGAAAAAAACGTGACGTCTTTGCTGTTATGACCACTGTCAAACCTTACATGATGTAGGTTTAAAAAGGCTGGACAATCGAAAAGAAGGGATGACTTTCGAAAATATGGGCGAAAAAAGCGTCAATTTTTTTTAACTTTGACCCCTATTATGACCCCTTAACATTTATTGTTTTGGGCTCAAATCAAGTTATTAAGTAAAATCCATGTCCAAGGAACCTATATCTAAAATTTCAATTGTTTATACCCAAAATTATGGGAGGAGTTTGGTTTAGAGTTCTCAAAGGTCAAATCGTTGAACTTTGACCCCTTAACAGCCACATTTCTGGCCAAAAACTGATTACAAAGATTTTTCCCAAATCTCAATACCCTGTATATCAAATTTCGAGTCTGTAGACTGAAAATTGACAATTATTGTGTAGGGAAATTTACACAGACAGACAGGTAGACATTTTCATTTTTATAGATATATAGATTTTGTTTGTGAAAATCTTGAATAAACAATGCTTAATTCAATGATAATATCGATAGTTCGATAAATTAATTTTTCTTTATTGATTTCATTAACATGGACTTTAAGAGCTTTTTTTTATAATGTTCCTGAAATACATAAAAACAATTGTTAACGTCTATGATGCTTTATTTTCATAAAAAAGTAAAAATAAACTTATGCATTTTTTTTTTAGTACTTAAAAGAATAACTTTAATTAAGGTGTTTTTTGTTTACACAAAATAATTCAATTTCACTACGATTTTTTTAAAACACTACAAATTCATTATATTCTTTGACTGTTAATAAATATTGAAAATTTTATTAAAATTAGTTAATTTTGTGAATTTTGGTGAATTTTTAAGTGAAAGGAGGGCAGTCAAAATGTTCATACATTTGGAGAATCAGCCATGCAATTTGCATGTACCTTCCATTAAGAGTACCAGGAAATAGATTTCACAAACGAAGTTGAATGTAGACAAAATGGCCTTTTCACATTCAAAGACTATAAATTATTTTAATCAAGGAAAATAAATCCTTTTCCTGTTTTTCTTTATTTTAAGAATGACTGGTTTCTCCTGCCAAATTCATTTCTTAACATGTAATTATTTGTTGCAGCTCCTTTGAAAACATAGCTCACAAAGTTCACAGCAGAGCAACTCGTTTATTCTTTCATGTAAATTATGGCAATTAATAAACCCAAATCTCTTTTTATAAATGCTTGATCTTTTTCCTTTATGTTTGCCTGGTTGAACTAGACAATCTCTCTTTTTTTTTTTTTTTCATTGTTTTTGGAACCTAATAGCAGGCCGCTATTAACCACCAAATTTTGTTTAACTGATGCACGTTTGGTTGCCCCCTTTAATTATTACAACTGCTTTCAAGTCTATCTCCAAAATAATAGATATCTTTGTGTTTGGATTATTTGGAATATTACCAGCTAAGAGTAAAGTTCGGAGCTGTTTCATGAAAGCAGAGGTTTTGTATTTGTGAACGAGTGTTTTTCTTTACAATTGTACTAGTAAAGGAATTTGATGTTGCCTGGCAGCAATTACTTCAAACTTGAAGGTTTGAGCACTTTTTCACATTTTTTCTGTTCTTTAGATTTTTTTACTCTTTATTTACCCCCAAACAAGATATATTGCCAATTAGACATTTTTGGGATCATCTCTACAGAGGTACTATGTAGGGAGGTAAGCATTGAGATGTCTGTCCACATTACATTTCCATTTTTTCATGTTGGTATAGTGAAGGAAACAGGGAGGAAATTCCAAAGTCTGGCAGTTTGAGGGAAGAAACTATTGGAATTGGCTTCTGGCATCTAGGGACCTCTACAATAAAAGGGTGAGATTTTACTTGTCAGGTTTGTAAGGGGTATTTACATCAAGGGGCACAATTACTGTGAGTTCATCAGAGCACATTCCATTAAAGTATTTGTAAAACAAACACAGATACAACATTGTGACAATGGAACAGGGACTGGAGCTTGGTTGATAGTGCGGGACCTATTAGGTTTTAGACTTTTTTTGGGGGGGGGGCTGTCTAAAAGAGCATCAGCCCAGGTGTGGCAACAATACTCTGTGCATGGGTGAATGCTGACTTTGTAGAGATACAAGATATTGTCAAGTGTGAGCTCGTTTTCTAGCTCTGTAGAGGGAGCCTACCTTCTTTGCAGCAACGTTGGCAATATCTTCAGTGTATCCGTTCCAATTCCATGTTGCCTGTGGATGTTAATCTGAGGAGTATGAACGATGGTATTTAGGGTTTTAAGCATGGCAATCAGTGATTGTGAAGGTTTCATTTTAATTGTTAAAGAAATTTTGTCTTATTAGTGTTGAATGTTACCATTCATTTTTTGTGCCCATTCCACTATGGACTGAAGGCCATTTTCTAAGGTTTTAACTATTGCCTTCAATATATGTACATTCGTTTTCCCATCATGTCTATTATAGAGAATGGTGTCATCAACAAATATATCTACCTCAGACATAATTTTATAAGGTAGATCATTTATGAATATTAGAAATAATGAAAGTCCAAGGATGGAACTTGTTTCTTGTCTAAGAAGAATCTGATTATGTTAAGTATTCATCCAGAAATACTGTAGGATTCTGTTTGTAGATATCACAAATAGTGAAAAAATGGATATTATATTGAAATTTCCCTTCATTTCAACTTTATTTATTTTTCAGGGTAGTTTGATAAAATTTAGATGTAAAAACCTATTTTTTTTTTTATTTTTTATATGTTTATAATTCTTTTCTGTTCCAGGTTACTTCAAGTTGGGTTACTATTCTCAGTAACTAATGTTTTATATCTTTAATGTTGGTGTTTTCAGATTTGATTTATGTAATATTGTGTCTCTCTTATGCATATAGATATAGTCTCATTTTAAAGAAAATAAAAGCTCACTTTAGTGGGCTTTAAATAGGGTTTCCTTTCACAAAATAAAATTCAAGTTGAAAATTTTAGTCAATAAAATTTTTACTCTATTAAGTTGTCTTTCTGTCTATTTTTACTTTTTTTTTTTTTTAAATTTTCTATTTAAAGACAAATCTAGCTTGATAACTAATGTGATATAAATCATATTAAGAAGATCCAATGTATTAACTGTTAAATAGAATAATATGAACTGTCAAAATTGTGTTATTTGTGCATGATTTTTTTTCTTTAAGCGGTAATAGGATTTTAACAATATTTGGTCTGGTTTTATCTAATAATCATTGTTTTCATTATGATCAATTATCATTTACCACAAGATGGCATTACATTTTTAACCCTTATCCTCGAGTGGCCTATGGGCTTTGATAAGTGGTGACTCCTTTGTAAAAAAAAAAAAAAAAAAGCCGGCATTTTTAATGATAGTTGATTTGTGAACAAGAAAAAATTAATTTCCAGCAAAATTTGAATTGTATCAAACGGAACTACTAAAATATATTTGATACTATTTATATTTTGCAAAGATTTATGTGCCCACATTAATAGTTTTTGATATAATGAAAATAAGATTCTAGTTTTAGAGTTTTATAAGGAAGTTGCTTTTAAAATTTCTAACTTTTAATCATTTCCTACAATGAATAAATAATTTTTTATAGAACAGACAAGTTCATAGACAGAAGTCTGTTATTCAAGCTTTGTTATAACTTATATTACGTCATATATATATATATATAGTAAAGTCAATCTTTTTATGGTTTCTTTGTCGTCAATAGTTTTCTTTCTACAAAATCGATATTTGATTCTGGTTTGTTAGTTTTTCTTGTGAATTGTTGCAGCAAACAATTGTTGCAAGAATAAAATGTAACTCAATTTAATTTCTTTCAGAAAATATTTTATCTGAGTTTAAATTATTTCCAAATTGTCACCAACTTAAAAAAAGGATTTAACTCTCTATTTCTCAATGCAAAGTTACTTCAATTGGTTTGGAACAAAATATTTTTGAAAAAAAAATATGTAGTTTAGAAAGACAAAAAACAAATTGTAATGTTGGGTAGTCTATTATAATATACATTGCATATGGTGTTCAATTAAAATAGTCCCCTCTCCAAAAAAAAAACAAAAAAAACGGGTTTTTGTCACCATCTCGCTGCTTTCTTTGTAGTGATTGAGCATATATAGATGGATGTGAACAATGTATTGGATGATCTTAACTGCTCTTCTCATCTAGAGTGTTATTCTCACAACTTCTTGGCTGATATAACCTTCAACCTTCTTCAGGTGTATCTTGTTGAATTCATAAGAAACTATAGCATAATGAATAAAGTACTAGCTAAAATCTAGTTCTAAGTAGCACTCTTTTAGTAGTTAAAGATTCAATCCTCAGTACAGGCGATACTAAGAATATAATTTTGAATTACTTGAAACTTCTACCTAGTCATGGCTGATGAAACAAGAGCATGCTACTGTGATTTTCCTCATGCCGGGCAATACCAGATCACCTTGTTGCAGACACTGCCATTGTTTTATTTTGCTTAGTCACATAAGCAGACAGAGCCTCTAGAAACTGTAAAACAGGTGATCTAATTTGGCCAATCAAATTAACACTTTTCATTTAATGCATGGGTGTATACTAAAATTCAACATGTGTTGGAGAAATTACTTCTAAAGCGACAGCGAACATGGAAAGGAGTTCCCTTATGTGGTGTTTTCACCAAGGATTAAGAAAGCAGCCGAAATGGAACGCATTATGTCTGACAGACAGGAAAAGGCAAAAGTGAAAAACATAGGCCTATTGAACTTTCTGACTTCTGAACCAAGATGACACAAGGCCTTAAGTTTGAAGTTACTAACTCGCAGAAACAATAGCGGGATATTAAAAGATATTTTATTTCAGATAGATAAAATTATAAACTTGGTGCAGCTTGAGTTGGAAGTGTGCAACTTCCTGAGATGGCACCCTGCGACATAAGTTTTGTGAGTCGTGGGTTTTCTTTGTTAGTAAATAAAAAGAGCACAATAAAAACAAAAAAGAAAGAGAACGCTATGAGGTCATCATGTATAAATTAATATTCGCCACACGGATTTTACCCGGTGAAAAGGTTGATGACAAATTTATTTTCATTCTCTATTTCTTTCATGGTTCTCTTCTTTTAAATATCTTACGAGGTGTTTTAACTGCTTACATCTCAATTTAAATGATTTGAGAATGATACTAAGACGAGAACAGTTGTCTGACTAATCGAAATGATACAAATTATTAATCCCCATTTTTGAAATTTAGAAATATAGAATAATTACGATTTTCATTAATTGCACAACATCAACAAACTTTGATTTCTTCATGAATTTTATTATAAATTCCTCTAATTTTTTCTTTCTTTCTCCAGATTTCTTCAGGTGGGGAAGCATTCCTCTCTTATCTATATCTCTTATCTATATCTCTTATCTATATCTCTTATCTATATCTCTTATTTGGATCTCTTATTGACAAACCTCATTAACCATTTCAAAATGCCTTTACCCTTCTAATGATTTTGTTCAACCAATCTGAGCCTTTGATATCTTTCAGCCTTTCTGCATTATCTAGCATTATGTTTTTAACATAAGACTATCATTCAAACACTACTATGTTTGAATATATGGTTAAGTGTCAGTCTTAGTCATTTGGAACTGCTTTAAAGCTTCACCCTTCACTCATTTTTCGACCAAATTTCAAACAATCATTACAGTTTATAGATCATCTTCTCAGCTATATTGTGAAAAAATTTTCAATTTTCGTTCAGTAAAACAAAAGTTATGATGAATTTACTGGTGTTCAAAATCGTAAAAAAATGTAAGGTGAGCGATGTTTTTTATGACTAGTTTCCATAGTAACCATGTCACTTCAGCAACTAGTGTTGCTACTAATTAATTGCTTTCGCGAAAAGAGAAGTAACAAGTGAAACAGAGGATGAAAGCAGATGAGTGCCGTACATTGTTTTACATATGTGTATGTTATGTTTATGGTGGCAAAAAAATAAGACTGAAATTAAACAAAGAACAAGTGAATTTACTGGAAACCTGGATAATTCATGGATTACAATAGAAAAATGCGAGCATGAAAAATAATATGGTTAAGCTTAAACATGGAAAAGAAAAGGACCAGATATTCTAATAAAAAATATAATAAATTTATAACTTAAAATATTGCAGCATTAAGAATTTTTTTTTTAATTCAATTTAACATTATATGATCAATTCTTAATGTTTCAATATTTTAAGTTATAAATTTATATTTTTTACGAGAATATCTTGTCTTTTTCTTTTCCATGTTTAAGCTTAACCATATTACTTTTCATGCTTGCATTTTTCTATATTATACATTGTACAGGAAATTTTCTTATTAAGTAGCTTTAAATGCTTAACTTAGAAAAAAAATGATAGACGTTTTGTATGTATTTCTTTTCATTTCAGACCTAACAAAATGTTTGGTCAACAACTGTGTTTGGTGACCTTGTTGCTATCCATAGCTCTGGTTTTCTCATTGGACAATGGTCTTGCTCTGACGCCGCCCATGGGATGGTTATCTTGGGAGAGATTCCGTTGTAACACTGATTGTGTAAATGATCCAGACAATTGCATCAGGTAAACATATTTTTTTTGTGTGAAAAAGAAAAGTGGAATCTGTACAACTCATACCACCATTATATATCTTCATTTACTTCAGTTTGTCTCTATCCACTGCATAAGCAAACTACATCAAGGGTTTGATATGGTATAAACTATAACCAGCTGGCAAGTCTGGTCATAAAGTTTTCATTGTGTTGTTACAGGCAGCATTCCCATCGTCATTAATGACAGACATTCTTCATGACATAGATTGCTTCTGAAAATTGAACGCTTTACAAAATAGTGACCAAAGGCATTTTTTTTTTTATTATTAACTGTTAAGGAGCATTTTAACTTTGAATTTATTTTCGACCACAGGCCAAACAGCAAAGAGCATGTGACCTGTTTTGTCATCTATCCTGATTTAATTAGAATGAAAAGGAAGAAAGAGAGAGAGAGAGAGAGAGAGAGAGAGAGAGAGAGAGAGAGAAAAGTATACGTTTTAACGCACGTTTTGTTTTTTCAAATTCATAATTCAACATACAAGACTGATCTTTTGGACACCTCATTTTTTTTTATTTTGTTTGAGTGGATCAGAGGAGATTGCAAATTGCATTTGAACTTATGTATTCATGACCTGAAAATTTTATCTCTCTGTTGCAGATATTGACAGCGTAAAACTCTAAGCAAGCAATTCCTGTTATGGACATGTGTCAGAAGCAGAGATGCATCATTGAATTCCTGGCAAAAGTGCATTGAGAATGTTGGTGACTATGTAGAAAAATACATTCTGGAGAACAAAAACTCATTCATTTTAATGGTACCAGTTTCGTCTTTGTAACTCTTCAATTTTTTGAGTTAAAAAAAAAATGGAGGCTTTATTTTTGAAACAAATCATTAATTTGTGGATTATTATTTATAAATATGCAGGGCTCTATGGACAAATTTATCTTTAATTGACCTTTGACAACTAAATATTTTCGTTTAGTAGCCAAATAGAAAAGTTACTAGCCAAACTCACATGATTTTTAGAATATGACATCTTCATTCTGTGACGAACATGTACAGCATAAAGATTTTTCAGTATTTTTTATTTAATAAGTGTAATTCTAAATATACAACGAATTTTATATTGATACTTGAAGGTATAAACATTCGAATTTTCTCAGATGTTTTTAAACAGCCTTTCTTAAAAAAAGTATATTGTTGTGTTAAACCTTTTATTGTTTAAATAATTTGACTTTGCATGTTTTATTTAAAAAAAAAAAAAAGTTGAAAAGATATTTTTCATGCAGTAATGAGCTTTTGGAAGATTGCCAGTGAAAGAAATACAATCGCCAAAAGATAAGCGTTTCATTATTTCTAGTCGTCACTTTGAAAAATCACTCACAAATGCGACTGTTTCACTCGCACTGTAGAGCTCTGGTATGTCTACAAAAAAACAAATTAATACATACCTGATATAATGATGACACCTTCAAGCATAAAAACTTTTACTAGAAATGACTGAATTCAGCATTTATAAATGCTAGTATATCTATAAAAGTGAATGTGTGTGTCTGTGTGTGTGTGTGTACATTTCCCTACGCAATAACTTTGTCAATTTTAAGTCTACAGACTCGAAATTTGATATATAGGGTACTGAGATTTGGGAAAATCTTTGTGATCCATTTTTGGCCAGAAATTTGGCTGTTAAGGGGTCAAAGTTCAACGATTTGGCCTTTGAAAACTCTACCAAACTCTTCTGGCAATTTTGGGTCTAAACACTTGAAATTTTAGATATAGGTTCCCTAGACATGGATCTAACTTAATAACTTGATTTGAACCCAAAACAATAAATGTTAAGGGGTCATAATAGAGGTCAAAGTTAAAAAAAATTGACCGCTTTTTGTTATTTTTTATTTATTTTTATTTTTTTTCTCAACGTACACCTTCAAACACTCAGGCAACGCCAGGCTGAAATGTGTGTGTGTATATATAGATTATGTCCAAATAAAGATAATCTCCTCTTGCTTTTTCAGTGAAAAACTTTTCATGCAAATGGCTGACCATATGGCATCTGATGGCTACAAAGATGTTGGCTATGAATACATCAACATTGATGATTGTTGGATGTCAAAAGAACGGGATGAAAATGGGAAGTTGCAAGCAGATCCCAAAAGATTCCCGAACGGTATTAAGAAACTTGCCGAATATGTAAGACTTTTAACCTTAAGTTCATGGATTAAAATTTCCACAAAATACAAAGTGATTTCCATATTTCTCGAATATTTGCATCACTAAACATTTTCTTTAGCTGATTTCTTTCTCTCTCTTTTTTTTTTTTTAAATACTTATCTAATATATAAAGTAAAGTCATTTATTTCTATATCAAAGATAGTTTTCTTCCTATAAAATCAATATTTGATTAGTTCTTTTATGGATCATTCTAGCACATTAAGAAGAATACAATTTAATTGGCGCTTTTCCAGAATTTTCTTCCTATGAAAAAACAAAAATAAAGAAAAATTTGCACATGAAGAAAATATTGTACACCAAAAATCATATAAATTGATCAAGTAGTTTTAATTTTATAAAAAAACATCATTTTTAAGTGAATTTGAACTTTTCCAATGTTAAAATGTAATTTAAAAATATCTTTCTAATATTTCGCAAATTTGAATTGTTTGGAGTTCTCTAGTTTTTAACTGTTTTCAAGATGGGATTGTCACTCATCTTTTAGTTATAAATTTGATTTTCTTATTTAAAAATAAAACTACTTGATAAATTTAAGTGATTTTTTGATAAAACTATTTTCTTTCTTTCAAGAGTATATAAATCAGAGATTTTTTTTTTGTTTTGTTTTTCAGGAGGCAAAATTCTGAACATGCACTATTTAATTTGATTCAATTCCTTTTTGTAAAAATATTTCCAGGTTGTAATAATTTATTTGCCTACAGTTACTTCCCTTCGATTAAAAAAAATATTTTCAAAAAAGTCAAACAAATTAAAAACACTACTGGGCAATGCCGGGTAGGGACAGCTAATTGTTTTGTTAATAATAATCTGTTAGTCTAATGTATTGCTATGTAATAATTTTCAAAATGGTAAACATTGGAGTTTATTGCCAACAATATATTATGTATACTAGCAAAGGTATCCGTCCTTTGATTTTCGCTTGCATAAGTGGATGTTGTAAGAGCAACTATTGCTTAATGTGTTCAAATTTTTTAACTACCTCTTGAAGTGACTGAAATCCAACCATGAACGTTAAAGCAAGTAGATTATATCAAAGTTGACATTTATATTGTTACACATAAAAATTGACACAATTACAAAGAAACACAATGGTTAAAATTTGTTTAGTATCACAAATACATTTTTATCAAAGATGAAGGTTACTTTATGATATCACATAGTAAATTTGAACACATTGCTTAAATTTTATCTGATACATGCAATACTTCAAACTTACCACAATCAAGATCATATCATTTTTTCATCATATCCTTTTCTAGAACATTTTATTGAAGAGCTTCGTGGTAGATTACATTTCTGTTTGGAACCAGAATGTAGAGTTTTTCTGAACTTCTTGTCTGGCTGGTGGAGATGTAGAACATAACAGGTGTGAAGTATTCTGATGTCAGGTCTACGCCAATGGTTTTAAATGTTTGACCTTGAATTTTATTGATGTTCATTGCAAAACATACTTTCACAGGAAACTGAAGCGCGTCAGATGGAAGTAAAGGGAACTTTGGCAGTAGCATCATTCCGATTTTGAGATTTAAAATGTGAGGAGGCATTCCAGTCAGTTCCAAAGAGTTTAAAAACTCTACAGGGTAATGAACAGCTTCACCTTCATTAGTGACAGAATCAAATGACTTATTTCTTTGAGTCCCCTGGAAATTCAACCATTATCCAATTATTCAAGAAATTCACATTACTGTTTAGTGGTGAAACAATAGCCCTCTCAGCAAGACACTGATAATTTTTTGTTTTGCAAGTTCGGGTAAACTTTCTTTAGATTACCGACACGTTTACCAAGCTCGGTCAGAATCTTAATTCTGTCAGGTGGAGAAGTGATTGGAAACTGACCGATACCAATTTGGAGAAGCAATTGTGAGAAGTCGACTGTGGCTGTGTTTCCAGAGATATCAATTTCTTTACTATAATCTTAGAATGTCACCCATAGGCTTGTTTTCGATGATGTCTTGTAGTGTCCGGTCAATTGCTTTATAAGCAATCTTGTGTGTCATCGGGGCTTTGTCTACAATGATTGCTGATGTGTCCTGAATGACATTTGCCAAGGCTGAGGTACCAGTAATTTTGCAAACTGGCTGATCCATTCAATGAGTATCCAAGGGTACTTTAAAAATGCTGATGCGTTGCCCATTTTCAAGATGAACAGAAAGTTGTACAATTGGAGGGAAATTTTCATGAATGGAGTACTCCAATATCCTCCAGGCTACCTCTGAACTGCCAGCATACTTTACATTCTGGAACTGTTGGATCTCATCCACAATTTGTTTTTGTACTTGGCCTTGTTGGTTAGCTGCTTCATCAGTTATTTATAACTCAAACAATGCTTGGTCACATCCTTTGTTCACATATTTAAGGACGTATTTAATGCTTCAGATTGAGCTGCAAATTTCTACATTAATGTGAGCATTGAACTGCTGAAGAGGGACCCTGTTGTAGGGAACAATCCACTGGTTTGCGATTTTTTGATAAACATATCAACTATTTTTCTTCATCCTTATTGGCCTCCATCTTCTGGTTTCCTATGCCTGTACTTGAGGTAAGAGTCCTAGCTTTGCTTGGTACCCTGAAGAAATTCTTTGATACTTTTTAGAGCATTTATTGTCAATCATATATAGGCAACTTGGATTTACTGGTCCACAAGGCCCGTGGACCATATGTGCCATCACTTTTGCGTGAAGGTCAGTCTCCCTCTTTGTCAGGTATCTCAGCAGAAATCCATTTATTCTTGTTGAATTATGTCATCTGGGGCCTGTTAGGTGAGGATGTGTGCATACGGTAGTATTCTCTTTTGTTATTCAATGCTGTACAGGGAAGCTCTCAACCTGCCAAATCCTCATTTTTTAATAAATTTCATTAGCTTTTTTAGCTTCTGTCTAAAGACCTAAACAACAATCCTAAGGCTCCTGTCCTTGAAGAAATCTTCTGTAATTTCCATCCACTTTGGATTTGTGGTGAAAGTGGTGAAGAGGTCGGCTCAGCCCATTCACTGAATATAATCTATAGCATCACTTTAGCGCTCAAACATTGTTCTTGATGCCCATCCTCCCTTAGAATTGAATCCCTCAAGTTTCCATAATTGTCAGCTCCCAAGGTCTGTTGCTCCTCAGAAACTGTAAACATTCTGTTTCAATCTTGCAGTGCACATCCACCAGCTATTGTTGAAACAACGTTTGATACCGGAGAAAATAGTTTCCAGTCTGAGTCATCAAATGGTAGGAAGAAAACAGCTGTTGGGTAACTTTTTGCTCAATGGATGCCTTTATGTAGATGTCATGAGATGGAGAACCATAGTGGTACATTAACGAGTCGGTCTTTCCTTATAACAACTTTGTGTTCTTCCAGGTTTTTTCAATCCTTGCCTATGTTGTTTCCAGTTGACAAATTAGATTGTTGTTCTCGTAAAAATTCAGTCAGCCTTCATCTTGATTGAGTCTTCTGTCATGTTCCTGACTATGTAGTTCCTCTACTAGACTATCCAAGTAGATTTGAATAAATTTTACTGCTCCATCTTCAGGTGGCAAAAGACTTCGTTTTGTGGAAAACCTGGCCTCCAATTCTAAAAGGATTCCACCCATGTACCGTTGCATTTTTGTGAACAAATGAAGTCATTGTAAAACAATTGTAACTGTAGATTTTGCAGGAACTCTTTAGAGATTGAACCTTTTCATGAGAACAAATCTTACAGCAACTGAAGAAATGGTGGATAACCTTGTCAGAAGAAGAACAACCAGGGTTTTTTTCCTTTAAATTTCACAGCTGAGCAATGCTGGCATACTCGTACTTTGTCCATTTTTCCTATGTCAGCTGTAGCGCGAGTCATTTTTTTGTAGAGTAATCCTTTTCTTTTGCAATTTTCTATTTCGTGTTGTCTCAAAGCAGCCATTTCTTGTCCAGCTGCCTCCTTTTCGGTCATTTGCTGGGGCAAAGTCATACTCTATTTCCTTGCTGCCTCTCACTCACACTCCTGGGATCGGTGAAAGATGCGTTCGGTTTCTGATTCATTCTCTCAACTCACCTTGTTTATGTCTTCTTTTTGTTTCCTCATCTGTTTCATTTAATCTTCGTCTTGCTTCTCTCAACTGACCTCATATAACTCTTCTTGTTGTTTCCTCATTTATTTCATTTGTTTGTTGTATTGCTTCCCTTTCCTGACCATCTCTTTACCTTACTTGAATTTAACCGCTTTGCAGCATGTCTAGTTCTGTCGGTTTTACATTGGGTTGATCTTTTCAAATTTGTTAATCTTGTTTTCCTTTCTCTTTGATGTATTCTGTTAACCAAGACCGCCAACCCCCAATATTTCCTCCTGTATCAGAAAACACGCTATGTGATATACGTATATCTGTACGTGATGTTGCGAAGCTAATCAAAAACCTTGATTTGAGTAAAGCAACTGGCCCTGACGGTATTCCAATTATAGTACTCAAAAAACTTCAACCTGAACTAGCGCCCATACTTACAAAACTGTTTAAACGTTGTCTTAAGGAGAATAGTTTCCCATCTCCCTGGAAAAGCTCATCAGTATGCCCTGTATTTAAGAATTCAGGTGATCGCTCATCCCCCTCTCAGTACAGGCCAATAAGTCTCCTGTGCGTCATGAGTAAGTTGCTAGAATCTGTGTTAAATACAGAAGTAATCAACCATCTCAACAAAAATAACCTTCTTAGTGACACTCAATATGGTTTCCGTTCTGCTAGATCTACAGCAGATGTCCTTACAGTTATATCGCATAGGATTAGCAAATCTCTCGACGGTGGCAATCTTTCTAGGGCAATTGCTCTTGACATATCTAAAGCCTTTGATAGGGTATGGCATAAAGGTTTACTTCATAAGATCGCTAGCTATGGTATAGCTGGAAAAGTCTTCTCAATTATTAAATCATTTCTTTCTGATAGGTTCATAAGAGTAGTAGTTGAGGGGCAAAAATCAGAAGCTCACAGTATTAATGCCGGTGTCCCTCAGGGATCCATCCTGGGCCCAACTCTTTTCCTGATCTACATTAATGATCTTCCAAATCATATCCTTACATCATTTGTAGACATTTATGCTGACGACACTACCATTTATGGTACCACATCTAAGACAGTAAACGACCAAGTTCTCTCCAATTCTCTCTCCTCTGATCTTGAGCACGTAGTACAATGGGGAAAGGAGTGGCTGGTTACTTTTAATGCATCTAAAACCAAGCTTCTCTCTTTACATCATCAACATTCTAATCCATATTTGTCATCAATTGAAATGAATGGCTCTCGTCTTCAGGAGGCCTCAAGTTTTGACAAGCTTCTGGGCTTGACCATTACTCCTGATCTTAAATGGAACACGTATATCAAATCTGTTGCCAAGGCCGCTGGAAAAATGGTGGGATCTTTCTATCGATCCGGTAGATATCTCACTGCTGATGCTATTCTCTATCTATATAAGAGCCAGGTACGTCCAAGGATGGAATACTGTTGCCACATCTTGGCAGGAGCTGCTAGAAAGGACTTGGCCTGCCTTGATAGAGTTCAAAATAGACGTCGTAGCCTCGTAGGAGATGTCCTTTTCTCCTCCTTGCAACCTCTATCTCACAGAAGAGATGTTGCGAGTTTGTCTCTGATGTATCGTTATTTTCATGGAAGTGTTCAACTGAGCTTCAAATCTATGGTCCCCCTCGCCAAACTTTCACAAGAAACACTCGTCTAGCTGTAAACACTATCAATAATTCCCCCCACTCTTTATCTGTGCCTAAACCTAAACGTAGATTCCATGAACAAAGCTTCTTTCTTAGAACTGCACGCCTGTGGAATTGTCTTCCGTTTTCCTGCTTTCCGGCTGACTACAATATGGTTGTCTTCAAGTCTAAAGTAAATAAGTTCTTGATGAGCCGTTCCATATAAGTTATCAAATTTACCAAATTTTCATTACTAATGATTACTATATTGTCCAATTTCTACTGTACACTCTTTAACCCTTATCCTTGAGTGGCCTCTGGGCCTTGATAATGTGGTGATGCCTATGTAAAAAAAAGAAAAAAAAAAGCTCCAGACGTTTTTCTCTTTGTGAAGTGTTTTTATTGGAGCAAATTGCAGCAACTCTTAATTTATTAGCTTCTAATCTTGCCACTCTTTTTCTTCTTCAGTTTTGCTTCTATTTAAGTTGGGAGGCATCTTTAGTGCGTATCTGAAAGGGAAAAGTATTATCTTAAATTTTTAAAAAGAGGATCCGTAATGATCCATTATTTCGGAAGGTCAAAATTAAGAGAAAGTGCAACAAATTTTGGCCTATGTTAGGAACTACTATCATGCCAAATTTCATCAAAATTGGTTGAGGGGATGGGGGTGAAGGAGGGTAATCTGATTTAAATTCACAAAGAACATAGTGGTGGCCCCTGGGACTATGGCGAACCCCAATTTGGTGTGTATCATCCCTAATGGGGTGGTTTATGAAGAACCGCACCAAATATAACCTTAACCGTTGACCTTGAAAATGGTGTGCACCATCCCTAGGTTGGAGACTATCATGGGTGAACATTATCAATAGTGTGGGAAATTATTTTAATAGTCAAAAACTATTTGTTTTTATTATATATATTCGTGTAAAAACAATTTAATATTAAATATATACTAGTATTTGGCATTATAGGGCCTTTAATTCTAGTATATTAAATTTAATAGCAGGTACATATTAAAATAATTATCATTATTTCTTACTATGAGTTCTCGTAGAAATCATCATTACCAGTGATCACTTACTGGCAAAAAACAGTAGTGTTCCCCAAATGACAACAGGAATTTGAGGACTGTTTCTTTTGATCACATTTGTATATCACTTTATGTTGTTGCGACCCTTATTTATTATTTACTTCTTGTTGACAATGGTTGTTGGATTTTTCACAAATTTAAGTGACAATAAGCCTCCTCATGATTCCAGTTTCCATGCCTTTCTAGTGGAAGTGAGAATTGTGTTCACTTTCCCTTAGTCTTTTCAGTTTCCCTAACCCTTCACGACCATTTTCTGTAACTCCAACCAACTGATGTTGGTGCCACCACTGCATTTTTTTTTTATGAGGCAGAGAGATTGGGGGCAGATTTTGGATTTTTTTTTTACTTATCTATTCTGGCAGTTTTAGTTCCTTTAGTTTTGTATAATGTTCTTTGTATATTTCCTTTAGTTTTGTATAATGTTCTTTGTATATTTCCTTTAGTTTTGTATAATGTTCTTTGTATATTTCCTTTAGTTTTGTATAATGTTCTTTGTATATTTCCTTTAGTTTTGTATAATGTTCTTTGTATATTTCCTGCTGTGTTTATAAACAGTGTTTATTCTGTTTCATTTTAGTCATGTCATCTGCCTATGTGGGTTAGCTTTCGCACTCAAATGTTTCTTCATATTTTAAATGTTTTCATTAGTGTCATACTTAATATTGTCTCAATCTTCTTGTTGATTCCTTTTCTTTTAGTCTTTCTCAACTGTTCCTAGTGTTCCTACAATTGGTATTATGATAGTTTTCTTCATATTCCATATTCCTTTCAACTTTCTAGCAAGATCCATGAATTTGCTTAGTTTTTCTGTCTCTTTCAAACTGCCTCTTGCTGGGACAGTGAAATCTACTATTTGGTATGGTTTTTATCTATTGAATATTGCCATGCCTGATTTTCTTGTTCAAATGAGTTTGTCTATATGTATTTTCTGAAAATTTCGTATCTTTTCATTTTTCAATACTACGTTTGGTTTGCACCTGTGTCAGTTATCTGCATGTTCAAAGCGCAGTTGTTTGCACAACTCCTAGTGAGTTATTTTCCTTACAAAATCATTATTTTTTATGTCCTTTTTGGACTAGTTTGCTGCATTTACTTATGTGCTTCATTGTTTTGCATCTTTGTCCATAGTCTGAATTTACTGTTTTCCTGGATCTTGTCTATTTTATTATCTGTTTTTGTTATGTCTCTTTGTGCACATGCCCTTTTAATTAATTTCTCAATTAAAAAAAAAAAAAAATTGCACATAATCTCTACACTATTAATACAATATCTCTATGCAGATCAAGTTCTGTTAAATATTTCATCAGATAGTACCCAAAACTTCCCTCTTAATTCTTTTTTGTACCATTTATTACTAAATTTATCCAATCCTATCTTAAAATGTTTGTCACTATTGCTGTTTCGAATCAGATATGGTAAACTTCTTTCTAATATTCTATTACTCACTTAATAATTTGATTGGTTAATAAATCTAGTTTTGTGAAATCTAACTTGATAATAACTTTCCAGATCAAGAAGAAATATTAAAAGCTAGTGTACACACTCAGTTAAAAATGATGAAAAAAAATGTTATGCTTCACCAATGTTTGAAATCACTATTTATATAGATATGTTTCTTTTTCTCTCTTTCATGTATGTGTGTTTGTATATGAATAACTAACACTTTGCATGAAACACTAAGGGAGATAATTCAGTATATATTCAGGCGAATGCCTTCATACTCTTACTAGAAGGTGTGGGTTTGGTAAAAGTGTTTCTGTAGAACAAACTGGATTAGAACTCAGCATACCCAAGTTTCCAGTCTGTAATAGTATTCATATAAAATCATATATAACTCATCAATCCTGATGACCAAAAAAAAAAAAAAACAGCCACCATTGACCTTTTATAATCAAGTGGAGGATTTTTTTCCGAATTAATTTCAAGTTGTAGGGTAAGTCTGAGGTAGTTGTCTAACCACTTGAAATGGTTTCATCCAGGGCCTATGAAAGGTATGTGTTTTACTTTTGCGTTATGTACTAGAACATATATTTATAAATGAATGCACATTGATTTTTATTATAGCATGAAAGATACTGACCAAAGGAAATCAAGCAGAAGATTTTTAATTTAAAATTTTTATTCATTTCAATAAAAATAAATCTATAATCTCAATTTCAATACTATTTTCTGTTCTTATTCCTCAGATTCACAGCAAAGGCTTAAAAATTGGCATCTATGAAGATTTTGGTACGAAAACCTGTGGTGGTTATCCTGGCAGTGAATTCTATTTGAGCACTGATGCTCAAACGTTTGCTGATTGGAAAATTGATTTCTTGAAATTAGATGGTTGCTATTCTAACCCTGATGACATGGCTGTTGGTAAGATGGAATGATAGTCTTTCTTTATCTTTTAAATTTGGTTATAACTTGCATGACTGTCATGTCATGAATAGTTATTAGCATTCTTTTAGCATTCTTGTCATGTTAGTTTATAAAATAAATTGTAAAATAATTATGTATAATTTTGTTTTGTAAATGATTGAGGTTGACCTTTGTTATGCCAAAAACAGACATGTTTTATATGCCGATGATTTATAGATTTTTTTTTTAATAAATAGTTGTTAAATGAGACTATATTTATTGTTTCTGTGATGCATGTATTCCATGTAAATGCACATAATCCTTGCACAATTAGCATAAACTCTCCTTGACAATCAACACTCTGAGGCATAGTATGTTTTAGATGTGGGTTCATTAATCATCAACCAAGGTAAACCGGAAAGGATAAAAAAAAATTTGCTTCAGAAACACGTACCTACAAAATGAAGGTGGAGACTTACTAAAACCTTAAAGAGAGTTGTAGACTTCATAAGCTTACAGACTAGAAAGCATTTCGGTCTAAAAATACCCATACAAATTATGCTAAGAAACAGCTGAATTTCAAGAGATTAAATGGAGGTTCTACATATGGTGAGAAGGTAACAAAGTTCATTTCTATAAAGGAAATAATACTAAAAAATAATGTTTTGTATTATATAATTCTATGATTAGAAAAAAGGCAATTTTTATAGGTGATGCCCAAAGAATTTTGAAATATTTAAAGAGAACAAAAACTTTTTTTTTCTTACATGGGGGTCACCACTTATCAAGGCCTGGAAGCCACTCGGGGATAAGGGTTATTTTGTGTACAATAATCAATGGGATAATATCGTAGTAATAGTTGGTATTGGAGATTTGATAAAGTGTCTTACTTAAGGGGGCGATTAATCAGGAATTTGTTTATGTTGGACTTGAAGATATCCAAGTTGTAGCCAGGTGGGAAACAGGCAAACGGAAGAGAATTCCACAGGCATGCACTTCTCAGAAAGAAGCTATGTTAATGGAATCGATGTTTTGATTTAGGCACAGATAAAGAGTGGGGGAAATTACTGACAGTGGTTTTAGCTAGATGGGTGTTTATCATGAAGGATTGGCGCGGGGGGACCAGAGATTGGAGCTCGGATGAGCACTTGCCATGGAAATAATGATAAAACAAAGACAGGCTCGCAACGTCTCTTCTGTGGGAGAGAGGTTGCAGGGAAGAGAAGAGAGCATCCCCCACTAAACCACGAAGTCTATTTTGTACTTTGTCAAGGCAGGATAGGCTGTTTTTAGAAGCTCCAGCCCAGATGTGGCAGCAGTACTCCATCTTTGGACGTACTTGGCTTTTATAGAGATAGAGAATTGCATCAGTAGTGAGATATCTTCTGGAGCGGTAGAAGGATCCCACCATTTTCCCAGCGGCCCGGGCAACAGACCTGATATATGTGTTCCATTTCAGATCAGGAGTAAAGGTCAAACCCAGGAGCTTGTCAAAACATGAAGCCTCCCCGAGATGAGAGCTATCTATTTCAATTGATGCTAGATGAGGAACAGAGCGTTGATGATGTAAAGTTAGGAGCTTGGTTTTAAATGTATTAAAAGTAACCAGCCATCTCTTCCCCTACTGAACCACACGCTCAAGATCAGAGGAGAGGGAATCAGAGAGAGCTTTGTCATTTACGGCCTTTGGTGTGTTGCCATAGATCGTCGTGTCATCAGCATAGATGTCAATGACTGATTTAAGTATCTGTTTTGGGAGATCATTGCTGTAGATCAGGAAGAGAGTTGGGCCCAGGATGGACCCCTGGGGGACTCCAGCATTAATACTGTGGGCCTCTGATTTCTGCCCATCAACCACTACTCTTATGAATCTATCAGAGAGAAATGATTTAATGATTGATAAAACATTTCCAGTTATACTGTAGCTGGAAATCTTGTGAAGTAGGCCCTTATGCCAAACCTTATCAAAGGCCTTTGATATGTCAAGAGCAATTGCCCTAGAAAGGAAACCTTTGTTGAGAGATTCACTAATCCTATGTGATATAACTGTTAGCACATCAGCTGTAGATCTAGCAGAACGAAAACCATATTGCATGTCACTAAGAAGGTTATTTCTGCTGAGGTGGTTGACTACTACTTTATTTAATATGGATTCCAACAACTTACTCATAACACACAAGAGACTTATTGGTCTGTACTGAAAGGGAAATGACTTATCACCTGAATTCTTAAATACAGGGCATACTGACAAGGTTTTCCAGGGTGTTGGAAAGCACTTCTCCTTAAGGCAACACTTAAACAGTTTTGTAAGCATGGAGGCAAGTTCTGGTTGAAGCTTTTTCAACACTATAATTGGAATGCCGTCTAGGCCAATTGCTTTACTGGAATCAAGGTTCTTGATTAGTTTCGCAACCTCGTGCACAGATATTTGTATGTTGGATAGTGTGTTGTCTGTTGTAGGAGGAAATATGGGGAGTTGATGACCTTCGTTGCAGAGGGTAGAGTTAGCTGCAAAGTTCTTGGCAAATAGTCTGATGCTGACGAGATGACCTCAGGTTCATTGATGATAGTTGGGATAGAACGCACGCATCTGTTCAGGATCCTGTTTGCTATTTGCCAAAACTGGTGGGAACCAAGCCGCTGTTCAGCTACTTTGGATTTGACGGACTGAGCATATAGTTCTCTTGCATTTTTTTTTACTCTTTTATGGTGGTTGCTGGCAGTCCTGAAAGCAGCTTTAGTCTCAGTACATCTATTACGTTGATAGCTATGGAAAAAGTGATTTCTGTGCGCAATGGCAGCAGCACATTCTGGGGAGAACCATGGCTGGCTGTTAGATTTTGTTGGAATTTTTTGGATGGTATGAATCGGTCTATGCCTTCAATTAACCATTCAGTCAGGTCTGATACTATAGAGGACACATCCTTTTTAAACATGGAATGCAGAGGTAGATCAGATATGAATGTACAGAAGCTATCCCTGTCAACCATAGAGTATCGATATACAGTACGGTGGAGAGGTACATCTGAAGACTTATTGTATTTCATTTTTATCTTAACTGATAGAACTGTGTGGTCGGAGGATCCCAGGGGAGATAGAACGGAACATGAACATAGCTCAGGGGAAGTTTTGAGAAAAAGGTCTAGAAGGCTTGCATACTGACCAGTAGTATCGGGCACACGGGTGGGTTCGTGAACAATCTGAGTGAGGTCATAAGTAATGGCAAAATCATGACAAAACCTCCCCTTATCATCTGTCTCATTTGATTGAGTCAGCCATTCCACATTATGGACATTGAAGTCACCGCAAATGTGAATTTTAGCCGAAGGATGAGCAGACAGGATGAGGTCAATTTTCTCAGATATACTCTTAAGGACAGTAACCCCGCTGTTGTGGGGGCGATGGAAGGCAAATATGAATGCGGTGGTGTAAGCAAGTGCAACCCGGAAGCACATATAAGGTAAATTAAGGTCTTCTATGGATATATCTCTACCACACGGGAAGCCATCTTTAATGTAAGCGCATATTCCATGTCAATGGCGATCTTGGGGGTCAGATTTAGATGTTAAGTTAGAGTATCCTTTTATTATAAACTCATCTAGAGAAGTGGTCAACCCTATGCCAGTTTCGCTTAGAAAGAGTAAGTCCGGTTTCGTCTCCTGTAATTGTGTTTCAACCTCTGGAAGGTTGGAACGTAGAACCCTGATGTTGGAGAAGGAGACCTGGTGGTAGGGGTAACGTTGGAGGATGGGGTTCTAGGTTTATTTGTGTTTTTTGAGATATTTCATGTTGAGTTTTTGGGGTTTGTGGAACAGCTTGACAGACTTGGTTAGAGAAGGACAGAGAGGGAAAGTAAGAGAGAGAAAGAGGAATTTTTTTTTTTTTAGTAGCACATAAGGTAAAGCCATAACAATTACTCACTAGTATGGCATCGAAAGGCCCCACCAGAAACTACTGCATGGTCCAGAATCCATGCACCATATGGCAATACAGCAGCCCCAGTACTTTACACCTGCTGATAGGACAGCCTCCTTAGTAGTTAACCAAGGTTCGGGTCCCTGACTATCAGGCAGGTAATGTTAGCCCAGATGAAATGTTTACCTCCAGCACCCTTACTAGTGATGTGGCCACAAGGATAGACATAGAAACAGAAAAATTTCTGACATCTCAGGCTACTGTTCATGAAGTATTACCAACCTGGAAAGCAGCTTTTTCTTCACCCTTTGTCAGAAAATCACTCATTGGAAATGAGGACTGAGGGACAAAAAAGGAGAAACGAGAATTACTGGAGCTGCTGATAATACAACCGCAATGTATTATCTACTCTCCATTTAAAAAAAAAAAAAAAAAAATGCAAGGACTTATTAATATCTACATAATATAAGTCCGTTACTCCGTTCCCAGTCAAGGAGAATATTTGAAAATAGTCTTGCCTCCCATAATTATGCGTGGATATTTCTTTTTTGTCTTTATCTAACTTCGATAGAGAATGATTTGAGCATTCAACCTTTACCTTATAATGGAAGTTTCAATTTGTGAGGTCGGGTTTTATTTTCATTTATTTTTTTTTTGTATTAATTTAGTTTGGAAGAACCCGTTTAAAAACTGGTTAAGAGTAGAACAATTTGGCTTAGGTACTAAGTTTACACTGGTTAAGAAATAATGCATACTGTTGAGAAAAAGCATTTCAGTGTTTAGTTAATAGTGCAGATATAATTTGGAGAAAAAACAACAGAAAAAAGAGCAAAAGAAACATAAGTGCAGTTGAAATGCTCAGAAATTTAGTCAAACCTGGAAAAAAAAAAAATGAATAGAAAATAATGTTTGCAACACACAAATTTTTGCGATATTAAGACAGGTGGATTTCAAAATTATAGATAGAAAATGGTATAACTTAGCTTTTGGAAGAGTTTGACCTTGCGGTCTCAAGTTCATATCGAGGAAGAGGGAAGAACTAGTGGTCCTAACTGGTTTATGCCGGGTACTTAAAGGGAAGTGTTGAGGTGGGGGGTGGCATCTTGCGTTCTGTATTTTTATTTATTTATTTTTTTTAAATTCAACAATGCTTTTGTTTTATTTTGTTTTTGTTGGCTTTAACTACCCTGATAGAGAATGTTTGAGCATTTTAGCTTATATAAGTCCGTTACTCCGTTTGCAGTTTAGGAGAATATTTGAAAATAGTCTTCCCTTCCATAATTATGCGTGGATATTTTTTTTTTGGCTTTATCTAACCTCGATAGAGAATGATTATAGCATTCAAGCTTTACCTTAAAAGATACCGTAATGGAAGTTTCAATTTGTGGGGTCGGGTTTTAAACTAGATCGGCAAGGAACACCAAGCGTTAACAGGTCTGATAGAAACCCTAAAACCCAGACCCACAAAGGAAGATAAAAGCTTGGAAATCTATTTAATGCGAGACAGAACAGATGCATTCTATTGAATCCATACCTTCATACTCTCTACACCTTTCAAATTATGGCCTCAACAGTTTAAATTGATATTCAGAATTGTAGAATATAAATTGCTGTTCAATAATATGTGGCATCATTTTGGTAATTGTCTCATCAGAAGGATGTTTGATCCTGAATGGACTTCACACTCACTGCACCTTAACCCCCAAAATTATTATCAGTCGGTTTATCTCAAAGATAGTATCTATCAAAATAATTTCCAGAACTGAAGAGGTCTATCACAGCCTAAATCAGGGCAGTATCAAAAGAGGAGTATATCAGTTATTGACAATTTTGCAAAGCAAATCATGGAATGACAATAAAAAAGACTGTTTGACATTCAGAACTAAAACTTAATGGACAAGTCAGGCATAAACTGGAACTTATATCAAATATGCTTGGATTGTAGAAACTATTGTGAATTTTATTAACAATTTCAGAAGTAGTATTTTTAGGGAAAAGGAGTCGTGCTGTACTTTTTTAAATAGCTTAACTTTTGGGGTGAATACGAAAAATACAATCAACTCTTAGAATATTATTTGGACACAGTGTAGCAGTCACATGATTGAAATCCATTTCTTTGTGAATGCATTGTGATATAAGGTCACGGAGGATTTGTATACTTCTGCACATATGCACGTTTCAACCTTTTCCTAATTTCTGCCCAACTTGGTTTGTGCTCAAATATGATTCAGTTCTAGTTGAGACCTCAATGTAGACAGAAATACATTTTCTTTTGCCTTTTGTTATGGTAATGAGAGGCAGGAATGGATGGAAGGGGAGATACAAATTTGCACTCGAGACCATCCTAGATTACATTTCTTTTCTTATACATGCTTGCTGAATTAACTTCACATTCCTGTATTCATGTTAAATAAAGTTGTAATATATTGTAAGGAAGTTCTTATTTTGTTTGGAACTTTTGTGACCTTTTTATTTGAAGTCAGCTCGGTCAGATAAATACTGACACGCCTAACTCAACAAATGGCAGTCTCAATATTCAATTCACACCAACGAACCACTCTACAGCATACTATATAATTAGAAACTTTAATTCGCTACCAAATATTATGGCTTATCTCATGTTTTACAAATAGTGAGAAATCTATTTACAAAAATATGATAAAAGCGAATAGATACCTTTATTATCAATAATAATGAAGACTTATGTCAGAGGGTCCTGATTGATGCAGGTGAGATGATATTCATTTATTTTTTGGACAATCATTTGATTAACAGTGGAAAGTGGAATCTCAAGATTTGCAGCAATTACCACTGGTTAAGCTGACCTTCAGATTCACCTATAATATGACATCTCTTAAACTGACAATTCTAATACTTTGTTGGCTAGTATTATACTTAAATGGTGATATATAATATGGATATATTAATATTTGAAACACACACACACAAAAAGTCAATGTTTAAAATATCAGTATTTTAAACTTTGTATGGCTTCAAGTGCTGGCTGTCAAAGAAGGAAGCAGAAACTTTAAACAAATATGAATTATTTTTGTAGATGTTTATTTACTTCTCTCATGCCTATATATATAATGGTTGTATAGTTTTAGTTTCCCAGATGTAAATTCACTGAAACCCCTGTATTTATTAAAAAGTGCTTGGTGAATGAACAGAGTGTGATCATAGTATGTTTATTGAAACAAACATGCCCACAACGTCAACAACCTGAGATATGCAGATGACACCGTCCTTATTGTCGACTCTGAAGAAAAACTGCAAAACAACAACAGTAACGAACAAAAGTGAAAAGAAAGAATTACAGCTCAATGCAAAGAAGACAGAATGCATGATGATCTCGGCGAAATCTGTTATACCACAATACAATATAGCCTGTAAGGGAGACAGAATCAAACAAGTAAAAATATTTAAATACCTTGGTTGTACTATCACCCTGGATGGCAAGTGTGACACAGAAATCAAGAAGAGAATTGAACAATCTAAGACAACTTTTAAGGTCATGAAATGCATTTTTACAAACATTAAGATAAGCCTCAAGACAAAGATGCATGTTATAAGAGCTTACGTATATGGTCCATTCTTCTATGCGAATGCTGGACTGTAACCAAGGATACAGAACAATGACGAAGTAGTGGAGATGTGGTTCATCTAGAGAATCATGAAAGTCTCATGGACAAAGATAAACAAATACAGAAGTAATGGGCATGGCTGGATACAAGAGATCCTTTCTCATCAGAGAAAAACAGAAATTTTTTGGCCATATAATCAGGGCTGACAGACTAGATAAATTATTATGGAGTAGCAAAATATGCAAAAACAAGAGCAGAGGAAGACAATGCACAAAATTTATCGATAGTTTAAATAAATTTACAACGAATAAAGAGGGCTACAACAATAAGCTCATGGGAAGAATGGAGAGCCATGATTGTCAATGTCTGCAAGACCAGACTGGACACTTCAAGGATGAAAATCTTTATGAAATAACCATTGTTTATTTTATATATTTTTCCTTATTTTTATCTGTGTTTTATTTATATTGATATTTTACCCAAGGTAAAACTTCTTATACAAGTATAAACATTCCTCTCCACATACAGATTTTTGTACCACTAATTGCATATTCATAAATATAAACCACATATATCAACGTTCATACAAGTAACTATATCCATCTATATATAAGTCTATTATCATTTAGCTGGGATGTGGATTTTTCAGTATTTGCTAATTCTATCTGGAAAGATATTGCTAGTGTCAATGTGTGTACGGTCATGCCACGTGTAAACATCAACATACCATTATGTTCAAATATTATTACGTCACTATCACCGTTTGACAAAAAAAGTTTAGCTGTTTCAGCATGTTGTGTTAATATCTTATGTATAGTTGACAATGTAATGTTATGTAATCAAAAGCATAAAGTCTCGCTGAATATATGTTTAAAAGGATACTATGTATATTATATATAAACACAAAGCATATACACATACATACACATAAATAATAGGTGTTCAACTACATCTTAATCACTAATTCTTTTTAACTAATTATTAGAAATATATATTGCATTTTCCCTTTTATGTATGTTAACTAAAACATTTATTCATTAACTTTTACAAAGTCCATTCTCCACATTATTTATATACATACTGCACTCCCTTCTTCATTCCATGTTATTAAGCATTCCAGTTGTTTTTGGACAAGTGTACATTCACACGATCTAATGTATCTGCCAGCATTATTTGAAGCGATTATACCAAATGTCTAGGTTTTTCACAATCTTTACCTAAATTAATGTGTTTACACTGGTGACTTTTTTTTTAGGAATTAATTCAACTATTAATTTAAACTGTATTGTCTGAATGTATATGGGTATGGAGGTTGTATGTATGTGTTTATGTACTATGGGCTTCAGTTATTGGCAGAAGTTCTGATAGCTGATTTGATACTAGGGTAACCAGAGTCTACAATATTTAGCACTGAGTGTCATTATGATAGTGCAAATGATCCTAAATAATATGAGAATATAAAGATGAAATTAATAAACCAAAAGATGAAAGAGAAAATGAAACAGGAATTCAAAGCATATAGTTAATTTAAAACTGACCAACATGAGCATAAACCCTTTTTTCACCTCCTCTTTCTCCTCCATTCTTTTGTTTATCCCACTTTCCATGTACATTGTTTCTTTGCAGTTTTCTTTAAGTAAAATTAGATTAAATACTTTTGTATAATAAGAAAAGAATTAAAATTGTTTAATTTGGTATTGATGCATATGCTGGCCTGAAGATGTGGTGGCTTTGAAAAGAGGCACTGCTGAAACATGTATGCACATATGTAGCCAATAATGTTTGTATTAATAAACATACTATATATATATATTATTTTGTTTACAGAAAGTTTTTAGATGAGAAATCTAAAAACTTTCTGTAAACAAAATAATAAAATATAAATATGCTCTTATTTTCGGATTTTCCTTATAATTGAGCACACTACTGGATTTCTTTTTCCAAAAAAACTATATATATATAAAGACAAAATTTTTTACCTTCCAGTTTGTTTTTCATGCTTTCGCCTTTCCAATGCAGGGCATAAAGCTCAAAATAATTGAAAAAAAAAATTCATTCTAATTTCAAGTCGATTTCAACATGCACGTTTTGTTTACCTTTAGGAAGACATCGCATTTAACTTATGTCAGATACAATGTTATGTTAAACTTACTCTTTTCAGCTACCAACATAATGGGAGTGCTAAATGTACACTTGGTCCACACTCTTTTTTTATTTATAGTAAATAATTGGCAAAAATGGCAGAATATTAACACTTTTATTTTATCTTTGAAAACCGATCCATAATTTAGGGTTACTTTTTTTTCAATATTTATTGTTCATTTGTTGTCTTAGGCTATCCTGTGATGGAGTTCTTCCTAAACCACACAGGTCGCTCAATCCTCTTCTCTTGTGAATGGCCACTTTATCAAACCGAACAGGTTAGTTACATAACAATGCATGGTATTATTAATTGTTGTGAGTAATATTTAACATACTGTATTTTATTAATTCTCATAATCTTTACAACCCTCCCCCTCTCAAACACATCTACACATTTAGTAGTTTCCTGCCTTTCCTATAAGATTGCTTTTCATTTCTTTTTTTGGTTCTTGTCCAAAACAAAGAAAAAATCTGTATAATGAATGTACCTATAACAAAACCAAAATATCATATTCCAAAAATCATGTAAATTGATTTAGTTGTTTTTATTTTTAAATAAGAAAATCAAATTTTATGAGTATCCGAGAAGTGACTTATCTTGTAGCCATTTTGGAAAAAATGTCCAAAAACAAAGGGAGATAATTCTACAATAATCAATTACTAGATTTATGTTATAACCCCTACAAATTCCCATTAATTGCTTAAAAATTATTATATTTATGAAAATAAAACTACTTGATCAATTTATGTGATTTTTGGAATAATATTTTCGTTTCATCACAAGTATGTATATCATACAGATTTTACTTTGTATTGCTTAATATAAGGGAAATTCTGAGCAAGAATCCTTTTTTTTCCTTCTTTTTGTGTGTTGTAACATTGTGATTGTGTTAATCAGTGGCTGTAAAGTAAATGGCACAAAATTCCATGATATTTTAATGCCAACATTCATTTTAGATGTAGGGTGAATGCCAGACTTAGGATATTATAGTAGAACTATTTACTTTTAAGATTTTGAAGATCATCTGATATACATTTTTAAACAAAAGACTTGAAATTTAACAAATTATTTCCAAATTTGATAACATAATGTCAAATTTTATTCATTTTCAAGAGAAGTTATTACTAGTACCTTTTAAAGTCTTTTTTAACAGTGAGATATCAATTTACTTGGAATGAAACTATGCAGTTATCAATCACATAAATTCTCCTGAATTATATTGTTTGCTTGTAGTGGAATTGAACAACAATATTGGAGAAATTGATTATGTGGTGAAGTAATGAAGAAAGTGACTTACACAAATGAGTATGCCTCTTTCTTTCCTGTCAAATGACAGAATGAGGGAAGGAAAGAGAAAGAAAAGATCTTCATTTGTAGAAGGTTCAGTAATATACATATGGCATTAATTTGCTTAAGAAGACAGAAACTGTTATGAAAAGGACGAGTTGGAAGCATGAGGGGCAGTTAATTTTTCAACAGCTGAGAGAGAGGAAAGACTTTGGAAAGTACAGTTGAATTTAGTTGTGGGAAATATTTTTCTTCATGTAATTTCCTTTTTTTTTTTTCATTTATTGTTCTTGGTCTTTTTCTCAGATTCATCGTAAATTTCTTTTTTAAGCACCTACTGCTTATTTCGTCTTATCTCTTGCTTCCAGCCATGCTCTGTTATGGTTGCAGTAGTGCTTTTTAAATGTTATCTCTCTTGTTTGCAATCTCACAGACTGCATCGGACTTTAGTCAAGCTTAACACAGTTGTAAAAATGTTTTGTCATCGACAACTAAGATGGATATTATGTGTGGTGGATAAGGTAAAATTCACTTTTAATTTACACTCTTCTGGATGTTGAAGGTTCGGGCGACACTCAAAATACAACTGTGAATTATTTAGGTCTTCCTTGAGTTCGACAAGATACACCTTAGAAAGATCAGAGGTTACATTGACTAAAATGTTGGGAAAACACTCAAGATGAGAACAGTCATCTGAAGAATCCAAATAATACGAAAAATTGATGAGTTAAAGAAAATTTTTTCTTTTTCCAGATATGTTAACCTTTTTTCATATTGCCACACTGAATTTAGGGTTAGTGTTGGTGTTAATGAAGGACATGTTTTTTTTTTTTTTTTTTACTAAAAAAAAAAAGAAAGTGAAAACACATTTTTATTTTATTTTATTTTTTTTCCAGTTTATTTTCGGCAAAAATAAAACAAAAATACATGCCCTTCATTAATCCAAGTCTGGGGTGACAATATAAAAATGATGGAAGCATGTACCTTTTTTTTTTTTTTTTTTTTTTTTTTTTACATGAGGGTAACCACTTATCAAGGTCCGAAGGCCACTCAGGGATAAGGGTTATTGCGTGTACAGTAATCAATGAGATAGTATTGCAGTAGTCACTAGTATTGGAGGTTTTGATAGTGTCTTACTTAAGGGGGGGGTTGTCAGGAGTTTGTTTATGTTGGACTTGAAGACATCCAAGTTGTAGTCAGGTGGGAAACAGGCAAGTGGCAGAGAGTTCCACTGTGCAGTTCTAAGAAAGAAGCTTTGCTCATGGAATCTACATTTGGATTTAGGCACAGATAGAGAGTGGGAAAATTATTGACAGTAGTTTCAGCCAGACGGGTGTTTCTCATGAAAGATTGGTGAGGGGGGGACGAGGGATTGGCGCTCAGACGAGCACCTGCCATGGAAATAACGATAAAACAAAGACAGGCTCGCAACGTCTCTTCTGTGAGAGAGAGGTTGTAGGGAAGAGAAAAGGGCATCCCCCACTAAACCACGAAGTCTATTTTGTACTCTGTCAAGGCAGGATAGGCTGTTTTTAGCAGCTCCTGCCCAGATGTGGGCGCAGTACTCCATCCTTGGACGTACTTGGCTTTTATACAGATAGAGAATTGCATCAGTAGTGAGATATCTTCTGGAGCGGTAGAAGGATCCCACCATTTTCCTAGCGCCCCAGGCAACAGATTTGATTTATGTGTTCCATTTCAGATCAGGAGTAAAGGTCAAACCCAGAATCTTGTCAAAACATGGAGCCTCCCTAAGACGAAAACTATCCATTTCAATTGATGCCAGATGGGGATCAGAGCGTTGATGATGTAAAGATAGAAACTTGGTTTTGGATGCATTAAAAATGACCAGCCACCTCTTCCCCCATTGTACCACGTGCTCAAGATCAGAGGAGAGAGAATTAGAGAGAACTTTGTCATTTACGGCCTTTGATGTGTTGCCGTAGATGGTCGTGTCATCAGCATAGATGTCAACAAATGATTTAAGTATGTGTTTTGGAAGATCATTGATGTAGATCAGGAAGAGAGTTGGGCCCAGGATGGACCCCTGGGGGACTCTAGCATTAATACTGTGGGCCTCTGATTTCTGCCCATCAACCACTACTCTTATGAACCTATCAGAGAGAAATGATTTAATAATTGAGAAAACATTTCCAGTAATACCGTAGCTGGAAATCTTGTGAAGTAGGCCCTTATGCCATACCTTATCGAAAGTCTTCGATATGTCAAGAGCAATTGCCCTGGAAAGGAAGCCTTTGTTGAGAGATTCACTAATCTTATGTGATATAACTGTTAGCACATCTGCTGTAGATCTTGCAGAGTGGAAACCATATTGCATGTCACTAAGAAGGTTATTTCTGTTGAGGTGGTTGACTACTTCTTTATTTATTATGGATTCCAGCAACTTACTCATGACACACAGGAGACTTATTGGTCTGTACTGTGAGGGAGATGACTTTTCACCTGTATTCTTAAATACAGGGCATACTGATGAGGTCTTCTAGGGTGTTGGAAAGCACTTCTTAAGGCAACGCTTAAACAGTTTTGTAAGTATGGGGGCAAGTTCTGGTTGGAGCTTTTTCAGCACTATAACTGGAATGCCGTCAGGGCCAGTTGCTTTACTGGAATCAAGGTTCTTGATTAGCTTGGCGACCTCGCGCACAGATATTTGTATGTTGCATAGCGTGTTGTCTGTTATAGGAGGAAATACAGAGAGTTGATGGTCATTGTCGCATAGGGTAGAATTAGCTGCAAAGTTCTTGACAAATAGTCTGGCCTTGTCTGATGCTGACGAGATGACCTCAGGTCCATTGATGATAGTTGGGATAGAACGCACGCTTCTGTTCAAGATCCTGTTTGCTATTTGCCAGAACTGGTGGGAACAAAGCCGCTGCTCAGCTACTTTGGATTTAACAGACTGAGCATATAGCTCTCTTGCATGTTTTATTACTCTTTTACAGTGGTTGCTGGCAGTCCTGAAAGCAGCTTTAGTCTCAGTACATCTATTACATTGGTAGCTATGGAAAAAGTGATTTCTGTGCGCAATGGCAGCAGCACATTCTGGGGAGAACCATGGCTGGCTGTTAGGTTTTTGCTGGAATTTTTTTTGATGGTATGAATTGGTCTATGCCTACAATTAACCATTCAGTCAGGTCTGATACTATAGAGGACACATCCTTTTTAAACATGGAATGCAGAGGTAGGTCAGATATGAATGTACGGAAGCTATCCCAGTCAGCCATAGAGTATCGATATACAGTACGGTGGAGAGGTATGTCTGAAGACTTATTACATTTCATTTTTATCTTAACTGGTACAACGGAGTCGTCAGAGGATCCCAGAGGAGATAGAATGGAACATGAACACAGCTCAGGGGAAGTTTTGAGGAAAAGGTCTAGAAGGCTTGCATATTGACCGGGTGTATCGGGCACACGAGTGGATTCGTGAACAATCTGAGTGAGGTCATAAGCAATGGCAAAATCATGACAAAACCTCCCCTCGTCATCAGTTTTATTTAAGTGGGTCAGCCATTCCACATTATGGAATTAAGTCACTGCAAATGTGAATTTTAGCCGAAGGATGAGCAGACAGGATGTGGTCTATTTTCTCAGATATGCTCTTAAAGATAGTAACCCCACTGTTGTGGAGGCGAGAGAGGGCAAATATAAATGCAGTGGTGTAAGCTAGTGCAACCCGGAAGCACATATAAGGTAAATTAGGGTCTTCTCTGGAGATATCCCTACCACATGGAAATCCATCTTTAATGTAGGCACATATTCCATGCCCATGGCGATCTTGGGGGTCAGATTTAGATGTTAAGTTAGAGTATCTTTTAATTATGAATTCGTCTAGAGAAGTGGTTGGCCCTATGCCAGTTTCACTTAGAAAGAATATGTCCGGTTTCGTCTCCTGTAATTGTGTTTCAACCTCTGGAAGGTTGGAATGTAGACCCCTGATGTTGGAGAAGGAGACCTGGTAGTAGGGGTCTACATTGGAGGATGGGGTTCTAGGTTTATTCGTGTTTCTTTTTTGGAGATTTGTCATGATTGTTGAGGTTTTGGGGTTTGTGGAGCAGGTCGGTAGACTTGGTTAGAGCAGGACAGAGAGGGAAAATAAGAGAGAAAAAGACAAATTTTTTTTTTGTGGCACATGATAAGGTAAAGCCGTAACAATTACCCACTAGTATGGCATCGAGAGGCCCTACCAGAAACTACTGTATGGTCCAGAATCCATTCACCATATGGCAATACAGCAGCCCCAGTACTTTGCACCTGCTGATAGGACAGCCTCCTTAGTGGTTAATCCAAGGTTCGGGTCCCTGACTATCAGGCAGGTAATGTTAGCCCAGATGAAATGTTTACCTCCAGCACCCTTTCTAGTGACATGACCACAAGGATAGACATAGAAACAGAAATTTTCCGACATCTCAGGCTACTCTTTACAGAGTACTACCGACCTAGAAAGCAGCATTTTCTTAACCCTTTGTCAGAAAAATCACTCATTGGAAATGAGGACTGAAGGACAAAAAAGGAGAAGCGAGAGTTACTGGAGCTGCCGATAACACATCCACATGCATTATCTACTCTCCATTACCTTACTAAATAGTTATTATCCTTGGTGTATGATAATAGATTTTTCCCAGCACAAGGCCATGCTGCACTTACGAGGTGCCTTTAACAAGTTTCCAGACTTTTTTCGTATGGGCACTTTTATTGATGAAACACACATGAAACTGCAGTCCCCGTTCAAGTAATCTCTACTGGCTGCAATGCACTTGTTGCACCCTAACCCAACAACTTCTGAAAGTCGTCTCGTGTTAGCATGTCGATGACCTTCCTCACAGCCTCTTTTATTTTCTCAATGATCTCATAACGTCAGCCTCTAAGGTTTTCCTTGAGCTTAGGGAATAACCACAAATTACAGGAAGCAAGGTCTGGACTATAGAGAGGGTAAGGTTGCATTTTTGAAATTTACCAACTGTGACAGTCAGACTTTAGTAGGGTGTATTCCAATTCCTACTGTAGTTGTTCATTTGAACCTGAAATCATAAAAGTGGTCATCTCATAAGATATAAAACAATAACATACTGAATTTTCAAGAGCTTATGACAATTTTAAAGCTTGTACAAAAAAGTCTAGAAAGGTCTGGACTATAGGGAGGGTAAGCAACTGTGTTGATGCTCATCTTGATCAAATAATCTGTGACAAAGATGGAGTTGTGGACTGCTGCATTCATGCAAATCTTCATCTTCAGTTCTCACGAATAATTGTGTGTACAGTTCCCACACTGACATCAAACTGTGCATTTATTGTCTCTATAGACATACAACGGTCCTTATCCATGAAATTCTTTATTTGGTCAATCAATTCTGGTGTTCTGATTTCCTTACTGCTCCCACATCTCTCAGCATCTTTCACACTGTTTGTATTCCTTGAATGCTATCCCAAAACTGATGCTAGTCTGAAGCATTCCATACATTTCTGTGGCAATTTTTCCAAGTTTAAAACAGAATTTTATTGCATATCATTCTTCTAAAGTGTCCTCATGTCCAGAGTGCATTTTAAGAATTCATCAGCTGTGACAATCAGGTTTTAGTTGGGTGTATTTCAATTCCTGCTGTAGTTGTTCATTTGAACCTGAAATCATAAAAATTGGGCAGTCATCTCATAAGATGTATAGCAATAACATACTGAATTTTCAAGAATCTACAACAATTTTAAATGCCTGAACAAAAAAATCTGCAAACTTATTTAATGCACTTTGATGTAGATGACTTAATTTGTTTTCCCTTTTTTTTTATCACATTTTTAGTCTTTTTTTTATCACTTTTACCGTGTTGTATACATGTGTACACACATGCACACATATACTTAATATCAGTAAGCATAATGACCGGGTGGGTGGATGGATGAATGTGTGTATGTACCTATATATATATTTCCATCTGCCGATCCATCTAATCACTACGGAACATGTTTAACATGTAATAATAAAAGGTGAATGAGACAAGAGGTGGAAGGAGTGGAAATGTATTGAACACAAATCTCATAATCCAGAGGCTGCAAATTTAATCCCTGTACAAAGCAATACGTTTTCATTTTCTTTTCAATCACACTCCAATACCAAACTTCAATTTTTTTCATTAAAAAAATAGATGTAAATAATATTTTGTTGATAAAAAAAATTCCAGATTCATTACTTTAAACGTATCCTAGAGTGATCTTTGGTCCTTCATAAACAATAACAACCAAGTAAAAAGTGATCTATGTTATTTAATTCATATGACAATGTTTATGCTAAAACTAAAAACCAACCTAAATTTTCACATAAAAAGGGTTTTCATTTATCAAACTCATGACCTTGTAGATTGATGTTTGTTGCTTGGATTGATAAATTTCATATTAACTATTAAACTTTTTTTTCTTTTCCCTTTATTTCCTTTTTATCTTATATTTCTTTTTTCCTTTCTTACCTTCTTACCTCCCTTTTTTTTTTAAAATGCATGTTCTCTCTCTAGGATATCCTCTAATGGGATTTTTCCTCAACCTAACTGGTCGACCGATTCTCTACTCCTGTAGTTGGCCTGCTTATGATAGTAAGGTTAGTTTCTGGTAGTTTTTATTTTCAATTATAATGCAAATATAATTCAAATGTCGATTTTTGCTTGTAACATTTTACCCCCAAATGATATAGCTTTCAAAGATTTGTTTTCTTAAAAAACATTATCAAACGCTAATGAACATTTTTGTGAAAGATTTATTTAATATTATTTCTTTAAATAAATTTGAAGAACATTATTTGATTGGTTAATTAATTTATTTGGTTCTAGTTTTTTTTTAATTATTTTTTTTTAATTAATATTTGAAGTAAAAAAAAATCTGTTGCATATCTCTGTTTTTTCCTGTCATTGCTGTTCTTTCAAACACTGTTAAGAAATAACTTGTTTCCTGGCATCAATCTTGTTCTTTTTTTATGCTCAAAGTCCTCAATCCTGGTATTTTTCCTTATTTTGTTCTAGCTGGGGATGGGGCATCGTATCAGATGCCATTGACCTGCTATCTCATACATTCCAATTGATAGATCTTTTTAAGATTTTAATTGTCTCTTTAAATGAAGTTTGAATTACTCTTGCAATTGTTTGAATTACTCTTGCACTTGGTTCACTGGGTATATTTATCAGGTAGTTTTGAAAATTTTTTCAGGAGTCCAGTTGTTCCTATAATTTATGGAATGATGAAGATCTTCCTAAGATTCCATTTCTTTTCACGTCATACATAAGACCTTTGTATTTCAGTATCTGTTCCCTCTCAGCTCTGTTTAACACAGCATCATTGAACACTAACTTCTAAGGCTGCTTATTTCTCCTTTTTATCCCATATCATATCCGGTTTAATAGCTCTATTTTTGAGGTACATAGTTATAGGAATTGAATTAAATTTGCATATGCCTGTGAAAATCACATCACTTTAACACCTTAGCTTCTCAATTGAGATAAAGCAATTTATTAAATGTTTTATCAGATAATTCTTCATAAATACTTTTTAATTTTTATTTCTGAGTGGATTCAATGCCATTGTAAGAATTTCTCTTCCTAGCTAATGTTCTTTATCTGATTTTGAAGGAAAAAGATCTAATCAATCAGCAAAAAAATTAATTGGTCAATAGATTTAGTTTTAAATTGTTGAAGACTGACTTATTTATTATGGATCAGCATAGACCACATTGCCTCCCACCTAAGTAGATAGCAATCAAATGAGATTTAGTAATTATTTAAGCGATCTATGGGAATTTAGAACATTTTTTCTTCATTTTATTATTGAGAGGGCAGGATTGTCTTGACTGTATTATAACGTTTTGGGTTCCATTTTATTTTTATTTTATATATTTTACGTTGGTTTTCTTGACTGACCATATTTCTCTTCTCTTCATATTTAGAGGTTGAATGACAAATAATTTGACTAAACATTCACCACCCCATTATTTATTTATTTTTTTTTTAGAAAATAAGGCAGAGAAAGTATTTAGTTTCATTTTTTTATTAGTGATTCTGTTATTATCTATACTATAAATTTGTTTTTTATGTATTGATATTCATATTAAAAACCCTATTTTTCTATTTATTTAAAAAGGAAATACAACTTTGTTATATATGGATTGAGGAATTGCATTCATCTGCAAAAGATCTAGCTAATTTGCATATTCTTTTAAACGCTCATTTTAATTAATTCCCTATTAGTTTTTTTTTTTTGGTTTTCTTACAAGATGATCATCTTTAGTTAACTATTACGTGTAATTATGTTCATGCAGATATTCTACATGATTTATACTTGTGTAATATTTGCATAAAAAGGTTATAGTAAACACAACCCTCTTTCTATATATATATATATATATATATATATATATATATTTTTTTTTTAAACTTTGTTTACCAAATTCCTCTATCAATTTTTGGTCTATAGACATGAAACTTCATATATAGGGTATCCAAACCCATGCAAAACTTTATATTTGGGTTTTAGCTGGGAAAAATCAGTGCAAAAGTATGAAAATTAAAATAATGTTGAAACAACCAATAAAAGATGAGGATAATAGTCTGCAATAAATAAAATTAATAAAAAATACTCATTTCGATGAATTCCAATTAAAAAATAATAAAATAATGGAATTTTCCAGGTAAAGGTTGAATGACAGCATTATGAATATGCATGCATAACATAATAGCCATTCATTCATATTTTAATTTTTAGCCTTGCAGCAAACATTTCTTCATAACTCAGGCATTAACATCAAAAGAAAAAGTAAATCGTAAGCTAAACGTTTGGGTTCCGATTCTCAGTGGTGGCGCACAAGTCATTTAAAAATTTATTTTTTTTATTTAACTTTTTAAATCATTACTATATATTGGGTCCAATATAATATAATAATAAATATGAAATCTACATTAATCAAAATATCATATTTAAGCATATTTTATGACCGGGCAATGTGGGGTGGCCTGCTAATGCATTTATAAACCTTGAAACTATTCAATTAGTGTAACAATAATAACATGCTACTTTCCTGTTAATATCCATACATCCATCTTTCACTCTGTCCTACCTTGCTATCTTGCATTTATGGTTCTCACTCCCACTACTGCACTAATGTTTGTATAAATATTGATTCTGTTAATTCATCATGTATTCTTGATAATGTCTGAATCTTGGACTAAATATTGAATAAAATCATGACTCTATGTTAATTCCATTTTGTTCTAGTCTTTTTTTTTCTTTTTTTTTCTTTGTTTTATTATTTCTCATTTTTATTTTTAATCAACACATTATGTCCTTTAAATATGCTTCACATTCACAATGTGGACCATTTATTTTTATTTTATTGTCTATCAGTTTTCACCTTCATCTTTTCACTTAATTTAAAGACACTAGTTAATTCAATATGAATAACTTTATAGCTTCTATAACTAGCAGTACTTTAACACATAGTTTTGCATGAATTAGTATTGATGTTTTGTCAATGGATTTTTTTATGTTGTTTTCTCAGATTTGAATCTATTTTTTCATTGTATTTTTATGTATGTATTTTCATTGTCTACTAAAATTGATTTGCAGGCTTTAACACTGACTTAAGTTTTGTAAGTAAAAAAAATTAAATCTATCATTTTGGGTTGCCTTTTGTATCAAAGATCAAAAACTTATTTTATGCTTGCATAATATCATTTGTGCAAACACATTTCTTGTATGTGTGTGTGTATATATATACATACATACATACACACGTTTTATTTATATTTAAATAAATACTTTTAATATTGCTACACAATCATGATAATGTTTCAGTCAATTAGTTATGAATAACTAAAGAACTCACCAGGAGACACCTTCCTCCAAAAGATCAAATTTTACAAAAATTGCATTTTATAAAGTCATATGGTCTTCTAATGATGAAAAGAGGGTTGAAAAAATTAATGAAAAATGAAAACAAGAAAGGAGGAAGGGGGTGGATAAGGGAGTCGATGGAGAAGAAGAAAAGAATGTGCGTGAATCTTTATATGTACCTATGCATGCATGCATGCATGCATGCATGCATAGGTACATATAAAGATTATGCATGCATGCATGCATATACACACTTACAGAAAGATATTGTTTGCAAGTGAATGAGAAACACTATACTATTTTTCATTATACTCATAAGACCATATTACCTTTATTTTTTTTCCTACCCCCAATATTGACAAAAGAAGCTGAAAATTTGGAGAACATTTTGGATTATTATCTTTTACATATGGTGTACATTTCATTAAAATTGGATATACACATTTAAAATTTTGAGGGATTTCTACCTCCATAGTTCTTTTAAAGGTGCACTTAGAAATTTGGACCACTTCCATTATCTTCCTCAGAAAATTTTCCATATCAATACAATTTTAGTTTTTATGTAAATTCTCTAACCTTTCTTTGTATAGTTACACAAACATTGACATTTATGATATATATATGGCTGAAAAATATTTTGAAATGAAAAAGAGTTTATTCAATTGATATAACATTTTAGTAAAGTGTAAACCTTAAGATTTCTAAAAGCGGTTCAGTTGTACCTGAGGCACCCCAAAATGAGCAACAATGAAAAGGATATATTTTGCATTAAAACTGTTTTTTTTTTTAGCTTTTACTTTTGGTTAAATCATAAACAAAGCCATGAGTTCATCGATTAGAGTGAGCGATTTGTATATTGCTTTGCGAAACTAACACTCATTAATGTAATGTTCAATTATTTGGTACTTATGCAGAGAATTTACCATGCTTAAATAATGTTATTATCTAGGGAGGGTGTTTTGTATCTATTTTATACTTTCACCTAACACTTTAAAAAGAAGATTTCCTAAAACTTGAACTTAATTAGAAAGTACTATTAAAAAAATAGCACCAACTTTTTTTTTGTTCAATGATTTGCTTTCATTTTACTATCACAATTCTTTTTATGATTATAAAAAATTATTATAAATAAAATGGTTGAAGTGTGAAGACGTTGCTATTTTTTTTTTAACATGTTTATATGAAAGAATTTATATAATTTCATTTATGTTTGCACAGCCTGATTATCATTCGATTGCTAAACATTGCAATATTTGGAGAAATTACAAAGATGTCCAGGATTCCTGGGATAGTGTTTCTGATATCATTAAATATTATGGTGATGATAAGCAAAAATTTGCAAAAATTGCTCGGCCAGGACAGTTCAATGATCCAGATATGGTATGTACTTATTTTCTCCAATATTAAATCTTTCTCACGTGTAAGATGAGATCATAATCATTAAAATTTTTTTTAAAATTCTATGATGGCATGTTTTCTTCAGAATTATCTGATCTATTCATCTATTCACGGTTTCCTTTGTTTCAGCTCATTTAACTTGTTTGTCTAGTGGTCTCCATAAATTTGTTGTTTTGATACCCCTAATACAGTCTTCTAGGATCAAATAAAGATTAGATACCCCCGTAGCAGATGACAAAAATAAGCGAACAATTGAAGAGGCACCGTTTGTTCGATCTTGACATTGCCGTTGGGTGTTTCTAAACTTGTAAACACGTCAATAGCAGACATGTTCGAATGCCGTTGGGTGTTTCTAAACTTGTAAACACGTCAAATAGCAGACATGTCCGAATGCTCGCGAGCAAGATTTTTTAAAAATATATTTACAAAACTTTTAAAGATTTAAAAGTAAAAATAAATATTTACAAAACATTTTCTTTAATATTAAATATTTACAAAACTTTTAAGGATAAAAACCCCCCAACTTTCTTCTATTTACACAAAACTTTTTAATGTAAGTAATAAAATGAACGTATTTAAACAAAATATATTTAAATAAATGGGTGTCTTTCTGAGTACGTTCTTTTTATATATTTACAGAACTTTTAATAAAACTAATAATAATTATAATTATAATAAAAATAAAAAATAAAATGAATGACCTATATTAATTGCAAAACATTGGAAACTGAAATTTTTGGATGCTAAACTTACTTTCACTTAATTTACCTTTATAGAGAAGTAAGCAAATAGCAAGTTTTTTTTTTTGTTTTGTTTTTTTTAAATAAAAATAAAAAGATTTGTATCTTGTGATGCTACACTTCATCTTTATAAAAATAAAAGTTATAAAAGATATGTGAATAAAATATATTTTTTAAAATCTCGATTGTTTATACTTGTGATTTTATTATGCATAAAAATTACCTCGGTCTAGAAGGATTTCTCCTCCACTGACCACCTACATACATCGCACTTTAAATAAATATTGAATTGTATTAAAAACGCACGAAGAAAGATAAACACACACACACACACACACTGTACATAAAAATTAATCTTGGTCGCAAAAATCCGAACAAGTCAGTTATTTTATATTTGTTTCTGCCATAAAAAGTTTGGTTATAATAATTTTATTTCAATTTTTTTTGTTTTTAATTATGTATTAATTGACATCATCCGAAATTCTCAGTTATAACCTCGGTTTATTTATTTATTTGGTATTATTTTACGACCTGCTCCAACCACCCCATGTTAAGAACGGCTTTCGGAATAAACACCTCCCCACCTCCCCATGTTAAGAACGGCTTTTGAGGTTAGGGGTGTTTTTTTTTTCCGAAAGCCGTTCTTAACATAGGGAGGTTAGAGTGTTTATAATATGCTGGGGCATGTCGTAAAAATTTACCATTTATTTATATTATTATTATTATTATTATTATTAATAGTGTTATTAAAAGTTCTGTAAATTTATAAAAAGAACGTACTCAGAAAGACACCCATTTATTTAAATATATTTTGTTTAAATACGTTCGTTTTATTACTTACATTAAAAAGTTTTGTGTAAATAGAAAAAAGTTTTGTTTTTTTTTTTAATCCTTGAAAGTTTTGTAAATATTTAATATTAAAGAAAATGTTTTGTAAATATATATTTTTTTCTTTTAGATCTTTAAAAGTTTTGTAAATATATTTTTAAAAAATCTTGCTCGTGAACATTCAAATATGTCTACTATTTGACGTGTTTACAAATTTAGAAAGACCTAACTGCAATGTCAAGGTCGAACAAACGGTGCCCCTTGAATTGTTCGCTTATTTTTGTCGTCTGCTACGGGGTATCTAATCTTTACTTGATCCGTTTTCTGTTCTAGTACATTCTTTCCAAGGACTGCAAGGTTGTGAAACTCTCTTCCTGCTCACTGTTTTCCTCCTTCCTACAGATTTGGTCTTTTCAAGACTAAGGTCAATAGGTATCTCCTCTCTGTATGATTGTTATATTGTCTCTATAATAAAGGGTTGTGTGTTTGATGTGTCATCTCTAATAATGGATTAGAAGAGATGACGTGTTATATTATATATTTATGTTGTATCATAAAGGGAATCGTGTGTGAGTGACATGTATTTTCAGAACCTACCTCTGCTTCTTCGATGTTGGACCATCTGGAATTTCCCGTCCTGGAAGGAGACTTGATACCTGTTTTTGGATGAAGATTCAATCACTCCAAGACAAGGAATTAGTTCTATAATTTTTATTTCACTTTCTCCAGATGTCCTGCAGAAGTTGGAAAGTGAAATCGGCCTGTGTGGGTTCTTCTACACACGTCAGCGTTCGCTCCCCCTCCCCCCAGTGAAGAGGAGGAGACAACGGGAAGCCGTCCGTTGTCTTCTGTGTCCAAATCAAATCTCAACGATTCAGCTAATCTGATTACATGACTCACACGCAATCCAATCAGCTGATCTTAACTTCCGGTCAACGTGTCTACACTATAATTCACCTCTTCCCCCCCCCTCTCTCTCTCTCTCTCTCTCTATCCATTCTCTAACATGATAATTATCTTTCATTTTTGAAAGCTCTTTACATTAACTTGCTTCATATGTTTGTCTTGAAAAATTTCCAGTAAAAAAAAATGAATAATTAAAAAAGTCTGTTCTATTTCTTGCTCTAATAACGAGGTTAGAACAATTTCTTTCGTATTTATTCACAAGAGAGTCACTATTTATCAAGGCTCCTAGGTCATTCGAGGATAAGGGTTAATGGGTGTATGGTGGTCACTGGGACAACAGCATAGTAATCGTTAGTCGTGGAAATTGGATATAATTTGATCATTTAAGGGAACAGCTCAACAAGAACTTGTTTACATTGAACTTGAAAATGACCATATTGTAGTCAGCTGGAAAGTAGGCAAGCAGAACTGGTCCAGGCAGACAGTTTTAGGAAAGAAGCTTTGTTCATGGAATTTGCATTTAGATTCAGGCACAGATAAAGATTGAGGGAAATTGTTAATGATTGTAACTTGACAAGGGTCTTTTTTTGGAAAATTTGGCAAGGGAAAGAACTATACATTAAAGCTCAGACAAGCACTTGCCATCAAAATAACAATAGAGCAGAGACAGGCTGGTAACGTCTCTTCTGTAAGAAAGAAGTTGCAGGGAAGAGAAAGGGGAATCATTTACTAGGTTTTGAAGCTGGTTTTGAACGCTGTCAAGGCAGAATAGGTTGCCCCAAGCAGTTTCTGCCCAGATGTGGCAACAGTACTCCATTTTAGGATGTATCTGACTCTTATACAGGTAGAGGATTGCGTCAGATTGAGATACCTGCTAGAACAGTAAAATCATACAACCACATTGCTGGCGACTTATTTCAGACCCAGAAGGTAATAGAAACTATGGTGCTTGTGCAGATTAGTGGTGTCTTAAACCAACACATTTCAGGTGAAAATATTATTGTGTACTTGCATGTCATGTCAAATTAGTATAAATTCCAAAAGTTACAAAAATGTTTCAGCAGAAAATAATTACAAGTAAAAATAAAATTTATTGAGTTTATCGATTTATAGTTTTATTGTATGTTTTAATGTTGAATCGTTTGCAAGATCCAAGGTAGGTAACTACAATTGATCATTTTGATTAAATAATTGTAATTCTGCCATTTTAAAACAAAATCTTAAGAACATAATTGTGGATGATTTTTTTTTGTGCAAAATACATCTAGCACATCTTTTATTGAATCATCGTTCATAATATTGGAATTTATACTAATTTTGATCTGACATGTAATAACATCACTCATCTGCACAAGCATCGAAACTACTTACAAAAGCAGTAACACATCTGTTTGGCATATCGATTGTAGATATCTCGGAAAGAAAAAGAGGTAATGAATTGAGTGTTGCGTTTTGTGATAAAAAGCCCCCAAATTGATACAATTTCACACATTACTCACTTGATTTTCAGTAAAAAAAGAAAGAACTTCTGTTTGTAGTTTGATATTTTTTTATGTGTAACATTCATCTGCATGTGAGGAGAAAATCTACTTTAAGATGAAGGCAGCAGTTGAATGTTTCCCATTTAAGAGAGAAGATTTGAGCTGAGGTTTGTTGGTGTGAATTTTGTTGTTGAAGAGAAGATATGTCATTTCCTTTTTGGATTACAATGGATGTCAAGCTGAATACAGATCCCACTATAATTTTGTACCTGCTTTGATCAAAATAAAATATACTAGTCCAAATACAATGAGTAATATAGATTTAATGGTTATAGGGGTCTCTCTGCAAAACTTTAGGGGGAGTTTGTGAAGAATCGTACAAGAACTACTTTATATATTTCTCCCATTGTTTGGGTTTGGATGTGAGTGGGATATCTTGTATTACCTCCTTCTTCAGGAGGGAAGGATTGATTTGTCTGAGGCACTCATAACAATGATTTTCTGATTGGCTTGATTATGAAAAGTTTTGCACCTGTTCAGAATACTCCTGTTCAGAATACTCTCCTTTTGTAGGAGTTGGATTCCCTACTAATATCACGTCTAACCTTTGTTTTATGGAAATCACTCCAGACAAGACATGAAGCCACTTGATGTAAGGAGCTAAAAGAAATAAAAATACTATTTCAAAGTCAAATGATAAGCGTTAGATGGATAGATGCCAACCTAAAAACAGCAATTCTTTCCACTGTCAGAAATATCACTCATAGTGTGAGAACTAAAGGGAGTGAGAGTTACAGGGCTAACGAAAGTAAACCCAAGGTCCACTTTATACTCTACTTTGACATAAATTGTAATTGTGTGTATATGTTTTTTCTTATGTTTTTACAGTTGATTGTTGGTGATTTTGGCTTAAGTGAAGATCAACAAAGAGTTCAGATGGGTATATGGGCAATGTTGGCGGCACCCCTCATCATGTCCGTTGATTTGCGCAATGTGAAACCTTTTGCAAAAGAATTGCTCACAAACAAAAGAGTAATTGCAGTCAGCCAAGACCCAATGGGAATTCAAGCAAGAAGAATCTGGCAGGTTAGTTCTTATTTTTTTTCTTTTCTTTTTTTGTCTGTAAAAAATTAATTGTAATATGTTTGTCACTTTAACTCTCAAAGGAAAGTAAATAGATCTTCATTGTTTTCCACCAGTTTTAGATGATGTTATTTGCTTGTGATGTAATCCATATGAAGACAAAAAAGATAAACCAAATAACAAAAAAAATGATCCACAGAGTTTTAGTACTATATTTAATTCAATCCAATACATTTGGCTAAATATAAAATGGTGCTTGTGCATTATATCCTTGGATTTCTAAAATAAAATAAAAAGATGCATTTTAAGTAAAAAAAAACAAACACTTATGTAATCACATGTCATGTCGAAATTAGTAAAATTTCCAAAAAGTTAAGAAAAATAATCAAGTAGGTCTACTAAAACTTTTTTTTACAAAAATACATTGTTATTATCGATCTGCCATTTTCTAATTTGAAATAGCTAAAGGTAAGTGAAAACAAGGGAGATAAGTTAGTTCGTCATATGGAATTGACTGCAATAGACTAAACTGTTAAGAATGCATTATTCGATAAATTTTATTATTTTTTGTAATTGTTTTTATGCTTTTTTGTAGGTTTGGAAATTCGTACTAATTTTTACATGGCAGATAATTATGTAATTGTTTTTTTTTATACTTAAAATGCATTTTTTTTTTATCATTGAAACATTACAGTGTTTGAATATATGGTTAAGTGTTAGTTTTACTCCTTTCAAACTGCTTTCATAGTTGGCTCATTTTGCGACCAAATTTCAAACAATTTTTACAGTTCATAGGTCACCTTCTCAGCTATATTTTGAAATAAAAATTTTCAATTTTCGTTCATTAAAACAAAAGTTATAATAAAATCACTGGTGTTTAAAATTTTTCTGAATAAGTAAGGAACATGAGAGGCGGTTTCTTCTGATTGGCTGTTGGTTACCATAGCAACTTTTTCAACATTGACGTTTTAGAGATGATTTCTTCTGATTAACTGTTGGTTACCATATCAATTATTTTGTCATCAGCACCTACATAAATCGTAGCAATAATGTTGCTCGCATGATATCTTATTTGGATTATATAGAGAGAGTTAATAAGTGATACTCTTTACCGTGCTAGAGCTGATAATCTTTTGCTTACAACGTTGCCCGTTAATTCTGTTTCTCTCTTTTTTTATCCCCTCTTTCTGTTTATTTACTTAATTACATCTTTTATTTGATTTTTTTTCTTATTTAGTCAATTTAAGAAGTTGATAATAATTTTTTTTATGGATTGTTGACAATGCGTATGATATTGAACACAAAAAGAAACTATTATTTCAAAGCAAAGCCTGGAAAAATCATAGATTACATAAATGATATAATAAATTTATAACTTAGAATATTGCAGCATTAAGAATTTAAAAAAATTCAATCGAACATTATATATAAGTTCTTAATGCTGCAATATTTTAAGTTATAAATTTATATTTTTTATTAGAATATCTTGTCTTTTTTTATTTCCAGTTTTAACAACTAGTCCTTTTACTTTTCTAAATTTAATGTTGACCATATTACTTTTCATGCTCATATTTTTTTATGTAATATAATTTTATAATGCCCCAAAAAACAAGCTTCCGTTATCATGTAAGGAAAGGGTGGTAGAAATTTATATAGAAGATCCACTTGTTCAATTTTGGCTTGAATTGTTGCATCATTGTGACACAATAATGTAGTTATAATAATAATCTAGAAGATATGAATTAGGTAGAACCTAGTTTTGCTCTTGATAAATGTCCAAATTTTTCATTAATTGCTCAAGTTGAAGTTAATTAGTTTTAATTTGTTTTTATTTTATGTTTCAAAATATTTAATGTTTTTTATTTCAATATGTTTATAGGTTGAACATGTCGATTATTGGATGAAGCCAGTCCAGCCAAATGGAAGTTATGCTATTGCATTTGTTAACTTTAACACTGATGGAGTTCAGAAAAAACTCAGACTTTCTTTAAAATACTTGCAGCTCACTGATCCAGCTGGTTATAATATCACTGAAACTTTCACTGGAGAATTCCTTGGAGTTTACAAACCCACTGCCTATCTAAAAGCAGCAATTAATCCAACTGGGATCTTCATGGCTACGGTGGTTCCTCTCTCAAAATAAGGACGATAATTATTTAGCATGAAAATTATTTATTAAAAATATTTTTGACTTTTACAAAATGTGCTAAGAAAAAAAAAAAAAATAGTTATCTATCCTTAACAAATGATTTATTACAATTATAAATCAAACGTTTGGTCTGTGATAAAATGGTCACTCATATTTTAAGCAATATTTTAAAATTTTATTTCATTTTTAAATGATTGAATAACAGTGAGAAAAAGATGTAATTCAAGATACTTGCTGGTAAGTGTGAAATTTTGACATACTGATAAGAAAAATGAATATTGATAAAAGAATGAATATTAATCAGTTTAAAGCTACTGTGACAAATGGATTTTTTCTCTCAATGATCGATTTTATAACTTTTGTAAATGATTGGTAAATGTATGCATTCCAATAAATTTTTAATAAAAATTATATTTAAAACAAAGTTTTTACTTTCCGCTGTTGGTTTCAACCTCCTGCAAGACATTGGCATGTTTCTCTGTCTGTTGCAGAGGGTGGGTATAACTTCTATTCAGCACTCCCAGTGCAAACTATGGGTCCACAAGAAGGCTGGGATGCTGATAGTTAGCCAAGATTATGTTTACCATAGGTGTTAGTGTTATCAGTGGTCAAATTGATGCTAATATGGATGCAGAAAACCCAGCACTTCATATTAAAGTCACCTTCTGCTGTTTGGGTGACCTGTTGAATGTTGATGGCAGTTGCGAACATGTTATCACTACTTGCTATTTATTGTTTGGGGAAGATTCAATCTTTACATCTAAGTATATTTCCTTCATGATTTGGAACAGTTTTTCAGGCTGTGTACCATCTTGCATCGTAGTTACACATGGATCCAGAACACTTCAGATCGACCATGGTTTCTGCATAATAATTGTTCCATGATCAGACTGATGTAGCTGCAGACTGAAAGAAAGAAGACCAAGTGTTTTTCATCAGAAAGTTGCTATTGGTAAGATAATGAATGCCATACACACTCGGTCTTAAGTTGTTCGACCATGTACAGTGTGCCACCTTTTGCATCAATGTTATAAATGCATCTGAATATCCCAGGCACAAGGGAGCATAGTAGATAAAATAAGAACCAACATGAGTAAGAAGTGATATTGATATCAATGCTTTTTATCAGACTGCATGCATAGCTGACATGAGACGTTGCCTTGTATTGCCCATCCTGGAGTCTGGGACATTTATAGCACTCAAAATATTGAAACCTGATTATGAGGATAAAGAAGCAATATTATATATATATATATATATATATATATATATATATATATATATATATATATATATATATATATATAATTATTTCTACAGTAAAACAATGTTGCAGCTGCAACATTGTTTGCTATGGAAATAATTATATCTCTCACATTCTGAAAATATATATATTTTTCCAGTTATGGAATATCTGGAAATGTCTTAGCAACCATCAAATATTTTCTCTCTAAAAGATTTACACAAGTAATCGTCAAGGGGCAAAAGTTTGAAGTTCAAAATATCAACGCTAGTGTGCCTCTAGAATCCATCCTGGGCCAAATTTCTTTTCATTATTTTCATTAATGATTTCACAAATCACATTCTAACTTCATTTGTTGACATACACAAATGTCGCTACCATCTATGGAAACATTTCAAAGACAACAATTATCAAGATCTCATGGTTCTCATCTCAATAAAGCCCCCTACCTTAACAAGCTTCTGGATCTAACCTGAAAGGGAAAACCTATATCAAATCTATTGCCAAAGTCGCTGAAAAAATGGTTGCTCATTCAACTGATCCAGAAGGTATCTCACTTCTGACACAATCCTCTACCTGCATAGGAGCCAGATACATGGAATACTGTTTCCACATCTGGACAGGAACTGCTTGGAGCACTCTATCCTGCCTTGACAGAGTTCAAAACTGTTTTGCTTCAAAACCTAATAGACGATGCCTTTTTCTCTTTCCTGCAACCTTTCCCACAGAAGTGATGCTGCAAGACTGTTTTTGCTCTATCATTATTTTCATGGCAAGTACTTGTCTGAGCTTCGATCTATACCCCCCTCCCCCGGTGTAAAATTTTTACAAAAAACACTTGTCTAATTATAACCATTATCAGCAATTTCTCCTACTCTCTATCTGTGCCTGAATAAATTACATAAACAAAGCTTTTTTTCCTAGAACTACTGCCTGTGGAACTCTGTTCTGTTGGCCTGCTTTCTATCTGACTACAACATGGTTTTTTGTTGAGTTGTCCCCTTAAAAAATCTAATTCTAACCAATTTCCACCACTAATGATCACCTCACTGCTAACCATTATGCACTCATTAACCCTTGTCTTCAAGTGGCATTCAGACTTTGATAAGACTCCTTGGTAATCTAATATGTATGTGTGTGTATTTTCATATGCAATTTAACTACTTAAAGTAGTAATCTAATATATAAAAGGCACTATTTGTGTCTGTCTCCATATTTTCAAACTCTGTCTCTTTTGAAACTAAAAGTCACAGAGTGGTGCTAGAGGCCTCAAATGATTGGATTTTTTATGAACCATTCTTTTGCTTGTAGTTTTTTCATAATTGGTTCTTGCATTGCACTTAGGAGATGCTCTGTTGTGCAAAATTATAATAAATGGACTATTATATAATTATATAATTATATGCCAGCATTGGGACTGAAACAATTGTATTCAAGTTGTTACCAATAAAAGACAAATATTTTGAAAATGAGTAACTGCATCAGTATCTGTCTGTTGTAACATGGTACTTTAAGAAAAACATATACTAGCAGGTCGTCTGTCTTTGTCCGATCATAAGAGATGCTTAAATATGATATTTCAATTCATGCTGATTATGTATATACTATCATAGACAATTCTCTATCGATTATTATATTGAACCTAATATATATTGATTATTATATTGAACCTAATATATAGTAGCCTCTGAGCCATGGCCATATGCATATATATATATATATATATATATGTTCTGAAAATGTAGGTTGATTATATTCAGCTTTGCTTCGCTACGGTATTAGAGATAGAACTTACGTTAATAGAAACAATAGCAAATCAGCTATTTCATGAGAGGACTTCTTTGATAAAACTAAAGATATTATAATAACTTAAATTTCTAAGTCTTTCAATTATATTAGAAAACTTCTTAATCAAACAAAAAAGGTTTTGAAGGAAATAGCATCTAAAATATTATAACAACTGGATACAATATATAGGAAAGACTATTTCATTCAATGGTATGAATATCTGGATCCCCGTCTGGCATCAATTGAAATGGATGGCTCTCGTCTTGGGGAGTCTCCATGTTTTGCCAAGCTTCTGGGTTTGACCTTTACTCCTGATCTGAAATGGAACACGTACATCAGGTCTGTTGCCAAGGACGCTGGAAAATGGTGGGATCCTTCTACTGCTCCAGAAGATATCGCACCACTGATGCAATTCTCTATCTGTATAAAAGCTAAGTACGTCCAAGGATGGAGTACTGCTGCCACATCTGGGCGGGTGCTGCTAAAAACAGCCTATCCTGCCTTGACAGAGTACAAAATAGACTTCGTAGCTTAGTGGGGGATGCCCTTTTCTCTTCCCTGCAGCCTCTCTCCCACAGAAGAGACGTTGCGAGCCTGTCTTTGTTTTATTATTATTTCTATGGCAAGTGCTTGTCTGAGCTCCAATCTCTCGTCCCCCCTCACCAATCTTTCACGAGAAACATCCGTCTAGCTGAAACTACTGTCAATAATTTTCCCCACTCAATACCCCAATGTATTAAGTAATAAATGATTCTGTTATTTTTTGACTGATTTAAAAATGGGAGAGAACAGGCAGAAACAGATATAATAATCTATGCTATATAATAACAGTAATAATGTCAGAAAATGTGACTCTTCAAAATTGACACTATGTAATATTAAAATTCTGACTGAACTTTTTTAACTTATTTGGGAGTTGCTTCCCTTGATTTCTCTTTATCAAGAAAAAATTGAGGAGGGATAACTTCTTCAAAATTATCTTTCAGAGAGGAAATTGGTGATGTGTTTGAATATGAATGTCATTTTAATATATTTTTATATTTCCCATTTTTAAAAAAAATGGAAATTGTTCCAGACAAGGCATGAAGCCACTTGATGTAAGGAGCTTATATATGCTACTTCAAAAACTGATTAACAACAAGTGTTACATGGATAGATTCCAACCCAGAAAACGGTAACTCTTTCCTCTTTTTCAGAAATATCACTCATAGAATGTGAGGATTAAAGGATAAAAAAAGGGATGTAAGTGTTACGAAGCTGTCAAAAGTAAACCCCAGATTCACTTTCTACTCTCCTTGTTGCTGATCTATTCGATGTTGTTTAATCTTTTTGAAAAAATGTATTTCTCTCCATCATTGTTGATGGAACAGTCACTCTATTTTATTTATAACTTGAAAATTACAACAATTAAAAAATAATATATACAATAATATGGGGTTCAGGGTTAGGAGCAAGATTTTACAGGAGTCTCCATTCATTATCAGATAATGATGGATTAGTCATCTGGAAAAAAATCTGGCAAAATTTTCCATGGTCATTTAACTCCATTTTCTTTTTAAAAACCTATGTTCACTGTAGCCTGTTAGTTTTACTTTAATGTAACACCTGCTAATGTTGATGCAAGTTGTGTTGACAAAAATCAGTTATATTTATCAACTTTTGAAAGATTGCTGATAATTAGCCCCCAAACAAAAACGAATACATAAGCTTGAAACCAAACAGATGCTACACTTTTATCAAAGTCCAAATTAATTTATTTTTACTGCATATCAAATCCCTTTTTCGTTGTTTTGTTATCTAAAACTGAAACGTAATGCATATTAGAAATGATTCAGCAAACATTACTATTCTACTTGTAACTCCAATCCCTGAACCCCTCCTGTAAAATATAAGCATCAAGAACTACACACATAAGCGACAACCACACAACCACAGCTAAGAACTTTCTTTTTCCCCAAAATCAAGTAGAACTCTCATGAACAATTTTTTTCTAGAACATCCTATTTGTAGAACAAGATACTATGAGTCTGCTTCCCAACTAACTTCAGCATGGTCATTTTAAAGTCTAATGTAAATAAGTACTTGTTTAGCCGTTGTCTTGGATAACCAATTCCTATTATTAATTTTCTTTTCTTTCTACTCATTGTTTCCACCCCTCTCATGATATCTTTAACTTTTATCCTCAAGTGGCCTGCGCCTTAATAAGTGGTGACCCATCAGTAAAAAAAAAAGAAAAATAATAAAAAAAATAATCAGGGAATGGGCGTTCATACTTTTTCAATGTATGCATTAACATGTGAAAAGAATGGATTTAGCATGACACCATATTTCAACATTTTTCTAAACATAAAACACAAAAACAGGCACTTTGAATTTGTCTCAGAATAAGATTTTTTTCCTGTTTAATAAATCAAAAACAATTTTTGCTTCATACAAAATAATATATTCATACTTAGTGCTTACAAAAGTAAGTACTTGTAACTTTTAAAATTAAAAACTGAAAAGCCTAACAATTACTTATTTTTCATTTTGAGCTAATCATGCAAATTATCAATGTTTTAATGCATTTGAAACTTACAAAAAATCTTCTCTCTTTAAAGTAAACTAGCAGAAACACTTGGCTGTTTATTTTAATGGATAGCATAATTTCTGCATTTATGACATCATAAAAGATTTCTTCTGGCATCTTAATTCTGTTTTAGTGGATGATGACTTTGTGATGTTAGAAAGGATTCCCCATGTCTCTTAATTCTGTTTAAGTGGATGACTAAATCCTCTGGGTCGAGACAGTTTTCTTGCTATAATATATATATATATATAATATATATATATATATATATATATATATATATAATGGACCCAAATTTTAGTATATATTAGTTTTAGTTTTTAATGCTGATATGTAGTTATAGTAAAATAAACTATGTTGTACTGTGAAAATAATTTTCAACAAGATTGATAATGTGTAAACATTCTTTTACTGATTTTTATGATCGCTTACTTTTGAATTAATGTCTTAAAACATGACGTAAATCATAAATCTGACACCATGTCAAAGTTATAATTATTTTGTTAAGGTAATGTTTTATGATATATTTCATAAAACATCTAAATAACTCAGTTCGTAGAACATCACACAAAAGATCTCAAGGTTTCGGTTTAAAGTTATGGTATCCATTTTATTTGTTGGGAATTCATTATTTAGTATTGATGCAATATTTTCTATTCCTAAAATAAGTAAAGATATTCGTTTTAAAAAATTGTGATGAACATACCCATACAGAAAATGCTCCTTATATTATGAGTGGATGTCATCCAATTGTGATGCTATTCAGTGTAATGTTACCAACATGCAAGATAACAAGCAACAATTGAGTTGTAATATCTATGTGTGTATTTTTAATCATGAAAATTATTTTCAAATTATGCTGCAAATAAAGAATATACACAAGGTATTGAATATATCAAATAGTTTGTAATTTACAAACCGTTTAACATATTGTCTCCTTTCTGAATTACAGAATACACACTTTGGCATAGAAATAATTTCACATCTTACTGAGTTATTTTACAATTCATCAATTCTTGTAATTTCTTTGTTTATTCTTAATGAAGAAAAATCTTTATTTTTTTATTTTTATTTTTTTGCCATTGCTGTTTTTATCTGGTAGATCTGAAATATGCTCATGAAATACTGATCTAATGAGAGACACTATTTGGACCAATTTTATGTTGCATCATATGAATGAAAATAAACATTGTCTTGAAACAGCTGTAAAAATTAATACCTTTGTGTATAGTCTTTATTTTGAATATGATTTGAAAATAATACTCACATGTATCCAGACCTATCTCACTGAATATCAAACCGTCTCTTTGTAGTAAACTTAGAGTTTGGTAATTGTTTTAATTTTGTGTGTATATATATATATATATATATATATATATATACACACATACACCAGCCTCTACTATCAGGTTGACAAGAAAGTTGTTGCGGTTTTTAACTTAAATTCAGATGAACATATCAGCTAAAACAAAAATTTATTCATCAAAATAAGCACATCAGAATCAACATACACTTGTTTTGTTTTGGCAAAAGTATTTATTTAATGTAATGTAAAAATCTTGTGTTCTGGTGGCGATGAAGTCATTGAAGGCAGTTTTGATATCGTTTAGGTTTTCATGCATAAAGTTGTCGAGATGCTTAAAAAAGTGGTGAGAAGTCTGGAGCGGATGAGGCAATTTCATAATCCAATTCGTTCAACTTCTCCAGGGTTTAGCAACGTGCAGTCGGGCATTGTGGTGGAAGAGAATCAGGCCTTTTCTGTTGACTACTGCTGGGTGTTGTTGTTGAAGTTTCTAATGCATTTAATCCATTTGTTGAAAATACTTCACCGCTGTAATAGTTTCGCCTGCATTCCAAAACTGTAATGGATGAGACCGGTTGCAGACTTCCAAACAATCAGCATGACCTTCTTTTAGTGTAACTCTCGCTTCAGGAAGTGTCGTGGAACTTCATTGGCATCTAACCACTGAGCTGAGTATCGCTGGTTGTCTTAAAGTATCCACTTTTCATCGCAAGTCACAACCCGGTTGAAGAATGGGTTGTTCTTGTGTAAAAGAAGGGAAAATGACACTTCATCACAGCATTTCTTTTGGTTGTTATTCAATTTGTGAGGCACCCGTTTATCAAGATTTGTCTTTCCAATCTCTCAAATGGTTGGAAATTGTTGTATACATTATGTCTAATTCAGAAAGAAGTTCTCGAACAGTTGTGTGTGAATTGGCTTCAACTAAGGCTCTTAATTGATCGTTGTCCACATCTGATGGCCGACCTCTATGCTCATCATCTTCAAGACTCACGTCGCTCCTACCAAATTTCTTAAACGACCATTTTGCTGTGCGTTCAGTAGTGGTTCCTCGGCCAAACGCTTCGTTGATATCGCGAAATGTTTCAGCAGCTTTTTGGCCTAGTTTGAATTGAAATAAGAAAATTTTGCGAATTTGCTTTTTTCCATCTTGTATTCAACGTTTTGAAAAGAAAACAATTGTTTTAAAACGATTGTAATTTAAACGATTAGACAGAACAAAAAACGCTCTTTAAAATGATATATAAAATGAAGGTATTATAACGAAAACTTATTTGATAATATATCATTTGAAATCAAAATTAAGAATTCCACAAGATCTTATTTTCAACTCAATAAAAGGCACTTTGTCTGTGTGTCTGTATGTATGTATGTATGTGAGTTTGTTTCCTATGGATTCCAAAACGGCTGGGCCAATTTAAAAAAATTTCACACAGATGTACTTTGTGTTTGGGAGTGTTCTTAGATAAGTTTTGTATCAGAATGCCTTTGATAAGTATCAATAATCAAAAAAATTTGATTAAAGAAAGAACAGTCCTATTTTGACCAAAGTTAACACCCTTATACAGCCTAACATCATAAGTGCATTTGTGAAGTTTTATCACTGCACAAGTAGAAGGACCCATACATATAAAATCAACAGTAAGTTCTTTGATAAAATGGGCACGTTCAGAATGAATGCTTCTGTTTAGAGCACAATTGAACCATTATACTTAACTTTTGATTTTTAAACTTTACTTTAAACAGAATTTTATAAAATAAACAGGAAGTTCTCTACAGTGCAAAGTATTGTGGAAAATCATTACAGGGAGGCATCTGAAGTTTCCTCCCTGTGCAGTGTGCTGGATCCCTGACTAGAAGAGGCAATTAATCGATTTGATTGAAAAATGGATGATTTCACCGATTTAGATGACAATAAAAATATTGGAACTGTGGAACATTCATTGACCCTCATTCAATCCCAGGCAACGTCGGATCTTCTTGCTAATTAATTAATGAAAGTCCGTCTTTCAAAGGAATATGCAAATTGATTAACCTTTATGAAGTCGCTTGCATATTAAGAAGTTCATTTTAATAATTTTCAAATAGAAATAGTGGACTTTTAATGTCAATGTCAGTGCAACAAATAACTCAACTTTATATGTGTGTAGATTAATTTTCTATTAGAGCTTTTACTTTAAATTTGTGGGGTTTGCTTTAGCGAATGACTTTCATTAGCAACAAAGACAACGTTTTATTTTATTATATTTTATTTATAAATTGAAAAGTAAAAAAAAAAATAGAATAAAAATGATAACATGAGATTTTGGGCTGGTAATTTTTTTTCTCATGACAGACAGAATAGTAGATAACTTATTCAAGAGTTGCTTACCTTGATAGTGTTCAATTTTTATATCAAGAAAAATTAAAGAATTACATCTTCGTTAATGTTATTTTGAAATAAAAATGTTGTCTGTCTTGAATTGGTATCTCCAAAGAATGTAGCTTCTCTCTCCATCACTTTTGATCGAACAGTACTCTATTTTATTTTAAAACGAAAATGATAAAAAAAAAGATGGTAATATGAAGTTAAGGGCTGGGAGCATGAGTACACTAGTGGAATTGGAAATAATAAATCATTTAAGTAATGAAGTTGAAACTAGCTCTATCAAGAAAAGTTAATTCTGTTTCCATCAATTAGAACAAAATATTTCCTCTTCAGATGAAGAACAATTCAATTCTCACATCAGCGGAAGACTGGTTTGTAAATTGCCATAATTAAATAAGATATGGTCCTTCTTTACTATTAATCACAATTGAAAATCACATTTCAAGTAAATGATGTATTAATGTTAGATACTGAAATTAGTATGCATTTATTTTAGATTTATTTACGTAAGATGTATTTACGTAACATGTATTTACGTAAGATGTATTTACGTAAGATACTGAAATTAGAAAACAATGGTCGAGTATAAATTTGATTACAAATAAAACTCAATTTTATCATAATTACAATTTTATGATATTACATATTTCATGTTTACTTTGTTAAATGGGCTTTTATCAATGGTGGATCAAAAAATATAAGACTTGTTTATTTTTTAATAAAAAGTTATACACTATCTTCTACTTTTTCATTTTCTAAGTTTTGGTTATTTTACTTATTTCAGCATGACACATATATCAAAGTGTTTTTACTTGAAATGTGATTTTCAATTGTGACTATAGTAAAGAAACACTGAATATATCGAAGTGAAATATAACGTAACAAACTGATCGACAATTTTTAATTCTAGATCAGGATGACTTTTTAACAATCTGGAAAAAAATTGTTCGTATTTTTGACTTCTATTTAAAAATAAAAAAGAAATGCATGTTTGTATAAAAATTAAATATACAAGGAGTTTGTGAAATTAACTGACTTGGATGCCATTTTTTTTCTTCTTTTTTTTTACCAGTTTCGTATAATTCTCTTACAGAAATTAATTCATGACTGTCTCTTCTCTCCTTTGCTCTTTCATTCTTTCTCTCTTTGGCTAAATCTCCTGACTTATTCATATCAATGTGAAAATTTCAATTTTCTCCCGACTGCAACATTTTGAAGAAGGTGGATTCTTGATCATTAAGCAAAACATCTGGCGAAGCAAATTCAATGACCTGCAAAAAAATATGAAAATATTTTTTTGTTTTTTAAATTAATGTCAAAATTAGAAATTTATTTACTTAAATGTTGAACAAAAAATGAAATTTTTTTAAGATTAAAAAAAATATAAAAATAATTTTGATGAAGCATTTTCTTGTTACGGTTCATTATAAGTGATATAGTCATTAATTTTATTAATTTTATTTATTGCGGACTATTATTCTTATCTTTCTCAGTTGTTGTTTCACAACGTTTCAGCCAACTATTCCTCTGGCCTTCGTCAGGTGGCAACTGTGACGGGATAGGAACTCCGAATCTCCTAACTGCATTCTCAGCAATTACTGTCATCCATAGTTGTTGTTGTCTCACCATGTTACCGCGGTTACCACCTGACAAAGGCCAGAGGAATAGTTGGGCAAAACAACTAAGAAAGATGAGTATAATGGTCCTCAACAAATAAAATTAATAAACAATACTTATTTCAATAATGAATTCCAATTAAATCATATATATAGTATAGTCATGCCATAAAAAATGGTATATTTTCTTCATAGTTTTTTTTAATTGCATAATGTAATGCTATGTATGTGTATGTTTTTTCAACTGCTATGATTAAATGATTGCATTAATAATGAACTGCTGACCTTGAAAAAGCTAGAAAGAAAAAGAACAATATTAAAAGGAAACATGTTAAAGAAAAATACCTACAACTTTTATGATTCAGTTCACTTGTAAAAAAAAAAAACAGTTGTCATTTCGTTTACATTACAAACAATACTTCATGTGCTTTAGACTTGCAACACTGATAGTTGAATATACTTCCTCTACTGTTCTTCATCGTTCCAGGACTTTACTCTGATCAACCATGTCTCTAAAGAGGATGCTGCATCTATATGTAGCATCCTCTTTAGAGACTAGCGCCCGAATACATGTATTAGCTGGCTTTGATGTCCACCATAGTAATCAGCTCAGTTTCTCGAACTATACAGATGTAGCTGGTAGTAGCACACATCTTTTTTCTATATCTCATTTTCTAACACAGACTGTCACATTCCCAATTCACCTCATTTCTTGATCTGTTATTAAGTTTAGTATCTGAGGATTGTGTTACAAATGTCCATAGTCCATTTGGAAATCCTGATCGCCATATGATATTGGTTGCAATCACCTTTAATTCTCAATCCCGGGCTGTGGAGCCAGTGTAGATCACATCAGAGATATCCAACTGGAGTAATATTTTTTCTCTTCTACCTGAACAGTGTGTAAATGAGGCAACTGAATAGTTAGTGCAGGGTGGGCATTGAAACACATGTTCCCAAACAAGTTCTATAGAAAAACTCATCCTCCCCGATGGTTCACTTCAACCTGTGCAGCTGTTATTGCACAGATTTATCCGACACGTCAAGTATGAATAAGCAAGCATTTATAAATACTAGAAATCATTGTGAGAGTGAAATCGTAACAACCAAAAGAAGCATACTGAAATAACTAGAAAATGCATGGAGTTGCAGAAAATAGGAATTCATGATTTTTGGAATCTTTATAATAGTGTAGTAAATAAATGACAATCAACAATTTATCCAAACAACCAGAAGATTGCTTGCACGGCAACTAAGAAGGCTGAACTGCTTGCCTGGCAATTTGCCTCTAACTTTAATTTATCCCCACAAACCATCCCCTCTTAAATTTCCCTATGCGGACAGAAGCTACACTTGATCATCTGGAAATCATCCCTTTTCATGTGATATCATAAAAAATTTAGTCATCTCAAAGACATGTGGACCTGATCTCATTTCTGTTATACTAATAAAAAAATGCTCTGCTGTACGCTCTAAACTTTATAACAAATGCCTTACTGAATTTTGCTTCCCTGATAGCTGGAAAATTGTTTCTGTGGTACCAGTTTACAAGAATTCTAGTGAAAGAAATGACCTGCTCAATTATCAACTTATTGGTCTCTTCCCCCCTTTGCTAAAATTTTGAGTCATTAATCAATTCAGCTCATAAAAGCCAACCTTCTCTCTAATCGATAGTATGAATTTAAGCTAGCCTGTTCTACTGCAGATATTTTAACGATCATGTCTGACTGCATACACTATGAAATAAGAAGAAACAAGGTAGAAATTAATGTTCCCAATGATGGTGGGTTAAACAGAGCTGAGAGGCAAAAGATAATAAAATACTAACGTCTTATGAAAAGAAATTGGAATCTTAGGAAGATCTCTATCATTTTAGTAATTTTCAGAACAACTGGACTCATGAAAAATAATTTCAAAAACTATCAAGCAAATATACCTGGTGAACCAAGTGCAAGAGATATTCCAACAATTGCACTTAAATGGATGGTCAAAATCTTAAAAAGATCTCTCGGTTGAAATATATGACAATGCTTTACATCCGGTAGGATGCCCATCCCCAGCTTGAACAAATTGATAAGAAAATTGGGAGAAAAAAAAAAATGCACTAAATAAGACAAAAGTTAGGGTTAGAGTTAGCTCTTTATATATCCAAAGGCTTTGACAAAGTCTAGCATAAAGGGTTCCTAATAAAAATTCAATTATGCCATTATTGGACGAATGCTAAATATAATTAAACCTTTCTTAGACAAAAAAAAAAGGTTGTCCGTGATGGACGTACATGCAAACAACGTGATATTAATGCAGAAGTACCTCAAAAAGTTATGATATCTGTTTTATTTGTTGAGAATTTATTACCTGAAAAACTCATTGCACTTGTATCCCTTGACGTATATACACCCAACAAAACGGTCTAGCAGCAAAATCGCACTCCTTCACTGTTGAGGTACCTAGATACCATAAAGCTTCTCTCCTCAGACTGCTAGACTTTAGAATTCCCTCCCTGTTTTCTGCTCCCCTGACTGTATTAACATGCAGAAATTAAAATATAATGTGAACAGACACTTGCTCATCTCCTCACAGTCCCCAGCAGATATGGTTCCCAAGTAGTAACTTCTTACCTCCAAATAGCAATATGCTTTCTTTGGGGATGAACAAGATTAAAAAAAAATACTAACATTATCGTCAGCTGCTGCTGCTGTTGTTGAACATTATTCATTTCATATGAATAATGAATAAAATGATTATTGTAGGCACTTGTTTCCATGATAACTTTTTAGTTAGAATTCCTACTAGAAAAACATTGAGTTCTTATGGGAAGGACCACATGAAGGTTGCCAACATCCTGAAGTGAAAGTGTTTCTGTGGAATATACTGTATTTACTGTACCTTCCCAACGTTGCCATGTAATTTCATGTAATTTACCACTTAGCCACCATCACCGGCTGATAACGTTTACATTCTCTTGAATACTGAATTATCTGCCTTAGTGCTATTCACACAAAACGAATAGCTGTTTATACACATTGATATTGCAGCAGACCATGCATATTAGTATAGTTAATTAAACAAATAGTTTACAGCTGCATGAATGCGGGGTAACAGATTACTTTATAAACATATTTTTTTTCATTTATCATTAAAATCTGAGGTAAAAAAATATTCAATGAGAGAAGTTTTATATTCTCTCATGAACATGAACCCCATTAATTGATGAACATGAACCCTATTAATTGATGATTATTAACCCTATTGATTGATGATCTATTTATTGATACGAAAGCGTGTGTGTTATTTTCTGCGTTATGCGTACATCCAGGTCGGTTATGTACTTCCATTTCTTGTCATAAATAATTTTACAAAGAATTCTTCATAAGTTTTGGTTTCGGTTTCGATTCAAGCTAATGCATCCAAGTCATATGGATATATTTTGTTATTTTTGAAATTGCAACTTTATAATATATAAAAATCAATAGAACATTAACTCTATAACAAAATCTGAAAGAATTAAAACATCATATTTAAGCATACTTTACGACCAGGCTTTGCCTGGCATTCGTGCTAACTTAGATAAATACTTTTGCAGTTTTAATTAAAAAGCTACAACAATATCAGAGCGTTTCCATTTACACCAAACATCTACAGAATGCCAACATCAATATATTACATATGAATGAGTCCCCTGTGGAATTTCCACATGTTCTGCTAGTTCATATTATTTGAATTATTCGAACTACTGTCTTCATCTTGAGTTTTATTGTCACAAGATTTCGGCTTTAGGTGTCTCTTGTTGATGTATGGAATCTTTCTATTGAATTGCAGAATCTGCACAAGAGCAAGAATATGAGATGAAACTCCATAATTCAATATTCTGTTTTTAGCCTGATAAGCAAATTTGCCTTACATTCCTATGTTCCTGCTTTAATGTTAAATTTGGTTTCATCATGATGTTAGTATTTCATTTGGAACCAGGTGCCTTACTTTTTTATTCTCTTTAACTTCAGAAAAGTTAAAGTCAAATCGACCCAGACGTTTTGCCTTGATTAAAGAAGTGACTTTCAAAGAAAATTTGTCACATTTCAGGTTATGCAATTTAAATAAAGACCTAGCCAAAGATAGGTTAGTTGGGAAATCAATCTCTAAAGGTTATCCAACATATGGCATCATGTGAAATGACGTTCAACCAAATCTGAAAATATATTTAAAAGAAACTTTAACTCCAACTTACATGAAAAGAGGTTGACCAAAACTAATGTGAATTAAAATTTGTACTAAGGAAATGATACATACACGAATAAGCAGATGATTGTGGTGAGAAACAATGAGTACTAACGTAATGGTAAATTACAAAAGATGGTGCAATCGCACAAATGATACTAAATTATTGGTAAATTCATTTGCATGTATCATATTTTGAGAAAGAAGTAATTTCTGTACTTTTAATCTTTTAGATGAGATAAGTTGCCATAATTAATTGCTTTATAAAAAGTGAATATAAATCAGTTTTGGATTTTTTGAATGGAAAAATATTCTGAAATAAAGTCAATTTGAAAATATGCTTTTGCTTATATTTAGAAAGATGATAATATGGTGTCATGTTAGACCTGTTCTTTTCAGATGCTAGCATAATGAATTTTTGAATCTACATTTTGTCTGAGTCATCTTTTATTTTATAAACAAGCTGTCCTATCCAACGTTGCCTGGTAGTGTATTTAGTTGCAGTTTGTTTTATTTTTCTTTTTTGAAATTATGCTGATCTTTTTTTTATTTTTCAAATTATTATTTTTTTATTTTAATCAAAGGGAAATAACTCTGTATAGACTTCTTTTAAGATACTGACCATTTAAAAACAATTATGACCTGGATTAAGTATTTTCTGGGGGGAATTAAATTAAATTTTTCTTAGTAACATGATGCAGCGATCAACAAAAATAATTGGCTAACCAAATTGAAACATTGATTTTGTTGGAAGAAAACTATTGATGACAAATTTACAATAAAAAGACTGGCTTTACTTTATAGATTAGAAGATATATAAAACAAAAACAAAAGGTGTAACTTACTTTACCCTTGTCCATGACAAGGATTTTGTCACAATGAAGAACAGTGTTCAGACGATGTGCTATCGTAAGCACCGTACAGTCAGCGAATGCAGTTCGGATTGTTGACTGGATCATTGCATCTGTCTCTGTATCAATTGATGCTGTTGCTTCATCTAGTAACAAAATCTTCACAAAAAAAAAAAAAAAAAATCATTATTAGATGAAAACTCGTTCAAAAACGGTGATTTTTAGTTTCGTTCCCATTAAAAGCTGCTGATATTTTATTTGAGCTTCAAAAGTTGTATTCTTAATTTTACTACAATCCTAAGAGTTTTTTATGCCAGATTTTGTGCAATTTTACCCAGTAGTTTTGATTTCACTTTTTATGGCATATCAACATTTTTGTGGCATACTCACCCCTGGTAAAAGCTTCAGGAATAAATCTTGAAAAATCTGCAGTCCTTAAGGTAATTTGACATTGCCTATAATTTCGTTCTGGCAACTCCTGTGACTGTTTTGGTGGCTAACTGTAATAACCTTGCTGTTCGTTTAGATCTATCAGAAATGTGGAGACGGGTTAAGATGTGTGACATGGGCAACGGTCTGTCATCCATAGCACACCACTCAGGCTCGCATTTAACAATGCTCAACTACAATCTGATTGTCTTCAAGTCGTTGAACTTACGTTGGACTTGAAGACAATCAAATTGTAGTCAGCAGGAAAGCAGGCCAACAGAAGAGAGTTCCATAAGTGTACAATTCTAAGAAAGAAGCTTTGTTCATGGAATCTACATTTAGGTTTAGACACAGATAAAGAGTGTGAGAAACTATTGATAGTGATTTTGGCTAGACGAGTGTTTTTCATGAAATTTTGGTGGGTGGTGGTGGGACCATAGATTGAAGCTCAGACGAGCACCTGCCATAGATATAATGATAAAGCAGAGACAGGCTCGCAACGTCTGTTCTGTGGGAAAGAGGTTGCAGGGAAGAGAAAAGGGCACCCCACTAATCTACAAAGTCGCTTTTGAATTCTGTCAAGACAGGATAAGCTACTTCTAGCAGCTCTTACCCAGATGTGGCAACAGTACTCCATCGTTGGCCATACCAGGCTTTTATATAGGTAGAGAATTGCATCAGGAGTGAGATATCTACTGGAGTGGTAGAAGGATCCTACCATTTTTCCAGCGACCTTGGCAATGGATTTGATATAAAAAAAACATGACACAGCTTTATATATAAAAAAAAATAGAAAAGATTGTATGACGCATTGAATCATGCGTTGAAATATGGTAAGTTCGTTTAAATCAGAAAAATGTGAATTTGCAAAGCAAGTTAAAAATAAACAAAATCTCAAGTTAATTTACTTCTGCTATATTTCTCTCTTGCTTTTTTTCTCTCTTTCCGTCCCCAGTTTCCCACTCTGCATTAAATCGTTGTATTGCTACTCTTTACTTACTGTATCTCTTCGTCAATATAGGAAAAGGGGAGGTGAATGAGAGGAATTTAAAAAAAAAATCAGTAAAGGAAGAAACTAATTACTTTTTACTGTTAATAACAGAAAAAGAAATAGAAGGGAGAGTGATAGTCACATTATAAAATAAGTTCAAACTATTCAAACAGTGAAAGCGATAAATAAGATTATATATATATATATATACTAGCAAGGAGACCCGACGTTGCCCGGGATTGAATGATGATCAACGACTATTTCACATTCTCATATTTTTATTGTCATCAAAATCAGTGAAATTGTCCATTTTTCAATCAATTCGATTGCCTACTCTAGTTGGGGACCTACTGTGGTGCACTGAGAGAAAGCTTCACATGTGTCCTTGTAGTGCCTTAATCCACTATACATTGTAGTCTACATTACACTGTAGAGAACCTAGTGTGAATTTTATAAAATTATTTTTATATAATGGCTTGAATTAAAGTTTAAAATGCAAAAGTCAAGTATCATGCTTTAATTGTGCTCTAAACACAAACATTCATTTCAAACACGTCCCTGCCATATCAAACAACCTACTGTTGATTTTATATGTCGAGCCTTTCGGCTTGTGGGGTAATAAAAATTCTCAAATGCACTTGTAATCTTAGGCTGTGTAAGGTGTTAACTTTGGTCCAAATTGCCTGTTCCTTCTTTCATCGGATTATTTCGATTATCGATACTTATTAAAGACATTCCAGTACAAAACTTATCTAAGAACACTGCCAGGCACATAAAGTACCTTCATGAGAAATTTCGTAATTGGAATATTATATATATATATATATATATATATATATATATATATATATATATATATATATATATATATATATATACTATGAATAATATAAGGACAGAGCAGAGAATTTTGAAACAATGACTAAAGGAAGTTCCAGATAATGAGAGAAGCGGCATTCAAGATTTGATCATCTAAAGGAAAAGATTCTCGTATTATCATGATAATCTAAGGACACATTGAAAGGGAAAGCGTCAATCTTGAAAAACGTTCTGCAATAACTCCTATTCTTTTGTCAAAAAGCTTTTTGTAGAGGAAAAGAATGGAAAACTGGATGAACTTAAAAACCATCGGAGTAATAGGTACTCTGATGAAATGAAGAACGTTCCCATTCCTTCCATGAGTTATCTATCTGAGAGCTTTTAACAATTGTAACTGTAGGCTGAGGGAAGTGAAAGTTGTCCATAAGGCCCGTGTGGGTAGTGCACCTGGAATAAATGGCATATCGTATAAAGTATAAAAGAACTATTCAGATGTTGTCAAGGAGCTTGCAATCTTCTTCCAGAGCCTACATGGACAATATAACAATTCTTGTTCAATCTAAAGTAGGCACTAATAACCTGCTTGGACGTTATCACAGTTTCTTCTCTTGGGCAAGAATGAAAGTTAAGCCTAAAAAGAACTGGAGTCTTTCACTAATCAAAGGCTCTGTCTGGGAAATATACATTCACATTGGAGGGGATATAATCCCAACAGTAAAGGCGAAGCCAGCCAAAAACGTTGGACGTCTCTGTGAAGTCTCACTGACGGATCGACATCATGGCACAGAGTTGCAGAAGGTTGCATTGGATAGTCTTAAATCCATTAACAGGACTTATCTCCCAGGAAAATGAAAACATGGCTTGTTACCAAGACTATTGTAGCCTTTGCAAGTGTATAAGATTGCACTATCCCATATCAATCGAATACAGCAGTGCGTCAGCAAGTATTTGCGTATATGGTTGGGTGTTCTCCCTGTTTTTCTACAATTGGTCTTTATACTAACTCTTGACGGTTACAGCCACTCCTCTCCTCACTAGTGGACGAGTATAAGAGTGGAAAGGCCTGTCTCCAGTAACATATCATTAAATAGGAAATGCTTTGAAGAATAGATACTAAAAAGAAAAAATTGATAAATAACTGCGCATTTTGCTAAAAATACGATAATTTGTTTTGGCAATTTGTTGTTACGTGATATTGTCTCATCTATGGTAGACCATAAAGCCTACAAACAGTTGTTCATATTTACAAACAGTTGTTATTTCCCCATTTCGCTTGACTTAGTTTAAAGTATGGGGGACTTGCACATACCACACTCTCTCGTCCATTTGAATTATTCAGACTATTGTTCTCATCTTGAGTGTTATTCTCACAATGTTTCGACCGATGTAATCTCCGACCTTCTTCAGGTGTATCATATGAACTAAGAATGCAATTGTGAATTACTTCAGACTGCCACTTCTGTTTGAAATTCTGTACAGATTTCTGAGTTCGACAAGATACACCTGAAAAAAGTTGGAGGTTACATTCTGAGATTAACACTGAAGATGAGAACAATAGTCCGAAATCGAAATAATATTATCAATCCTCATCTCAAAAATTTCCTAACTATAATATGAAACATACATTTTTCGCCTTTTCTCTTAAATGTTTATCCATGTGATTATGTTACTCTTGATATCTAATCATCATTTTCATCCTTTTTTTAATTGAGGAAAGTCAAACATAAAATGGGGGAAATATTCAGCATAAATTATAATTCGTTATGACTGGTGATTGGTTGGCAAGAAGAATTTTTTTTGAAATGACTTAGCATTAACATTTAAAAAATAAGCTAAAAAACTAATAAGATATTGCATCAGATGTGGTACACACTCAAAATAAAATATTTACCACCCCCTCCTCGCCACCTTCTTCTTTATCCAATTCGTTTAAGAGTAATTCATCAAACTTATAATGCTGCTGATGACCATGTTGCTTGCGTAATAGTGCTAATACCATTGCCACTAATTATATACATAAACCTACACTCGCTCATAACATTTTTTATGACTTCCTTCAGACAATAGATTGTGCATCTAACAAGGTATGACACAGTCTGATTATGAGTCATACCAGTTGAGGAAACACCCTTGACAATCAGTCTGGGTCATTTTTGGGTGGGTGATGACCTTACAACTTTTGGATCTGAGGTTCTGTGTAGTCTTAGGAGATCTACCTTCCCAGGTTTTATCTTCTCTCTTTGAAATAGGTTTATTCCCTATTGAGGAATACTGACCGGGCTACTCAGGCATTTTCGTAGTTTAGAATTCACCTAATCTTGCATAATAGCCTTTCAAAACATAATCTGACCTTGTGTCTAACCTCATCGCGAGGTAAATATCTACAAGATGCACACTTTGGCAAGATCTCCATTTTGGATGGAATTCTTGTTATCTGTCAGCTTTATCAATCAATTCCAAAGCAAAAAAGAGCAGTGGCGGGCTGAATCAGGCTGAGACGATCCCTGATAGTTATGTGTTGAAAATGGGTGCTTTTAGCAGATGGGTTGTGAATTTGCAATGTTTATGTTCTTTTTAATTAGATGTTAATGTTAATTGATTTTTCTTCTTTTTTTTGTTGTATAATCGGTAGTAATGGAGATCTAATAAAGTGTCTTACTTAAGGGGGCGGTTCATCAGGAACTTGTTTATTTTGGACTTGAAGATATCCAAGTTGTAGTCAGGTGGAAAACAGGCAAACGGAACAGAGTTCCACAGGCGTGCACTTCTAAGAAAGAAGCTTTGTTCATGGAATCTACGTTTTGATTTAAGCACAGATAAAGAGTGGGGAAAATTATTGACAGTGGTTTCAGCTAGACGGGTGTTTTTCATGAAAGATTAGTGAGGGGGAACCAGAGATTGGAGCTCAGACGAGCACTTGCCATGGAAATAACGATAAAACAAAGACAGGCTCACAACGTCTCTTCTGTGGGAGAGAGGTTGCAGAGAAGAGAAAAGAGCATCCCCCACTAAACCACAAAGTCTCTTCTGTGGGAGAGAAGTTGCAGGGAAGAGAAAAGGGCATCCCTAACTAAGCCACGAAATCTATTTTGTACTCTGTCAAGGCAGGATAGGCTGTTTTTAGCAGCTCCTGCCAAGATGTGGCAGCAGTACTCCATGGTTGGACGTACTTGGCTTTTATATAGATAGAGAATTGCATCAGCATTGAGATATCTTCTGGAGTGGTAGAAGGATACCACCATTTTTCCAGCACCTCTGGCAACAGATTTGATGTACCTGTTCCACTTCAGATCAGGAGTAAAGTTCAAACCCAGAAGCTTGTCAAAACATTGAGCCTCCCCAAGACAAGAGCCATCCATTTCAATTGATGCCAGATGGGGATAAGAGCATTGATGATGTAAAGATAGGAGTTTGGTTTTAGATGCATTAAAAGTAACCAGCCACCTCTTCCCCCACTGTACCAGATACTCAAAATCAGAGGAGAGAGAATCAGAGAGAACTTTGTCATTTACGGCCTTTGATGTGTTGCCATAGATGGTCGTGTCATCAGCATAGATGTCAACGAATGATTTAAGTATGTGTTTTGGGAGATCATTGATGTAGATGAGGAAGAGAGTTGGGCCCAGGATGGAACCCTGAGAGATTCCAGCATTAATACTGTGGGCCTCTGATTTCTGCCCATCAACCATTACTCTTATGAGGCTATCAGAGAGAAATGATTTAATGATTGAGAAAACATTTCTAGTCATACCGTAGCTGGAAATCTTGTGAAATAGGCCTTTATGCCATACCTTGTCGAAGGCCTTTGATATGTCAAGAGCAATTGCCCTAGAAAGGAAGCCTTTGTCGAGAGATTCACGAATCCTATGAGATATAAACGTTAGCACATCTGCTGTAGATCTAGCAGAACGGAAACCATATTGTGTGTCACTAAGAAGGTTGACTACTTCTCTAGCAGCTTACCCATGACGCACAGGAGACTTATTGGTTTGTACTGAGAGGGAGCTGACTTATCACCTGAATTCTTAAATACGGGACATACTGATGAGGTTTTCCAGGGTGTTGGAAAGCACTTCTCCTTAAGGCAACGCTTAAACAGTTTTGTAAGTATGGGGGCAAGTTCTGGTTGAAACTTTTTCAACACTATAGTTGGAATGCCATCAGGGCCAGTTGCTTTACTAGAATCAAGGTTCTTGATTAGCTTGAAGACCTCACACATGGATATTTGCATGTTGCATAGCGTGTTGTCTGTTATAGGAGGAAATACGGGGAGTTGATGGCCTTCGTCGTATATTAGCTGCAAAGTTCTTGGAAAATAGTTTGGCGTTGTCTGATGCTGACGAGATGACCTCAGGTTCATTACTGATGGTTGGGATGGAATGCACGCTTATGTTCAGGATCCTGTTGTCTATTTGCCCAAACTGGTGAGAACCAAGCCACTGCTCAGCTACTTTGGATTTAACAGACTGAGCATATAGTTCTCTCGCATTTTTTTTACTCTCTTACAGTGGTTGCTGGCAGTCCATAAAACAGCTTTAGTCTCAGAGCATCTATTACGTTGATAGCTATGGAAAAAGTGATTTCTGTGCGTGATGGCAGCAGCATATTCTGGGGAAAACCATGGCTGGCTATTAGGTGTTTGTTGGAATTCTTAGGATGGTATGAATTGGTCTATGCCTACAATTAACCATTCGGTCAGGTCTGATACTATAGAGGACACATCCTTTTTAAACATAGAATGCAGAGGTAAATCAGATATGAATATTGGGAAGCTATCCCAGTCAGCCATAGAGTATCGATATACAGTACGGTGGAGAGGTACATCTGAAGACTTATTACATTTCATTTTTATCTTAACTGATACAACAGAGTGGTCGGAGGATCCCAGAGGAGATAGAACGGAACATGAACATAGCTCAGGAGAAGTTGTGAGAAAAAGATCTAGAAGGCTTTCATACTGACTGGTAGTATTGGGCACATGGGTGGGTTCGTGAACAATTTAAGTGAGGTCATAGGCAATGGCAAAATCATGACAGAAACTCCCCTCATCATCTGTCTTATTGGAGTGGGTCAGCCATTCCACATTATGGACATTGAAGTCACCGCAAATGTGAAAGTTAGCCGAAGGATGAGCAGATAGGATGTGGTCAATTTTCTCAGATATACTCATCAAGATAGTAACCCCACTGTTGTGAGGGCAATAGAGGGCAAATATAAATGCAGTGGTGTAAGCAAGTGAAACCTGGAAGCACATATAAGGTCAATTAGGGTCTTCTCTGGAGATATCCCTACCACACAGAAAGCCATCTTTAATGTAGGCACATATTCCATGCCCATGCGATTTTGAGGGTCAGATTGAGATGTTAAGTTAGAGTATCGATTAATTATGAACTCATCTAGGGAAGTGGTCGACCCTATGCCAGTTTCGCTTAGAAAGAATATGTCTGATTTCTTCTCCTGTAATTATGTTTCAATCTCTGGAACATAGACCCCTGATGTTGGAGAAGGAGACATAGTAGTAGGGGTCTACATTGGAGGATGAGGTTCTAGGTTTATTCGTGTTTTTATTTCTGGATATAATTCATGTTGAGGTTTTGAGATTTGTGGAACAGGTCAACGGACTTGGTTAGAGCAGGATAGAGAGGGAAAGTAAGAGAGAAAAAGACAGGAATTCTTTTCTTTGCAGGACATGAGGTAAAGCCGTAACAATTACCGACTAGTATGGCATCGAGAGGCCCCACCAGAAACTACTGCATGGTCCAGAATCCATTCACCAAATGGCAATAGAGCAGCCCCAGTACTTTGAACCTGCTGATAGGATAGTCTCCTTAGTGGTTAATTCAAGGTCCGAGTTCCTGACTATCAGGCAGATAACGTCAGCCTAGATGAAACGTTTACCTCCAGCACCCTCACTAGTGACATGGCCACAAGGATAGACATAGAAACAGAAAATTTCTGAATCTCAGGTTACTGTTCACGAAGTACTACCGACCTGGAAAGCAGATTTTTCTTCACCCTTTGTCAGGTTTGTATTTTTTTTATTTGATTGTGTTTTGTTGAATGTGTTATAGTTTTCTGTCTGGTTCAGGAGTGTGCTCCTAGCGGTAGGTTACATAAATATATGTGTATATAAGGTGATCTGTTATCCATCTTGTGCCTTTTGACTTGGTTGGACCTGTGGTGGTGAGGGAGCCTGTCTGTGTTTTCTCCCTTAAGGGAGAAGACATATTTGAACTTATATTAGGTGAAATGCCTTAATACTGTATGTTTTAACCCCAGTTCCAAACCACTTTTCTCATCCAAATTAATACAAAATGGCGAGTCTGTTCGCCATATTTATACAAAATTATATTATCATATTTTATTGTAAAGCGGACTTGCATTTTTTTAAAACATTAGAACTGAACAGAACTTTAAGTATGATACTTAATATCTGAATTCTATATTGGCCTGTTATATATGTAATATCTAATTATCTGATATAAATATTTATATTTTATATGTTTCATTTGAGATTACATCAATATAGATGCTATTACCTAAAACTATATTAATAAATACTCCTTATAGTCTTCTCTTTTCTTGACTCAAGGATACAGAGTCCCAGCTTTAAAACTAAATATAAAATCCTAATATCATTTTGAATCTTACTTGAAGATTTTTCCTCCATTCTTATCCTACATTAGGAACAATTTTTAACAATGTCTAAATTAGTCTTCAACTTTAATATTGCTAAAAACTTTATTTTTTATTATTTATTTTATTTATTTATTCATTTTTCCATATACCGTGCTATCCGCTCTCTTGAAACTCTGTTTTCACAGATTTCCGTCTCGCGCGTCATCTTGTTTAAGTTAACAACAATAGAGAAATTGGAAGTAGCGTCTATTTTCTAGTATTCATCACCTTTGGAAAATGAGTTTGTATATTTTAAAATATAAATGCAGACATCGAAAATATACTGTTCCAATTAAATACAAGAAGGGAAGTATTAAAACTACCGGTCAACTGTTTAAAGCACACATTTGGCTCTTAAAACAGACCCCCCCCTCTTTTACTACTCTCAGATAGATGGTAATCTTTGCAACCGCAAATTCATTTCACATGAAGACACTGATTTTTGAGCTGGACTAACATGGGTCGTTTGAAGGATACCGGGTTGGGTGCATCTCTCTATCTGTTGTGTATCTAACCTTTATATGTACATTTAATTCCACCATTTCTTTCGTTTCTTTGTATTTTCTTACATATCCAAGTACTTATTAATAATATCGTTTATTTTAAAACAAATTAATTACTAAAATAAATTGGTTCTCTCACAATACATAATAGATACATGAATTCTTGTAAATGTTAGAGAGGAATCTATTTCTAATCCTACGGCTATTTATTTAAAATAGAGTAAAACTTTAAATATTTTCATCCATGCAGGGATGCAGAAATATCTAGTGCAGAAACTAGGTGCATTTCTCGATGTGTCGGACCCATAGATCTCGTCAGGTCATCCATCTAGGAGAAGGAAAAATTTGATATTAAAACTTAATCAAGCACTAGTTCACCATCTCACAAAAGCAAATCTTCTCTCTGACAAACATCATGGATTAACGCAATGTCGTTCTACTGTAGATATTTTGACAGTCATCTCTGGATGCATATATCATGCACTGGATAAGGTTGGTGAAGCCAAAGCTGTAGACCTTTGACAAAGTCTGGTACGAAGGGCTTCTAATGAAAATTAAATTGTATGGTATAACTGGACATATACTTACATATATTACATCCTTCTGAGACCCAGGTTGTCATTGATAGACGTACATCCAAGTAGCATAGCATTAATGTGGGAGCACTTCAGAGGTCGACCCTTGGATCATTATCATTCTTGATATTCATAAACGACCTCCCTGATAATATTATGTCTGAGATGGGTATATTTTCTGATGATACAACACTCTATGCACGAGAGAAGAGTGGATGTACATAAATCTAAGACAATGGCAGAATCGTTAGAAAATGACCTCCAACCGTAGTGGAATGGAGCCACAAATGGTAACATTTAATGCTAGTTAAACTAAGCTGTTCTCCTTTAGTAATTACAAGACGCCTCTCCAACCACCGATATGACAAATAACATCCTACCTAGGAATTCTTCATTCAAACTTCTCTGCCTAACATTCATTACTAATATAAACTGGAACAAATACATTGAGGACATTGCGAAGGTTGCTGCAAAGAAGGTGGGTTCTTTCTAGAAGACTACTCACATCTGAAAGTATCCTGCACCTCTACAAGGCCACCATTCGCCCATGCATCTGGGCTGGTGCATCTACCACTAGCCTCTCCCTCTTGGATAGTTTGCAAAAAAGAGTTTTGAATCTAATTGTTTCCCACTTTGTTAACTAAGCTCACACCCTTTCCCATCACTGTAATGTTGCATCTCTCTGCCTGTTTTACAAGTATTTTAATGGAATGCGCTCTGATGAACTCATTGCACTTGTGCCTCCTTAATGCACATATCCCTAACAGACCCGTTTTGCAACAAAATCTCACCTCTTCACTGTTGAGGTCCCTAAATGCCAAAAAGTTTCCTACTATAATAGTTTCTTCGCTCGAACAGCTAGATTTAGGAATTCCCTTCCTGCTACCTGCCTCCCTGACAGTATTGATATGCAGAAGTTTAAATGTAACGTAAACCAACATCTTGTTAATCTTTCCAAGGCATGGTCCGAAAATAGTAGCTCTTTATGTCCAATGGCGATATGCCTTATTAATGGGTGAACGTGAGTAAAAATCAAATAAAAAAACAAACAAACAACAACAAAAAAAAAAAGCTCAGTTTGGTTTGGTTGTTTTACAGAATATCAAGACATTTAAGTCGGCCAAAAAAATGTTCAAGTTGGAATCCAGTCATCTCAATAAACACTCAGTTTGTTTCTGATGTACAAACACTTTTAAAAGCAATTTTATAAATAAAGAATTTTTAAAATTTGTTTTATTTATAAACATACTAAGTTAAATCTTTTGTAATTCATCATCAAGTTAAGCCAAATAAAGAAACTGAGGAGGGCGTTAAGGACTCCTACCAACCACACTCATATCCTGTTCCCAGAAATGACAATCGTTCCATTAATTCTATGAAGACAAAGAAGTTTGGAATGCAAGTGACCGTAACATATCTTATTTCTTTTCAAAATTCCCCCGTGTTGTTGCAGGCATGAACAGAAGACGTGGTACTCATAGTAGTCATCATCATGAGAACAGAGCGTTCAAAAAGATCAGCAAAGTAAAGGTGCCTAATAGTGTTGAGCTGACTGAAATGCGAGCTCTAAAAGGTGTCCCAGGCTCGAAGGAAAGTAGCCAAAGGAAATTCAGAGATTATGTGATATCTTCAATTGTTGTACTTCTTAGAACAGAGGTGAGCGTTAGAGGTTGGGAAAATATAAGGCTGCAATAGAAGGAAGTAGGATCGTTGCAGACAAAACAGAAAATTCCAAATGTTCTATTTTGAACAGTGTCACAGGGTGATGTAGAAACGATCAAAAAGAAATTGAAGGGAGGAATTTGTAATCAAAAAAAGTGTGTTTATATTAAATGTCACAAAACTTGAAGTTGTCAAGAATAGGGAATGCGCAAATTTGTTAGTTTCCCAAGTGTACACTCTCCAAGAAAAGGTGCACATTAACACCAATATTACGAGTGAAGAGGCTATGAAATGTGTTTCCAATAGAAGATTGTCACGTGTGTGTGTGAAAGGGAGCCTGCGAAGACGATAATGGTGGTGCCTCCATTATCAATAGTGGAATTACCCATTGGTTTTGGAATATTTAGAGTTTATCCACCCCCCTAATTATGAGACCCACGAGAGGGCTTTTCTTCAATTAGTGTAAACTAATGTGAACGAGTCGACCAGGTTATTAAGGGATTCCTCCGAGTAACTTTGATAAGATGACCGAGTTACTCAAACCGGCCAGAAAAATTAGTTCAATTTGCTTCCCCCAAAATAGTTTCGTAAGCAATTTCAGAAGCAGCAGTAGTAGTCATCCTGTATGTGAGGAAGGGGCTGAGAAAACGCATGCATGCGTTAACTGGACCTAAGACACTTATGTGTAGATGCCTAGATGAAGGGGAAATTCAATCTGGGGACGCTTTCCTTAGTGGGCTTAGTATGCATGAACTGGAGTCAAGATCTGTGACCTAGAGGAAGATGGAGTCAACAAGGAAAGAGAAGTTTGAAACCCCAGGGTAAGGATTTGAACCACCAAAAATGAAATGTGAATTAAAAAAAAGTTGAGAGGATGGTAGATGTAATTTTTAAGGATATTGTGAGAAAAAAAAAATGATTTATGTTGTTGAATTCCTGTTACTACCATCCTGCTAAAATTGTCGAGAGACTATAATGTTGCGTATGATAGACTTACATTATGCTTTTGATATTGGAACTTTGTCAGTTTTATTGATTCTAACAATTTAATTTCTTTTCTCTTTCAGGAGTATAAATATGAATATGAACATAAATATGAATATGCATATAAATACGAATATGAACATGAATATGAATATGAATATGCACATGAATATGATCATGAATATGAACATGAATATAAATATGAATATGAATATGAATATGAACATGAATATGAATATGAATATGAATATGAACATGAATATGAATATGAACATGAACATGAACATGAATATGAATATGAATATGAACATGAACATGAACATGAACATGAATATGAATATGAATATGAACATGAACATGAACATGAATATGAACATGAACATGAATATGAACATGAATATGAATATGAACATGAACATGAACATGAACATGAATATGCATATGAATATGAACATGAATATGAATATGAACATGAATATGAATATGAATATGAATATGAATATGAACATGAATATGAACATGAACATAAATATGAACATGAATATGAACATGAATATGAATATGAACATGAATATGAACATGAACATGAATATGAATATGAATATGAATATGAATATGAATATGAACATGAATATGAATATGAATATGAACATGAATATGAACATGAATATGAATATGAACATGAATATGAATATGAACATGAACATGAACATGAACATGAATATGAATATGAATATGAACATGAACATGAACATGAACATGAATATGAATATGAACATGAACATGAATATAAACATGAACATGAATATGAATATGAATATGAATATGAACATGAACATGAATATGAATATGAATATGAACATGAATATGAATATGAATATAAATATGAATATGAACATGAATATGAATATGAATATGAATATAAATATGAATATGAATATGAATATGAATATGAACATGAATATGAACATGAACATAAATATGAACATGAATATGAACATGAATATGAATATGAACATGGATATAAACATGAACATGAATATGAATAGGAACATGAATATGAACATGAATATGAATATGAATATGAATATGAATATGAACATGAATATGAACATGAATATGAATATGAATATGAATATGAACATGAACATGAATATGAACATGAACATGAATATGAATATGAATATGAATATGAATATGAACATGAATATAAACATGAATATGAATATGAACATGAATATGAATATGAACATGAATATGAACATGAATATGAATATGAACATGGATATGAACATGAACATGAATATGAATATGAATATGAATATGAACATGAATATGAATATGAATATGAACATGAATATGAATATGAACATGAACATGAATATGAATATGAACATGAACATGAACATGAACATGAACATGAATATGAATATGAACATGAATATGAACATGAATATGAATATGAATATGAATATGAATATGAATATGAACATGAATATGAATATGAATATGAACATGAATATGAATATGAACATGAACATGAACATGAACATGAACATGAATATGAATATGAATATGAACATGAATATGAATATAAATATGAACATGAACATGAACATGAATATGAACATGAACATGAACATGAACATGAATATGAACATGAATATGAATATGAACATGAATATGAACATGAATATGAATATGAACATGAATATGAATATGAACATGAACATGAATATGAATATGAACATGAACATGAATATGAATATAAATATGAATATGAATATGAACATGAACATGAACATGAATATGAATATGAATATGAACATGAACATGAACATGAACATGAATATGAACATGAATATGAATATGAATATGAACATGAATATGAACATGAACATGAACATGAATATGAACATGAACATGAACATGAACATGAATATGAACATGAATATGAATATGAATATGAACATGAATATGAACATGAACATGAACATGAATATGAATATGAACATGAACATGAATATGAATATAAATATGAATATGAATATGAATATGAATATGAACATGAACATGAACATGAATATGAACATGAACATGAACATGAACATGAATATGAATATGAACATGAACATGAACATGAATATGAATATGAATATGAACATGAATATGAACATGAACATGAACATGAACATGAATATGAATATGAACATGAATATGAACATGAACATGAACATGAACATGAACATGAACATGAACATGAATATGAACATGAATATGAATATGAACATGAATATGAATATGATCATGAATATGAACATGAACATGAATATGAATATGAATATGAACATGAACATGAACATGAACATGAACATGAATATGAACATGAATATGAATATGAACATGAACATGAACATGAACATGAATATGAACATGAACATGAATATGAATATGAACATGAACATGAACATGAACATGAATATGAACATGAATATGAACATGAACATGAACATGAATATGAACATGAACATGAACATGAACATGAATATGAAAATGAACATGAATATGAATATGAATATGAATATGAACATGAACATGAACATGAACATGAACATGAACATGAACATGAACATGAATATGAATATGAACATGAACATGAACATGAACATGAATATGAACATGAACATGAACATGAACATGAACATGAATATGAATATGAACATGAATATGAATATAAATATGAACATGAACATGAACATGAATATGAACATGAACATGAACATGAACATGAATATGAACATGAATATGAATATGAACATGAATATGAACATGAATATGAATATGAACATGAATATGAATATGAACATGAACATGAATATGAATATGAACATGAACATGAATATGAATATAAATATGAATATGAATATGAATATAAATATGAACATGAATATGAACATGAATATGAACATGAATATGAACATGAATATGAACATGAACATGAACATGAACATGAATATGAATATGAATATGAATATGAACATTAATATGAACATGAATATGAACATGAATATGAACATGAACATGAACATGAACATGAACATGAACATGAATATGAATATGAATATGAACATGAATATGAACATGAACATGAATATGAATATGAATATGAATATGAACATGAACATGAACATGAATATGAATATGAACATGAACATGAATATGAATATGAACATGAACATGAACATGAATATGAATATAAATATGAATATGAATATGAATATGAACATGAACATGAATATGAATATGAACATGAACATGAATATGAATATGAACATGAACATGAATATGAATATAAATATGAATATGAATATGAATATAAATATGAATATGAATATGAACATGAATATGAACATGAATATGAACATGAATATGAACATGAACATGAACATGAACATGAATATGAACATGAACATGAATATGAATATGAATATGAATATGAATATGAACATGAATATGAACATGAACATGAATATGAACATGAATATGAATATGAATATGAATATGAATATGAACATGAACATTAACATGAACATGAACATGAATATGAATATGAATATGAATATGAACATGAACATGAATATGAACATGAACATGAATATGAATATGAATATGAACATGAATATGAACATGAACATGAACATGAACATGAACATGAACATGAATATGAATATGAACATGAACATGAACATGAATATGAACATGAACATGAACATGAATATGAATATGAATATGAACATGAACATGAACACGAACATGAATACGAACCTGAATATGAATATGAACATGAACATGAACATGAACATGAACATGAATATGAATATGAACATGAATATGAATATGAATATGAACATGAACATGAACATGAATATGAATATGAATATGAATATGAATATGAACATGAACATGAACATGAATATGAATATGAATATGAATATGAACATGAATATGAATATGAATATGAACATGAACATAAACATGAATATGAATATGAATATGAATATGAATATGAACATGAATATGAACACGAACATGAATACGAACCTGAATATGAATATGAACATGAACATGAACATGAACATGAATATGAATATGAATATGAACATGAATATGAATATGAATATGAACATGAACATGAATATGAATATGAATATGAATATGAACATGAACATGAACATGAATATGAATATGAATATGAATATGAATATGAACATGAACATGAACACGAACATGAATACGAACCTGAATATGAATATGAACATGAACATGAACATGAACATGAACATGAATATGAATATGAATATGAACATGAATATGAATATGAATATGAACATGAACATGAACATGAATATGAATATGAATATGAATATGAATATGAACATGAACATGAATATGAATATAAATATGAATATGAACATGAATATGAATATGAATATGAATATGAATATGAATATAAATATGAATATGAATATGAATATGAATATGAATATGAACATGAATATGAACATGAACATAAATATGAACATGAATATGAACATGAATATGAATATGAACATGAATATGAACATGAACATGCATATGAATATGAACATGAATATGAACATGAATATGAATATGAATATGAATATGAACATGAATATGAACATGAATATGAATATGAATATGAATATGAACATGAATATGAACATGAACATGAATATGAATATGAATATGAGGATGAACATGAATATGAACATGAATATGAATATGAACATGAATATGAATATGAACATGAATATGAACATGAACATGAATATGAATATGAATATGAATATGAACATGAACATGAACATGAACATGAACATGAATATGAACATGAATATGAACATGAACATGAATATGAATATGAATATCAACATGAATATGAACATGAACATGAATATGAATATGAATATGAATATGAACATGAACATGAACATGAACATGAATATGAATATGAATATAAACATGAACATGAACATGAATATGAATATGAATATGAACATGAATATGAATATGAACATGAACATGAATATGAATATGAACATGAACATGAACATGAACATGAACATGAATATGAATATAAATATGAACATGAATATGAATATAAATATGAACATGAACATGAATATGAATATGAATATGAATATGAACATGAACATGAATATGAACATGAACATGAATATGAATATGAATATGAATATGAACATGAATATGAATATGAACATGAATATAAACATGAACATGAACATGAATATGAATATGAACATGAATATAAATATGAACATCAATATAAACATGAACATGAACATGAATATGAATATGAACATGAATATGAATATGAACATGAATATAAATATGAACATGAATATGAATATGAATATAAATATGAATATGAACATGAATATGAATATGAACATGAATATGAATATGAACATGAATATAAACATGAACATGAACATGAATAGGAATATGAACATGAATATGAATATGAACATGAATATAAACATGAACATGAACATGAATATGAATATGAACATGAATATTAATATGAACATGAATATGAATATGAATATAAATATGAATATGAATATGAATATGAATATGAACATGAATATGAATATGAACATGAATATAAACATGAACATGAACATGAACATGAATATGAATATGAATATGAATATGAACATGAATATGAATATGAATATGAATATGAATATGAACATGAACATGAATATGAATATGAATATGAACATGAACATGAATATGAACATGAATATGAATATGAACATGAATATGAATATGAATATGAAATGAACATGAATATGAACATGAATATGAATATGAATATGAACGTGAATATAAATATGAATATGAATATGAATATGAACATGAATATGAATATGAACTTGAACATGAATATGAATATGAATATGAACATGAATATGAATATGAATATGAACATGAATATGAATATGAACATGAATATAAATATGAACATGAATATGAATATGAACATGAATATAAATATGAATATGAATATGAATATGAACATGAATATGAATATGAACTTGCACATGAACATGAATATGAATATGAACATGAATATAAATATGAATATGAATATGAACATGAACATGGATATGAATATGAATATGAATATGAATATGAATATGAATATGAACATGAATATGAATATGAATATGAACATGAACATCAACATGAATATGAATATGAATATGAATATGAACATGAATATAAATATGAATATGAATATGAACATGAATATGAATATGAATATGAATATGAATATGAACATGAATATGAATATGAATATGAGTAATTGACAAAAAAAGGTGAGAGTGGACGTGGAAAAACCGAATTTCCTGAAAAAATTAAGTTTCTACAGAACTTGTAAGTCTCTAGTATTAGAACAGGTAAATTGTGATTTCGTGAACAAAACTTTTGTTTTTATATTTTAACAATATTAAATCTCTGGCGTGGCGAGGTAGTCCATGAGGTTGATATGTAAAATCCGCTATTTTAATAGACGAACGTGTTAATAACCAAAATTTGAAAGCCAGCCGACACCTGCAATTTGTAAAAGTTGAAACACACATGAAACAGAAGTTGAAACATGCGTCATAATCACATGAAAGGAAGATGCGTCCAACTCTGAAAGAGAGAGAGAGCGAGAGAGAGAGAGAGAGCGAGAGAGAGAGCGAGAGAGAGAGAGCGAGAGAGAGAGAGAGAGAGAGAGAGAGAGAGAGAGAGAGAGAGAGAGAGGATGAATAGTGGACGAGTTGAACCAATGGGAAAATATCACGCTTGAAAATTTTTTTCAGTAGGCCAAAATATCTAAACAGAAGACCCAAGCAGGGAAGACATTATCAAAGTCTAGATATTTTGTCGTAAATTACCCTGCCTTTGAGAAAATTGTCTGAGATCAATTTTATTATCACAATGAGAAATAATAGAAAGTGCCAGTCGAAATACAAAGTATTAACTCCGCATCTCCAACGGACATTATTGTGCTTATATGACTGTATTATTCTAATTTTGATAATGTATTCTTATTTTTATAGTTAGAATATTCTTGTGGTTTTTTTTATTCTCTGTGTTCCATGTATTTTCATTACACCGATCTTTTGAAATAGATATGGAATTCTGATTTTGGAGCAAATACGACGTACCAAAGTTTGAACCGATCAACTAAGAGGCTTCAACCACCTTTAGCCTTCGCCAGAGCATAGAAACCATTCGTCGACTTCAACACTTAGGCGACACATCAACCCCTACAGGGAATAAGATTAGGTAACCTACTGGTCCGGTCGACCAGGTCTTGTCCGTGTGTTATCGAGTCTGATAAAAAGAGATTACAACGAAGAAAATATTTCGTCATAAGTGGTATCTCTGGAAGCCATACACATACAAAGAGAGAGGAAAAATTTATACCATCTGACATGTTTCATGTATACTTTCTCCCATGGATATCTATAAATTTAACCTTTTCTTTACCATTATCCAATTTATCTTTTTATTCTGACCCTCGTCTGTGTATTCGTCAACAACAGAGACAAATACACAAATATTTCATAATTTTATCAACATAAATGTTTATTCATATTATTTCGATTCTTAAGACTACTGATCTTATATTTCACTACACAACAACCCACGATGTAGTGGATAAAGTACTTGGTAAAATTCGTTTATAAAGTTACACTCTTCTAGAGGTTGAAAGTTCAATCCTCAGTGCAGGTGACACTCCACATATAATTGTAGAATTACTTAGGACTTCTACCCAGTCATGGCTGACGGAACGAGAGCATGCTAACTTCTTGGATTAAATAAAGGGTTCCGTTTAAAATTCCGTGCAGATTTCCGAGTTTGAGAGAAAGATTCCTGAGTTCAACAAAATATACCTGAAGAAGGTTGGAGGTTACATCGATCGAAACGTTGTGAAAATAATTCTCTAGATGAAAATAGTAGTCCAAAGAATCCAAATAATACGAATAATCAATCTCCATCTCACAAATTCAGAAACGTATTAAATGTTTGATTTTCTGAGATAACATGCAGTTATTGTTGTTTATAAAATCTATGTTTTACAAATAGAATCATCCGAGTCCCAAACAGCCAAAGCCGCTGTCTTATCAAAGAAGTTTTGATAAGACAGCGGCTTTGGCTGTTTGGGAATCATTAAAAATTGGCAAAATCTCAAATATTAAATTTTTCAAACCTAACCACTGGGTCACACTTACTTTGTTATTTCTCAGAATTGCCCTCGCCATACAGACAAGTTGTCTTTCACCAACAGATAAATTGTCACCATTTTGTTCCACCATAAATTCCAGGCCCGTCTCCATATTCGAAATCTATAAAAATAAATAAATAATTATGCAGTTTTAGGTATCTTTATAATAACAACATTAAATAGCGCCAATGTTTTTTTTTAATATTTACAAAATTTTAAGAAAATTTATTTAAGGTGCTTTAACGCCCAGCAATCAGTTTAATCAAGAAAAAAAGAAATAGGCAAAAGTAAAGTATTGTCGTTAATATTTACAACAATAAAAAAAGGAACACACACACACACACACACACACACACACACACACACACACACACACACACACACACACACACACACACACACACACACACACAAAATATCTTTAATTCAACAATGTTATTTTGGGTACATTAGACGTACTTCTCGAGGTTTGCTTAATTTGTTTTACGACATGTCCACCGTCTTCGAGCTATTTAATGTCGAATCTGTTGCGGACCAGGATATAAATACCCTAAACTTGCTACAAGAAAAAAATAATGAAACGAATTGAATGAAGGAAACAAAGAACTCAAATGCTGGAATAAAATAAGCATGTCGTTTATTTTCTGTTGAGAAATGAAAGTCTTGGGTGTACACGTGTTCATTCAGCCGTTGACGACTACGCGCGTGGAAGGAAAGGGGAATGCAATAGAGAAACGCGAAGTGGCAAGCTGGCCTGTAGAAAGAGAGGGTTAAGCTCAGTAGAGCGTCGCGCACATGTCTGTTTTGATGGACCAAAGCGAAGGGGAGATAGAGTGAGAAAGTCAATCCAGTTCGTGGAGAGAGAAAGCGTATAAAGTGTACGTGCGCTTATCCCACATTCAGTAGCAGGGAAAGTGACGTTAGGGCGCGCGGTCGGTTCGTCGACTAAGCAGCTCGGACGCTGGTCCGGACGAAAAAGGGAAGTTGACAGGTTTTGTTGACTTTTATACTGGAGTAATGTTCTGGGTGCGCATGTCTGGTTTTCACTTAAAAGGAAGTGACGTCACAGCTCGGGTGTGCGTATGCGCATGAATGTGAGTGTGTGTATGAGGCTGTGTATATGCGTGCGTGTGTGCGTACGTGCGTGCGTGCGTACATGTGGATGTGTATATGTGAAGAAAAACATGTTCGAACAAATCTAATATTACTGTAAAAGTGTTATACTTAAATTTCTTAATTTCTTCAAATATTAAGTAAGTTGTAGATTAATTTAACTTGTAGGGGTATATTTTGTAAATAGTGTGAACTTGATAGATTTTATTTTACACATAGATGGGATTATCATACGTAATACCACTACGAATAAGAATAGATATGGGAGCAATAGCAACTAAGAGGATGATTCCACTCTCTAAGGACGGATTCAATCTTGTTTTATACCTAGGAAGTTTATAGTAGAGGGAGCTTGGATAGTTGGTAGGACAGGGAAATAGGGTAGGTAAAAAAAGTGTGAAAGCGACAAGAAAATATGGATTGGATACTAATGTTTGAGTCAATTTACTGTACTGCCTAGGATAATGTAATTTTCAAAGGCAATAAAGCAGCACACACTGCGTCACGTTTTTCTGCTGAAGAAGTTGAGATCTATTAGTCAACATTTAATACATAATCCGAATTATTCATGCGTGTATACTGAAAATTTGAAATTATATTTAGTACAAGTTGTTCCTATCAGGCGTTACCCAATAGTGTATTCACTTACATTTTGTATTGTGTTCCGTATTTAAAAATTATGCTTTTAGTTTTGTTATGTTTTTGTTCTAAGGAAAGAAAGTCTGTAAGTATTAAATGATCGCAAAAAATATTGATATGCCGTGCAATGAGAAAATTAAATGTGTCCATCTTACCTTGTTTTTCATGTGAACTTTTGAGAGCGACTGCCACAATTCGTCGTCTGTATATTTTGAGAAAGGATCCAAGTTGTATCTATAATTAATTGGTAATTAGTAGTTAATACAGAATCGGTTATATTGTTTTAATCAATAGAACGGTATTCGAGTATTATAAAACGGTAAAATGCAAGATAATAACACGAAAAACGGTTGTTACTATAACACACATAAAATTAAATAAGGTCAGAATACTCGAAAAATTATTTTGTTGCCACAGTGAAAGCAAGCGCTAATGCCATATACCGAGTGTCGGGAATGTTGATTTGTATTAAATGATTAGAGGTTTTTATTTTTTTCCCACTGCAAGAACTGTGACACAAGGGTCGGAAAGTGGGATTGAGACGTCAGCGCCCTAGAGAAGGGACACTCTGACCTGCAAAAAGTGCCTGGGCAGTCTCGTCGGCATTCCTTGGTGAGGGCGCCTCAGGCGATTAGCAATAAACTAATCCCTTCTCAAAGAAAGAAGGCAAAGCCTGGGAGGCTAGACCTCCTAGAATGTCACAGAACTAAACTCCCGCCGAAAAATCAACAGGGATCGGGTAATTAGAGGAATGGTCTCATGTCTGTTGATTTTCGAGGCCCAGAATAAAATCCATTATTGTTGTTTCTCGTTTAGTTGTACGTTTATTCAAGAACAAACTGTCTGACAGCATTAAGGGCCAACTCAACTAAACGTGAGAATAGAGAAAACAAGTGGAAACTGAATGAGGAATGACGTCACAGAGAAAAAGAAGAGAATCATAGATTAGTTCACGACAGACAATAAAGTCAAACACTCGAATTAATATGGGCTCGTAGAACAAAACAAGTAAATGTGTCTCGTTCCCTCTTCTTACTGTACTGTATGTAAAACCTCAAATAAAGTATCAATAGTCTATCTACAAATAATCACAACGTAATTTTTATTTATTAAGCAACTAGCAGGACCCGTTACCCGGTGTTACCCGGTGGAAGCATGACATAGATCTAGAATAGAATCGTTAAAGCCCCACCCCCTCGAAAACAAATTGAACTAAGATTGTTGTTGGTAGCTACTGCAGTCCCTGGAAAATAGTGGACACTGGTGGCCGTGGCCCAAATAAAATAATCTAGCTTCTACTGTCGGGCATTGTTTTCCAGTGGTAGCTAGTGGGAGCCACTGTCTGTGACTGTCAGCATCAATGGTTACTGCCAATTAGTGCTGGTTGGGGGGATAATCTGCAGGTACTGGCGGATTCTAAAAAATGCATTTAAGGGAAAAACATTATTACGTACTTATGTGTCATGCCTAAATCAGTATAACTTAAAAAAAAAAAAAATGACGAAAAATGGTCCATTAGTAAAATAATAAGTAAAAACAGAAGTTTTCAAGACCAAGGATGAAAAAGTAGCCCTGGCTGGTGAAATCTTCCTCTTCTATTGTATTTGTTTTTTGTAGCAGAGAAGAGTTTTTTTGTTAGAATATATTTTCAGGATCCACCATGCAGTTATTTTACCGCAATAATCTTCAAAAAGTATATTCTAGTTAAATTTAAGATTTACGGTATCTGTTATTAATTTGTTAGGTGAAAGTATGCAATATTTGCAAAACATTATTCCCTCCTGACGTTTGTTGTGGGTTTCTAAATAATCAAATTATTATTTCAGTGCGCTTCAGTAAATGCATAAGTTCGAAAAGAATATAATGACTGCGTAAAGAAGAAAAATTGAATGTGTAAATGTATGAATCTATAAATAAAAAGAAATAAACGAACATTATTCATCAAACCCCGGCATAAATATATTGTGTAAACATCATCCTCCGTTTGTAGGCGATCAGAATGAGAAAAGAAACAACGACGACCAGAAAGGAAGACAGAAAGAAAGAAGAATCTAGAAGATACGTATTGTATCTAGTAGTAAATGTATGTTTGTGTATGTTTTAGTAGAAAAGCTAAACAGTCATTAGTTACTTAAAAGGGGTAGGCGATACGTTCGCTGTCGTTATACATTGAAAATTAAGTGTCTACTAACTGAAATTGACGCTGTGCAATGTTCGTTTAGAATGATCTAATTCCTGAATAAGAGAATTAGCGGGCAACCAATCAGAGGCAGCGAACTTTCCCAAGGCAGACTTCATTATTTTTTTTTATTCTACTACGGGAAAGAAGCCAATCACGGCCGGTGTAACCGTAGAATCTGTGGAATATGTAGACTTCCGGTGTCGACTGGTTGTGGTGATAGGTCTAAATATATAGAGAGAAAATAGGTACCCCCTTTTTTACATAGGAGGCACAACTTATCAAGGCCCAGAGGCCACTCGAGGATAAGGATTAAAGAGTGTACACTAGTCAATGGGACAATATCATAGTAATCGTTAGTAGTGGGAATTTGGTAAATTAGATTACTTAAAGCGAGCAGCTCATAAAGAACCATTGGAATCAGCTGGAAAGCAAATGGAAGAGAGTTCCACAGGCAGTTCTAAGAAAGAAGCATTGTTTATGGATTTAGATTTAGGCACAGATAAAGAGTGGGGGAAATTATTGATAGAGTTTTCAGCTACGAGTGTTTCTCGTGAAAGTTTAGCGAGGGGGACCATAAATTGGAGCTCAGACAAGCACTTGCCATGAAAATAATGATAAAGCAGAGATATGCTCGCAACGTCTCCTCTGTGAGAAAAAGATTGCAGTGAAGAGAAAAGGGCATTCCCTACGAGGTTTCGATTGTGATGGCGTTACTTCTAGGATGTAATGTAGTATTTTATTATTACGATTGAATGTATCTGCAAAGGTCTTCGTTGCTATTAGCCTAGTTGTATTGAATTTGTATGTAGCATCTATTGTTGCAAACCTACAATACTTTTTTCCAGAGGGGAATTCCTGCGGTAACTTTATTAATATAGAGAAGATATGGCTGAATTTAATCAATTCAGAAAGAACTTGCTACTGGTGTCAAATCATTGAAACGTGTAAAAGGCATAATCAAACGGAAAGCAGATTAAGAATGACGTCATAGGAAAGAGATAACAGATTGCTAAATCATAGATCAGTTCACGACACGGAGCAAAATCAAACTCACCAATTAACTAAAGGTCACTCGTTCTCACTTGCTCTCTGTGTCTGCTGTATGTATGATCTCTATATATAATATTTTAATCGTGGAAATTCCCCTCTGGACCAAAGTACTATAGGTTTGCAACAACAGATGCCACATATAAATTTATTATGTCTAGACTATTAGCCATGATCATATGTAAATTTAGAACGCCATTTTAGGCACATTTAGTCGTTAAAATAAAATTCTACATTTCTTCCTTGGAGCCACATCATCATACTCGCAACCATCTTTAGAGAAAGTAGTTCCTATTTATTCCCTCTAAATATCAAGCTCTCCTACCGTCCCTAGCCATCGACGGAAGGAATTCTGCACTTTCGACAGATATGGGAGTTCACCCTTCGTAACTGGATCATAAACTCCTAAGCATAACATAATCTTTCTCTTTACCGATTCAAAAAATATTAAAGTCTCCTCAGACTAATTCTGCTCAATCTGATTGGCTAACCTCTGACCATTCTTATATTTCGGGTTAATGGTATTCGCATGCTAAACGAACGCTAATGTACCATTCACACATGGCGTCACAATGATACGTACTTTTGCGCTCTGAGTAAATTGTTGCATTCATTTCCTTACATTTAACGGCGTAAGTTTGTATTTCTTCTTCCCTCTCTTTATCTCGCTCCCTATCTCCCTTTGTATATATTCTTCCCAATTCTTTCTCTCGCGCGCTCACACTCTCTTTCTCTCGCTCTCTCTCTCTCGCTTTCTCGTTCTCTTGCTCGCTTTTTACATTTCTTCACAGCGATGCTGAAGAAAAAACATCAAACATTTATTCCCTTCCCCTCTCTTTCTGTCTAGCTCGCTCGCTTTATTCATTTGTTCCAGTAATTAATTATACTTTTTATAGACATAGTTACGTTTTTTATGTACTTTATTTAAATATACTTTATTTAAACCTGCACAATCTATTACGACCGTTGCCAAATTTCGGCAATATCATCTACTGGATTCTCGACATTTAGCACACGTTAACTTTTTTTGGGTGGGGTATAGGTAAATTTGTACATTAGGTCCACCTCCACAATTTTCTTTAGAATGACGACTTTTGTAGGTTTTCGACTATGCTGATTAAGAAAAGTTTATTCAAATTTCATGGGGACAAGTACTTATAGAAATATAAATACCTGTATTATGCACTGTTATTCACTAGCTGCCAGGTTGTTTCATTTTGGTCACAACCGCCAGTGTTCGCAATTGTTTAGGGACGGTAGTGGCCACCACCAACAACCGTAGTTTACTTGTTTGCGAGGCCGAACAGGCTTCCATCGGGCAACGCCGATCAACGAGCTGCTAGTTTCAATTAAAGTAAGTGCACTGGTTATAAATCATCATTGAATGATTCGAATACGGTTGAATTTCATTTTGCCACAGCGTTATTGCTTTTGATAAATTTATTTCAGCTTTTGTAGCAGGTTAGCCTCAATGATGATCAAAGCGACGAACAAGACGAAAAGAAATGAAATCTATTATCAAAGTGTTACAAGAAAAGGCTTCCCCATTTTCCTGTAAATAAGAAAAACATTAGATAAGTGGAAAATGAGATTAGGATAAGCCGAGATTCGAACCTTGTAAGCAAGGTTCAGAATAGATTCAGAAATTGGAATGTTAGAATTTAGCTATTGTTTTGGAAATGGTTAGATATTATTTGTATTGTAAAAAGAATTTAATTGTTCGTTCTTTTATGAAAACTGAATTAAAAAAATAGGTTAGTGAGAATTCTTTGTTGTCAAAAGTGTGTTTGGAGAACGTGTGCTGAGCCACGTGAGTTGGTCACGTTTGAAACCACACATCTGACGTCATAACAAAAAGGGAATTTCTCAATACAGGAGCTAGTTTTAGTTAGACCAAGAGAGTCGGCAGTCGGCAGTTCGAGCAGTCAACAAAGGCAGTCGGAAAGAGTTGACATGGTCAGAGAAAGGTCCCTTTAGAAGCGAAGGGAGACCATTTAACCATGTAGAAACGAATTCGGATTCCTAAAATCAGCATCATTCGACCGGTCAAATGAAATAAAGAACATCATCGACTTTTGTAACTGTTGTTTTTGTGTCGTCATTCAACAATTGAAGGTAATGTGTTAATCATCTAATATGAACTTTGTATAACCCCCTTCCAAGTAATGTGTTCCCTCCTCCATCATAAGTAATGACTGTCTCCTCCTGGGTTAAAAGAACTGATCACCCTCTCTCCTAACTAATATATGTATACAGAACAGCAATATGTATAAATATCTTCTCTCTCTCTCCCCTCATCATTGTTATATATATGTCCGCCGTCTCTCTCCAATATGAATGTCCCCATCATATCTCTTCCTTTTCATCCCTTTAATATGAATGTCCCTATGCAAAAAAGCATGAGGTTGTTTGCATGGCAACTAACTTGCTTGCCTGTCAGTTTGCCTCCAACTCCACTTTAGGCACAACAAGCTACCCCCCCCCAAAAAAAACCTGCCTTTGCAAACAGAAACCACATTCGATGATCTGAAAATCATCCTTTCTCATTTCTGTGATATAAAAAGCCTAGACATCTCAAAGGCGTATGGGTCTCATCTAATTCCTGCTAATGCTTTTAAAAAATTGCTTCGCTGAGGTTGCTCTAGTTCTCATCAAATTCTTCAACAAATGCCTTACCGAATCTTGCTTTCTTGACTGCTGAAAAATTACTTGTATGGTACCAGTTTTCAAGAATTCTGGCGAAAGAACAACACACTCAATTATCGCCATATTAGCCTCTTCCTTCTCTTTATTAAAAGCGTGTATTCCTGAATCAATCAAGCACTAGTCCACTAGTATTGATTTACGCAAGCTTGTTCTATTGCAGATCTTTCAACAAATTTTTAAAAAACTTGGACATCATAATAAAACTTGGACATCATAATAAAACTTGGACATCATACATTGAATACCACCTCAATATTCCGTCATTATATGGCCTCCCCCAAATTCACAAACCGGATATTCCTATGCGCCTCATAATATCTAATATTGGTAGTGCAACACAAAAAAATGCACAGGAAATACCCAAGATCCTAACTCCACTTATGCGCACTATCAGCTCCTCTCACATAAATAACTCCAGAAATTTACTTAACAAGATAAAAAACGTTAATATGCATAACAAACTATACGCTTAGATATAACATCATTATATACTAATGCCCCCATTAAACATATTTAAATTTACTCCATACACACCTAAAAAACACAAACATTAACTTACCGTTTTCTCCCGACACTTTTATAAAAATTATTAGACTTAAAACTGACATGACTTATTTTCAATTCAATAACAATTTCTACGAGCAAAATTTCAGTCTTCTTATGAGTAACCCTTTTAGTCTGCCTGTTCTTAGAATTCCTAGAATCTGGTCCTTTCAAATTCAGATTACCTTCAAACACAAAATATTTTAGATACATTGGCGACATTTAAAATTTTTTTCCTGAAAACACGCACATAGATAATATTAAAGACAAATTAGACTCAGTCGAACCCTCTATAAAGTTTACGTTTTCTACACATACTGATAAAATCTTATAAACTATTCTTCAAAGTTCACCGCAAAACTACACACAAAAATAATTGCATACATTTCTACTCATATAATAAAAACAAAATAAAAACAGGTATGATAATTGGTTTCTTCCCACGTGCATTCAGAAATTGCAACCCATAATATCAGAACGAAGAATTGAAAAACCTCACAAACACTTTGACAACCTGGCAATATCCCACATATTTTATATTAAATGCTAAGAAAAAAGCCACACAAATATTTTCCAGGATAAATAAGCAAAAATCATATACACCAGACATTTTTCTCTTAAACGGACGTGTTCTTTTACCTAAACACACTAATCATACAAAACACACTAAACAAACTAGGAATTCCAATCATTTAAACCGCACCACAAACTATAAAACAAACATTAAAAACAACAAAACATCTCCAAAACAAACCAATTTCCAATGCAGGCATATACACTGTTCGTTGCCAAAATTGCCATCATATATACGTTGGTGAATGAACATAAAAGACATGTAAGAAATAGCAATTCTCTAAATGCATTATTCTCTCATTTATTGCAGAATAATCATACTTAAAATAGGACTTCAAACAAGTAAAAATAGTTAAATTATTTCAAATAAATCGCGGCTGAGACTTCTTGAATCAGCGCTTATCGCAAATTCAAGCAAAATTAAACAACATGGAATAAATAAACACCTAGGTGACAAATGCTTGCTTCCATGCAAAAATTCGGGTATTTCACTCTCTCCCACGCTGAGAAGATGTGACACAAGTTTGAAAAGTGGGATTGAAGAGCCAGTGCCCATGAGGAAAAACACTCTGGCCTGCAAAACATCCCTGGATCGGCCTAGTCAATTAGCAATAAGCTAACTATCTTCTCAAAGAGAAGGCAAAGCCTGAGAATGTGGGCCTCATAAAACTATACAGGACTAGCAACATACCGCAATCAATAAGGAAAAGAACATTTTAGAAATAACATAAACTCTGTTGGCATTGCTACCAAGGTAAAAATTCATTTTAGAAATAAAATAAACTCTGTTGGCATTGGTACCAAGGTAAAAATTCTTTTTAGAAATAACATAAACTCTGTTGGCATTGGTACCAAGGTAAAAATTCTTTACAAAAATCTGATAAATTAAAATTATTCGGTTTTCATGTATAATTTTCCTGCTCTCACTCTTCTTTCTCTTATACCATAGACTAGAGTTATAAAAAAATCAAAGAGTTCAACTCAAACTGTCTTTTATATTCTTTTATATTGTCCATTGTTTTAAAAAGAAAATCAAATAATTCTGGAGCGAGCAGCACGAGGCGCTAAAACTGCATTCTTTAACTCCAAAATGGAGTTGTTCACGCTTCATCTTCAACGAATACAAAAAAGGAAGCTTTTTTTATTTTTGCTTCAGCAAATGCTCTTTTTTGAAAGGCTTCGTAAAACCCCGTATGTGTGTATGGTGTGTATGGTGTGTTTGTGTGTATGCGTGGAAAACATTTTTTTTTTAAAAGATATATAGAATATTTCTGCTTTTTTTTTTGTTGAATAATGACAGCTAAAACTAACGTTTTATGAATGAAGGATCCAAGATAAGCAGCGACGAATGAAGGATCCAAGATAAGCAGCGACAAAGATAAAAGGTTAAAATCTTTCATTAAAAACTACTGATAAAAAAGCAAGAATAAAACAACACCGCTTAATGAATTTATATGTAGTCATGACTGATTAATTTTTTACGATCAGAGGACAGTTCTCTCAGCAATCTGACCTTATAAAGTTTATCTGTAGTGTGATATGCAAGATGGATTCATCCCATTTTGCACAGAAATAAGGTTAAACGACGACAAACAAGAAGTTCGAAAAAAGTTTATCACAACGCCATCAACAGGACCACTACGGTGTCAAATCAATCGCAAAAGGAACACATCTTACATCATTTATATTGGACTCTCTCCCGCCTTTGTTTATATGTTTCACCGGAAATGATATTCCACACGTTGCGTAGAATTCTGCATTTTTTTGCGATTCTCGAATGTATTTTATCATTTTTTTTTTTTAAATTTTAAAAAATTTTATCTCATTTTTTGTTTTCCTGGGCATTTGCCGATATACATGTTTATCTTTTGATTTTATTAATCGCTAAATTAAGTCAGCTTTATATCTCGTCAGCCCCTTATTTGTAAACTTTCTGATTCAGGGAAGCAGATTCACCCCCCCCCCCAAAAAAAATTAAAAAATAAAGCAATTTCTAAGCTTAAATAAAATCATTAAGTAGATATTAAGAAATTCAAAACTTAAACAATATATAACAATAAATAAAAAGTAATCAATTTGATCCCCTCTCTGCATGAGTTGAGAATATCTCTGAGTCGTTGGTATGCTTATGCTTTGTCGTTTTTAATTTTAAAAACACAGTAATATGAGTTAACATTTCAAATTCAGTTTTATTTCTCGGACAAACAGGCAATTTCCTACGCTAAAGATTGTATATTTCTCTATATATACATCTATATCCTCATTATACATATGTATCATATATATATATATATATATATATATATATATATATATATATATATATATATATATGTGGAAAAATGCGTGACTTACCTGGATAGACCACGTGCGGGTCGGTCACCGAAAATAAATAAAAAGAAAGAAAAGAAACGGTCAAGACTCTTATTTATAGAGTAGTGATCACGTGAGTTAGAAGAATATGCAAATAGAGGTGAACAATTTTGCGATATAAAAAGCCTGTGTTGTTAAGAGGAGGGGCAGACTGTTGGCAGAAGTCAGTGCTGTCAGACGTGCTTTAGAGTTTTGTTATTATATGCTGTGTTCGATTGTTGGGAGAGAGAAAAGAGAAGAGGAGGAACCAAGAAGACATTCTGCAAATACTTGACTTTGTGTTGGTTTTAAGCTATTTCGGCGCTTGGTGTGCGGTGACTAACAATGGACAGATTCGACATTCGCTTAATACCCGAGTTCGACGGATCTACCACTGGACCGGCTGTCGTCGAATGGATTGAAAAGGCAGAGAAAATCTGTAAACTGTGCAAAATTAAAGAACCAGCCACAGTTATCCCTTTGAGGCTAACCGGAGGGGCCTATGCAGTCTACCAACAACTCGGGGATGAACCAGACTGGGATGAAATCAAGCAGAGCCTGTATACAGCGTTTGGTACAGATCCATTTGTTGCGTGGCAACAGTTCACGAGCCGGACACTTCAACCCAAGGAAACAGTCGACGTGTACCTAGCCGACCTGCGAAAATTATCTGTACCGTTTGGTGGGGTCAACGATAAAATATTAAGCTGTGCTTTTTTGGTAGGCCTACCCGAGGAGGCCAGTAAACTGTTGCGGGCATCATCAAGAATCGATGAATTGTCAACTGATGAGTTATTGGCCCGAGCTCGAAACATCTGTAAGGAACAGGAACCAATTGCAGCAGCAGCTCGTTTTCGACATGGAGGCAATGTGGACTCTCTTCCAGATAGTAATAAGCATGCCACCCCAGTGTGCTATAAATGTGGGGAGGCCAATCATTTTGCTAAAGAGTGCCGGAGTGATAGGAGAGGTGTATATCCACAATCAAAGAGACCAGTGCAATGCTATCGCTGCAATAAGTTTGGGCACATATCTCGCAACTGTTCGGGAAACGAAGTTGGGGGCAAGGTACTATCGCTACCCTTGCCCCCTGCCAACCAATAAACACAGGATTGCCTGTCATTAGCGTTAAACTTGATGATGTGCAGTGTTCAGCACTTATAGACACGGGGTGTTCCCGGTCTATAGTTAGTGCCCATTGCTGTCCGGTGTGGCGGAGGAACCCAGTCGGCGTTATGACCATCAATGGCTTATCACGGGTATGTTGTGGTGAAGGGACAGTCACAATCTGTACTGAGAAGGGTGACACAGCTAAAGTTGACGTTCTGGTGATGCAGGAGAAACCCCTTGGCTACGACATGTTGCTTGGAATTGATGCAATACAAGCACTAGGAGGCGTTACAATCACAGCAGCTAGAGGTATCAGGCTTGGAGAAGGGAAAGACGTCTGTGCAGCCATGTCGATTGAAGAAAAGGACTTCTGTGCTACATTTGATGACAACGAAAGGGTGTGGACTGCAAAGTGGAAATGGGCCATGGGCCAGGAACCAGATCGGCTGTGCAACACGATTCCAGAGTATGCAGTTTCTACCAAGAATAGGGCCGCATATGAAGAAGAACTTCAGATGTGGATTGACAATGGTTGGTTAATACCATACCCACAGGAACGTCTGGGACCACCCAAGGGATTAATTCCGCTCATGGCTGTTGAACAACCTACCAAAGAAAAAATTCGTCCCGTAATGGATTACCGAGAGTTGAATCGGCATGTTGATGCGTTTACCGGAAACGCAGATGTGTGCGCTGCTAAACTGAGAGAGTGGCGTCAAAAAGGGAGCAATGTAGCACTTCTGGATCTAAAGAGGGCCTACCTGCAGATACGTGTCCATGAGTCATTATGGCCGTTTCAGACAGTACTACTCAAGGGAAAACTATATTGTTTGACACGTTTGGGTTTTGGCCTAAACGTAGCACCCTTGATTATGACAACCATTATTAAAACTGTTTTGATGCAGGATGAGACCACAGCAAAAGCTGCTTCAGCCTACATAGATGACATCTATGTTAATGAGGACATAATGTCTGCGGATGCAGTTCGAATAAAACTGAAAGCGTTTGGGTTAATAAGCAAAGACCCTAAGCGCCTAAAGGATGGAGTGCCCGTGCTAGGCCTCGAGGTCTGGGAGGAGGGCAATACGTTGCGATGGAAACGAGGGAGCCCACTTCCAAAGTTACCCAATGTATTAACAAGACGTACTGTGTTTTCTATCTGTGGTAAATTGGTAGGACATCTACCTGTCTGTGGATGGCTCCGATCGGCAACAGGAGTGGTGAAAAGACGAGTGACTACAGTAACAAAAGGATGGGACGATGTTGCGGATGATGATTCTCTCCAACAAATGATGGCTGAAATGTTGTCCAGAGTGCATAGGAATGACCCTGCCCAGGGTGAGTAGCAAGTGTCTGGAAACGAACTAAATGCATGGGTTGACGCAAGTTCGTTAGCTACAGGTGTCGTGCTGGAGCAACTAGGTGTTGTTGTGGAAGATGCATGCTGGCTTCGTCCGAAAAATGATGCCCAACATATAAATTTGGCAGAACTTGATGCCACGTTAAAAGGTCTTAATCTCGCATTGCAATGGCAGACTAATGTTGTGCATCTCCACACTGACTCATTGTGTGTTTACCATTGGTTAACCGACACCTTGACTGGAAAGGCTCGAGTTAAGACTAGAGCTGCAAGTGAAATGCTAGTACGAAGGAGACTAGCAATAATTAAGCGTCTAGTTGACGAATACAGCTTGCAGGTAGACATTACGTTAGTCTCGTCGATGCAGAATTTGGCTGATAGCTTGACTCGAGTACCAAAGAGGTGGATCGATGCAATGAGGCAGGGATCCGATCTTCAACAACAAACATGCGCGACTGTAACGGATCAATTAACACCTGACCAGATCCGTATGATACACCAGCAGATTGGACATCCTGGAATTCAGAGGACTGCATATTTTGTCCGAAGAGTATGCCCTGCAACTACAAAAGCATCAGTGAAAGCAGCCATACGTTCGTGTGAAGAGTGTCAGAGAATTGATCCGGCACCATCCCAATGGCAAAAAGGGAAGCTCGAGGTGGAGGGCAACTGGCAGCGAGTAGGGATGGACATAACACATTATGGGGACAAACATTTTTTGACCATGACGGATTGTGGCCCGACGCGTTTCACAATATGGCGCCTGTTGACACGACAGGATGCAGCCAGCATTATACAACAGTTGAGAGCCGTCTTTTTTGAACGTGGTGCCCCGATTGAAATTCTGACTGATAATGCCGCCACATTTCGATGTCAAGAATTTCAGAAATTCGTGCACGAATGGGGGATTAAAATGCATTATCGGTGTGCATATTATCCCGAGGGTAATGGTATAGCAGAACGGTGTCACCGCACCATCAAAAGAATTGCAGCCAGGACGCAGTGCTCTATTCCAGAAGCTGTGTACTGGTATAATATAACACCCAAGGACAATGCAACACCAGGAACTGCACCAGCCAATGGGATTTACCAATATGAACAGCGTGTGAAAGGAGTTGATGCCATACCATCAGTGGTGAGTGTTGTCAATACACCATATCAGGTGGGAGACCTTGTTTGGATAAAACCCCCGAATGCTGGGTGCACTACGAAATTTTTCCGGGGGAAATAGACGAAATCATAAGTCCTCAGACCATGTTGATTGGTGGCATACCACGTCACGTAAAAGATATCCGCCCTTGTTATACCTCTTCTGATTCTGAGGACGATGAGGAGGATCACACACCGTTCAGAGATGATCCTGATCACTTACTGCCCCTTCAGGTGAGCATAGAAACACCACCAACAGAACCAGACGAGGGAATGATGGGACATACTGATGACAATAGTGAGGAGAGCGATGGACACAAGGAAGTAATGCCTCATCGAAATACTCGACAGAGACGAATACTGCCCACCCCCCGTGATTGCGAAACCCCGCGAGAAGGGATGATGGAGCATACCGAGGAGATGACGCCTCCGATTCTTCGGAGAAGTACCCGACAAAGACGGATACTGCCCCCCTGCCCTGATTGTGAGACACCGCCTATGGAACCACGAGACGGGATAATGGAACAGACTGGTAGTAATGATGGTGGTAATGAAGAAAACAGCAATGAGGAAGTGCTGCCCCCAATTCTTCGAAGGAGTACCCGCCAACGACGATTGCCCGCATGTCCTGTTTGTGATCATGAGATCAGGGGGGAGTGTGGAAAAATGCGTGACTTACCTGGATAGACCACGTGCGGGTCGGTCACCGAAAATAAATAAAAAGAAAGAAAAGAAACGGTCAAGACTCTTATTTATAGAGTAGTGATCACGTGAGTTAGAAGAATATGCAAATAGAGGTGAACGATTTTGCGATATAAAAAGCCTGTGTTGTTAAGAGGAGGGGCAGACTGTTGCCAGAAGTCAGTGCTGTCAGACGTGCTTTAGAGTTTTGTTATTATATGCTGTGTTCGATTGTTGGGAGAGAGAAAAGAGAAGAGGAGGAACCAAGAAGACATTCTGCAGATACTTGACTTTGTGTTGGTTCTACTGTGGAAGCAAAATCAAGACTTCAAACAGGGCGTTGATGGCAACAAAAAGTGTATTTCATTTTACGTTACAATTGTTTCCATGTATCGTTTGAAAATTTTCCAAAACCAGCATTTCTTCAGACTTTATGAATAAATACACTTTTGACAATAGAGCATTTTTGAAGAGAAAGAAAAAAAAATTCCCTTAACGGGAAGAGCATGTAAAAAGCATTTACCTTTGCTGTAGTTACGGAAAAGCCCATTTAAATATTAATATATCGCCTAATTTTCGTATCTTTATTTAAGAACAGAGTCATGAGAAGTTTTCACAGAAAACCCTAAGCCATTTAAATTTTTTTTATATATCCCATTCGTTGAGTTCCTAAATTAGATCTCGCTGTTTCTTTATTTTATAAATCCTTGTACAATATTTCGAGTGAGATTTTCTAATTTATTTATTATTATTTAATGTTTTAAAATTTATTGTCATTCTACTTGAATGTTTTCATATCGTTTAATTGATTTTGTCATCTGACATCTTAAGTTGGTAAAATCCATGCTGATTTACTTATTTTCTTACTTCACTCCCTGTTCTAAATGTTTTTATCCATAAATGCAAGAGTAGACATCTTCTAATCGGAGTGAAACACATTTATAGCTATTGGGTGGTTTTGCTGTCAGAATAATAATTAGTGGATATACAATGTTTCATTTAGATACCCAAGAATACAACACACAAATTATAAGACATGAGCAGCATAAGTGATTAATAACAGATGTGGATTAATTCCATGGGTAAAAACCATTTTTTTAAGATTGAAAACATAATTTATATCCTTAATTTGTTAATTTCATTAATCATCCTCAACTCTTTCGTTCAGCTTTCAACTATTAATAACTACCATTCCATTCCATACCATTCCATATAATTAAACCTCGCATCGCTTTGATTACTGCTGACCCACTAGTAAAAACAAAATATCCCTCTCCCCCCCCAAAAAAAACACGAAATATTACCTCATTGTTCCCGTAAAAAGAACTGGATCTTGTGGAATAATTGAAATTTTGCTTCTTAATTCTTCCAGATCGACCGATGCTATGTCTACTTGATCGATAAATATGTGCCCTTTATAAATCTCCACAAGTCTGAATAAAACAGTTCCTAAAGACGATTTTCCTGAAAAACAAAACAAAAAAGTGCATGTAAATTATTACGCATGAAGGATTTTATAAAAAAAAATGATTCAAAGATCTTTCAAAAGTAAACTGTTACAGTGCACATTATGTGAAAATAGAATTTCCATGTTGAAAGCGAAACGATTTGATACACGATATAAAAATATGAAAAAAGCGACGACAGAAATGTATTGCATTTCAGAGAAAGCATTGCAGATGTAGAATCTAGAAGTGGAAAGAGCCATCTGGAAAAGTGTGCGAACTCATACAGAAAGTATTGTAAATTAAAAAAAAAAATAAATTTGGTCAAGTGTAAAGATATGTGATGATTTTTATACCTTAAGGTTAGATATTTTTTTAAATACTTGTAGATATATAAAACTGATAAAATTTTAAAAGTTGGATATATCAAACTTAAGTTCTGACTAGCCATTTTTCATTTGCTATTGTTGAACTATATTGTTAACATCATAGTAACGTATCTAACTGCATTATATTAAAAAACGATGTGAGTCTATCTGGACACTCGTAATATGAAAACATTGTTAAATTACGATCGCAAATATAAATTGCTCATATCATTATTAATTCATTAAAAATATAATTGATGAACGATCTACCTGTTTTATTTAGTTGATTCACTTTTCCATTGTTTCGAACTATATAATATCCAGTTTCTTTTTAAGGATTACTTTACTATTATAATAAGTAAAATATTTTCTTTTAAAACAACAATTGACGTTTTTCTATAATGGGTAATCGTCATAATAGTAATAGCTGCGCCCTGTCTTCTTTCCAACCTGCCATATTTTTTATATATTACCACTTCTTTAAATGTAGCAGAATATAAAAGAATATCTCGAAACATATTTACAAATAATCCCAGACAACATATGTTGTTCGGAAATATTTTAATTGGAAAATAGAAAGTCTTCTTTGTTAACTCTTAAATACATAAATTATTAGACGTCGTTCAATCGCATTTTTTATTATAAAAACGAATTTGTATAAACATTATTGAAGTCAATATAAAGCTAACGCCGCTGGGTTTTATACATAATAACCGGAAACAATAAAGATGTGTTTAAAAACGTTATATTATCCTCTTTATATAATATGTAGTATCTTTTTTAAAAGAAGATAAATTATAATTTCAACAAATTATGTTGAAAATAGAAAAGGGAAAACATAAGCGAAAAGTTAGAATTTGAAATGACTTATTGATTTCAACCGACAAAGTTAACACATATACAGAATCGGACGTGGCTCGAACTCATAATCACGGTTTCTAATGGCTTCGTTCTTAAAGGTAGCACCATCTTGACAAGAACAGAAGTAAAATTCAATTTATGTTAGGTGTAAATAAGATAGAAATAGGATCCAAAAAATCCAAATTAAATCTATATTTGAAGAAGGAGTATTATAAATTGTTATGGCATGTTGTAAAGAAAACCGCACACAGTCATTAGCAAGTAATGACACTGAAATCATTACAGAAAAGCATCAGTTTAAGCAGTTGTTATAAACCAACATTTTTAATCTACTGTTTTTATAGTAAAATACTTGTTAGAAATGAATCAGTTATTATGCAGTTCAGAAAAATGAAAATGTATATCTATCAAATAAAATAAGTAGATTACCAATAACTTTTATTTTCCATTAATGACGTAAACACACAAACAACTTTTTGATTTTCGGTCATACCTAAAAATATTTCAATATTATCAAATGTCCTGACTGGATTGCATACTTTTTAAATGAACTGTAGCGAAGTATGTTATTATCATGTTAATAACATGTAAAATACTTCTACTTAATCGGTTACTGATGCAGAAGATGTAAGATCCGACTTCGACTTCTAGGATTCCAAAAGTTCCGACTGACACTCCTTATTTTAAAGTTTTTCAATACTCAGTAATAATACATTTTTCAATACTCAGTAATAATACATTTTTCAATACTCAGTAATAATAAGTTTTTCAATACTCAGTAATAATCTTAATTAATTAATTAAAAAAAATTGAATCCGACTCCTATAACTGGTCAAACTTAAAAAAAAAATTCATCTCCGCTCTTGACTATGTAACCCTTAACAATAAAAAACGAAAGGTCCGAATAAGTATTATTAAATGGCCTGACGTAGTGACACCTAAGTAACGCCGAATACATAAGTATATATAAGTGTTTCAATATAACTTACCCGCTCCCGTCCGTCCGACAATCCCCACTTTCTGCTTGTTGAAAATATGGAAGGAAACGTATTTTAATACGGGACTCATATCCTCTCTGTATCGCATCCATACGTCCGAGAATTGAATGTCGCCAGAGACAGGCCAACCTTTGTGCGTTCGTTCGACAATGGTCTTATCGCTGACCTCCGGTGGCAACTAAAAACATTTGTAAAATTGAAAACAATAAAAATGGAATATATATATATGGTAAACCATCAAAGCATATTTGGTTGTTTCTGTAAATTATTTTTTGTATTTTTGTTTTTGTAAATTATTTTTTATTTAAAAAAAAATAATATTACGAAAATTAGTCCACAGATCAAGAAATAAATCAAATGCATCCCCACAATTATTTTTAATAAACATTAAATAATGTTTTTAATATTCGTAGGCATATGTTCACCAACAACAATCTGTACCACTGATATATATATATATATATATATATATATATATATATATATATATATATATATATATATATATATACTAGCTCGGCCCCTATGTACTGCTCATAACGTTATGTGCATATATATATATATATATATATATATATATATATATATATATATATATATATATATATATATATATATATACAGTTTTGAAAATAATAAGCGGAAGTTTCTCAAGAGCTCTTTCGGTTATCATCTCATCTGCTTTTATTCTGTGTCCTTGCGTTTGGTATATACTACGAGACCTGCTTTTCCGTCTTTTCCCAAGGATAGTTTGCCTTACATCCCAAATAGCAATATTGTATATCAATTTAAATGCCAGTGCGATGCTGGTTATGTTGGGCGAACATCCTTGCACCTTTTGACTCGTATAAACCAGCATGTTCCATCGAACATCAGATAAGGAAGGATGGTGGTCTCCCTACTTCTGCAGCCTTGAACTCTGCTATTGGCCAGCATTTGGTTGACAACCCGTGCTGTGCCGATAGATATAAAATAAAATGGTTCGAGGTGCTACATAGAGCGGACTCCAAAAACCATTTAAACATTTTAGAGTCTGTCTCTATTGCGGTGCGTCAACCTTCTTTGTGTCGGCAAAAGGAAACATCCAACGCATTGTTTCTCTTTGGGGAACTTTGAATCTTTTTTTTCTCCCTCGTTGTGCCAATATTTTAATCGTTTTTTAAACGTTAATAAATTTATTTTAGTGTCCCCGTACTTTTGGCACATTTAACAAGTTCCCCATTAGAACTCTTTATTTTCGACATAATATTATTTTGTACGCTATCGATTTTCTCCTGATGAGATGATAGCCGAAAGAGCTCTTGAGAAACTTCCTCTTATTATTTTCAAAACTGTATATAAATTCTGTACCTCTAAAATAATAATAATAATAATAATAATAATAATAATAATATATATATATATATATATATATATATATATATATATATATATATATATATATATAATAAATTTTTTACTCATCCAGGTAACCTACATAAAAAATTTCAAGTATTTAGACCCAAAATTGGGGGAGGAGTTTGGTAGAGTCTGCAAAGGTCAATTTTTTCAATTTTAACCTCTTGGAGCCAAATTTTCGGCCAAAAGCTGATAAAAAAGCTGCCATTCTCTCCTGTTCTTTTTGCCTGGATTTACTATTTGGTAGCAGAGGAGGATTTGCTAAGTTACTGTGGGGCGTGTGGTTTACTTGGGGGGTTATCAAGTGGGCTTGCTTTAAATTAAGGTTAAGGTCATGGTGGTATGCTTTCCATCTTATATTAATTATGAATTTGTTTACAGCTGCTATTAGTTTATCCTACTAAATTAAATCCCTAGCACACCCATCTAATCCACAACCTAACTTGAATTAATCTCGTAACATCACGATACAGCCATACTCAACTTATAAGTAACGTTGTGATATAAGTTACTTCGATTAATCCTGCTTAGTATATACGTCATCGCTTTAATTCTTCATCATAATATTATGCTTGAAAACATACACCGTCTCTAAGTGCTGTTGTTATCTCGGTTACTGCTATCGATAAAAACCTTTAACGTAAATACCCTGCACTATATATCTTACATACGGATAAAATAGAACCACAGCCCCTATACCTCCCGCTGAATCTTAAATACATAAACTACTTACATTATTTAAAACTATGATAGAAACAATATACTCCTTCTTACACTACACTTTATATAGTACGCCCCTCCTTTATCTTAGAATTCAATATAGTTTCCCCTAACAACATCGATAATTTTATTTATTTTGTTCCTGATAATTCTCTCGCTACACGTCACATCCCCATTATGTTACCTAGCACCTTCTCTATTCTTCTGATGAGAAGCATTAGGCTTCGAAATACCTTGGTATAAAGAGCTCACTTTATCCCCCAAATACATGTATGTATATCCTTATTAAATAAATGACTCATTCTATATTTTCCAATATATATATATATATATACATACATACATACATACATACATACATACATACATACATACATACATACACACACACACATATATATATATGTGTGTATATATATATATACTATAAATATATATATATATATACTATAAATATATATATATATATATATATATATATATATACTATAAATATAAATAAAAATTGTACATCAGAAATTTACATGTACAAGTTTATTTTTCGACAGAATACCTCCAGAGGATAGAAACTGGTTAAAAGATTATATATACGACACGAAGCTAGAATCTGCTGGTTTTAGCACTTTCTGAAACTGTATTTAAATATATATAATATATAAAAAATATATTATATATAAAATATATATAATATATAAAAAATAAAATATAACTATAATAACGTGTTATTACCTCTAGACTAAATTGAAGCGGTTAGCTCCCAAATATTTGCGGTTTTTATTATAAAATAAGTTATTTAGTTTATTGAACGAAATAAAATGAACTTATTTTAAAATATGACTATAATTTCGTGCAATTAACTCTGGATTAAATTAAAGGGACTATTTCCCAAATATTAGCGTTTTTAAAATTAAAAAAAGTACGGAAGCTTGTTAAACAAAATAAAATGAATCTATTTTAAAATATAACTATAATTTCGTGTAATTAACTCTGGATTAAATTAAACAGATTATTTCCCAAATATTTACGTTTTTAACATTTAAAAAAAACGCAGAAGTTTTCGAACGAAAAAAAAAACGAACTCATTTTTTACCGACTATTTTATTTCCCCAACATATTTCTTTTATTAAAATTTCGTTTTTTTTTTGTGGAACAAATTGCAATAAAACACGCGATTATTTGGAAACAAAACTCTCCAATATATAAATATACATGAAAGCGTTGGTTTACAGCGTCACCATCATACACACGCACACAAGATATAAATATAATGATGTGTAAAATACATAAATGTTTATATATTTACGCACACACTATTTGTTTTCTAATTTGGCTTTTTTCTTTGTGAAAATCTGGCTATAGTTATAATTTGGCCTTTTATTGGCATTTTTCCCTGAAAGATGTAGCTTCATATATTTAGTAGAATATGGCAACCCAATTAGTATCAGCTACTGGATACGTTTACTCTTTTAAAGGTTATGGGAACCATTGGTCAGGTTCACAGCAGTTTTTTTTTGTTGTTTCTTTTCCTCGTGACACGATGGTGACACCTTAGGTGAAAGCACAGAATAATCACAGCACATAATGAATTTATAGATTCTAACAGCACGGTACATTCATTTTGTCTACGGGAGCCAGAGCCCGCCATTTTACTGGTTCCTACTAACAACCGTAGTTTAATATTTTTTTTACAAGTAATGTGAGGGGCATACTTCCAATGGGAAACGCCGGTACACGGGTCTTGCTAGCTTATAATGTTATTCTATCTTATATATTGAACTTCTTTATTTGATTGGAATTGTCTTATAAATATTGATATTAATATTTGTATGAACTTAAATTTTACAGTAATATACAAGCTGTAATATGAAAGTATTTTCAAATTTCAGTTAACATATATATATATATATATATATATATATATATATATATACAGAGAGAGAGAGAGAGAGAGAGAGAGAGAGAGAGAGAGAGAGAGAGAGAGAGAGAGAGAGAGAGAGAGAGTTAACTGGCTATGATGTTTTCTTGCATTTTATTCCCGGGCTTGACTTACTGATAAATATTCATTGAGCCTTTCGATGGATGTAAATCTGGCCTCTGTGTCATTGAGCAGACGAACAAAAAACTGAGCCACATTCAAAATCTGAAAAGAAAATACATCAATTATGAAAAAAAAAAGAAAAGGTAATTGTCCCTTTTTATGTTCCTTTGTTCTTAACTTTCTATTGCTTTTTGTTACTTTTGGTCTATAAATGTGGGTTGGATTTCTTTTTACATCTACTTTTGATGTCGTTGGTATTCCTTGAACAGTTTTTCCCAAACCTTTTACCTCCGTGGAACCCTCCCAATAATAGTGATGTCTCAAGAAAACCCCTTACACAAGAAAGTTTTTTTTTTCAATCTTATTTGTTTATGTCTCCTTCATAATGAAAGCAATATTTTTCTTTTTAAATCAGGTTTAAGTAAAAAAAAAATGTCTCTCAAATTTATTGACAATTAAAAAAAATCAACATAGTTTTCTGACAACTAGTTCAAACACATAATAACTGGATTCTTCTTTTCCCCAGTTTATTCATAATTCAAAAATAACTGAAATAATCATATCCGTACATGTATGAGAAAATTAGGTTTAATAAAATCCAGAATTGAAAAATGCATTTGCAAATATGTGCAAAGGTATAATAATAATTTATCAGTATCTCTTGAAGGAACCTGTGCCCTTATCTTATTGAGGATGTGAATGGATTGGAAATGACAGAACGATCGATCGGCTTTTACATAATGGCGTCTCTATTATCATTGTAAACAAAGCAAAACGTACACCGGTAAGGGACGCAACTCGAGACGGTGAAAACTCTTATTAGTCCCTCACGCAAAAGATCCCTACAGTTTCGCGGAAGTCTGTTCTAGATAGTCGGCGTTTCTTTTGAAAATATTCGCGTTTATAATTACGTACAGAAATTACGTGCTATCAAATATTGTCCGTCGTGTAGTAGTTTCTCCTATCATCCTATCAGCAAAGCCGTAAATTCTTGTGATAAATCGTATTGGTGATTTCTCACCCTTTTCCCAGCCATTTCTAAATAAATCAACAGATTTCAATACGGAAGTTATTTTGTGACAACGAATATAAAGTTTTAAAAGAAAACCTTTTTTATATACTAATGAGTTACAACTTAATAGCGTAAAAAGCCACTTGAGGATCTCGATTCACTGTAAAGAATTACTTGAATACAATCCTCCCCCTCCTCGTTGATCATAGCTATGCATTAATCTGCAAGATTAACAGCTTTTATTCCTGCCAAGCAACATGGCTTAGGCAGTTACATACAAAATCGGGAAAGTTATGCCCACAACACACAAATGACTAACACAGAAGTCACATTATTACTCTTAATGTATTAATTTGTGGTTCTGCGTCTGAAACAAGTTCTCTTGCCACACGTAAAACCAGAGAACAACGGATTCAGATTTCAACTTCTACTGGATTTTAACTAAAGCGCTGTGTGCTACGGGTCGGGTGGCCATGCTAGAAAACGGGCTTTCAGACAACATAACTCTGACACTACTACGTTTCCATTGTCTATATTGTAATAATTTCAAAGGATCCTATTTGTATATTTAGTAGCATGTTTCCACAAAGAATACAATTAAAAATAAATTTAAAAAATAATTGAATAAATAAATAGTGCATTCGTGTAACGCCCTGTAATATTGTGGTCGAGTAAATGTCTGCTAATTTAAAATAATTTATCGGGCGCTATTGCAGTTTTGTAAAATTATTTTTAGGCATATACGAAGCAGCGAAAGGGCACTTAAAAAACTGGCACATCTGTAGGGAAAATTTTGGGGCAATTGCAATCATGGAAGCGGACTGCTAAGGGTGGCATGTGCGAACTCGAAACCCGACTGACGGGACACAGAAAAGTGAAAAATCATCAGGTTCGATCGCGTCTTAATTTGCATGAATGAGACAATATAAGGCCGGCAGTGAAGAGGTTGGGATCGAGTTGAGTTCTCGAGAACCGGACTGAACGGGTTAGAGCGGAGAATGTTGTCAAGAACCCAGTCCATTTTTTTTTATTAGAACATCAAAGCAGAATTCCGCGGTAACCTCTTACATTATTCTTTGAAAAGAAATCCATCTTAACATAATTCGCCTATGTTACTTCAATTCCTGCTACCAAACGCAAAAATATAACAATATCTGTGGGCATCTTTGTGAATTGTAAATCCGCGCCCGGTATGTTGGAAGAGTAATGCATGAATTGCGACAGTACAGTGACGGGAATTGTTTGAAGTACAACCTCAAAATAAATAAAGCTAAAGAGTAGTGTTTCTTGAATTTTACTTGATCAAAAATCCGTGCTAAACATTTTTCCAATCTTCGTAATCTTATGAATAATAATTAGCTGAATGTTATCAGTTTTGACAATGAAAATCACTGGAAAATATATTCAAATTATAATACCATTACATGCGGATTAAGAATTAAGCCAAGGTTTTTTGTTTATTCAGTTTTCCTAAATGCAATAAATCTCCAACCAATTAATTACGGGATCGAATTATAAAGTTCCCACTTCAATTCTATTTGTCCAATTGAAGACATTTCATTGAAATCGTTCTTTTTTCCTAATAATCTTTATTGACTAATTATTCCTACGAGAATTTCTTGTATGTTGATCTAATTTAATAGTCGCCTCCAGGGAGCATTTAACGTTCATAATAAACGAAATATCGAACCGAGTCTATCAACCATAATTATGATCTACTGTTTATGCGTCACATTTTGCGAACTTCGTTTAGTTTAATCGGCGACTAGGATTCCTACACGCTGGTCGAAAATACAGAAACCTTTGGTTGGATCCAACATAAAAAGTTAATGAAAAGTACAGTTTTGCCTGGGGGATTGCTGTAAAGACTGTGGATATCGCCTTTTCTATTTCCCTATGGTAACTATATGAGTTCATATGGAAGAAAATTGTTTTACCAAGTTAATGAATCCCATCGCCATTGCGGCAAATGACGGAGCAATGGCGCCTCTTGTACAAACAAATACCAACGCTGCTACAATGGAAACACAGGTGAATGTCATGTCCATGCGAACACCGACCCATCGTAGACTTGCATCAAACATGAAATTCACTGAAGCATTTACATCATTGTGATACCGAAACCTGAAATAGAAATGCAAAAGTATTAGTGTACTTATTTAAATCTATTTAATGTTGAAAAATTTTTGTGACATGATGGAGTATTTCCACGGAATAAGCAATATATTTAATCAACAAATATGTTTGGATAAAGCAGATATTTTTCTGAGTGAGATTTTTGGAGAAAAAATGAGTTTATTAACATTTCTATGAAAATAGTTTTCATTGCATTTTAAATGTAGAACTGACCCCAAAAACATAAATTAGTAAGTACTAAAAAAATACCCGGAAAATAATATTGTGCTACATAGTTCAATAAAAATACAATCACATTGTAATTTACTCGTTTAACCCAGCACCTTATCAAAAAGTGTTATTCTGTTTTATTTTTTTACATAATGTTTCGCTGACTTCTTTCATCGGTGAAGAACTGCTGCACGTCGAAATTGCTACGATTTCCTTTCTGACATCGTTACAACAATAATTATATATTATTATATTGATATTCGAAAACGAAGCTCCATCAAAGAAATCCCTCCCATATTCTTGTCTGGGGTTGCCAAATTGGCCTTTTTAAAACCAAATTTTGCGAATTGGCCATTTTAAAAGCAGTTTGGCCTTCAAAACTTGTATCTGGCTTTTTTTTTCAAGTCACAACGTACGGACTAACAGAGGAAGGAACAATCAAAATATTATAAATTATATTATAGATTAACAAAGTGATATTATGGAATAAATTCGGTTAAGATAGCTTTGGTTGATAAACACCGAAATTGTATTTTTACGAAAGAAAAATTAAACAGGTCAAATTTGAGTGACAACCAGAAACGGCTTTTGATTAAAAAAGTTTCAAAGTTCCTGTTCAAATAATATTTCGAAATAGATTTTCTATCTTAATAAAACTTCAAACTTATTTTTTTTTATCTTGCAAATCATATTTTGAAATATTGTTTTTGGGTTGAATTTGCAAATTTGTTTGGAATAACAGAATTATCAAAAAATAATTTTCAAAAAACAATTTATTTTGGAAAATTAAGTCAGGAGGGTTCCTTGCTATACCTCGTCAATATATTTATATGTTATCGAATATCCAGAAAACTAAAAAACATCACACATAGTGTAGTTTAGATTTTAGATCCACCTTTTTAGGTGAAACAAAGGCTAGCAATCATACGAAAGTAAAAAATACAACACAATTTGTGATTGCATAGCGAATTACAAAACTCGCCTAAAACTAAAAGTTCTCGTTAAAAGAACTGACACGTGGAGAGCTCGCCAGAATACAGTCGATCAGTCTGAAAAGCAGATAGAAACTGAGAGAAGGACCAAAATTGGCGATGAATCAAAAGCAAGAATAAGTAAAGCTTAACAATAAGTCCGTCCTAATTCAACCTTTTCCAAGGTCCGAAAGCTCACAATAAAATTTAAAGCCCTGTCAAATTTCTTTACATATTCTTACCAAAAGTATTACTGTCAAATTTTTTTACATATTTTCACCAAACGTATTACTTTTCATTTTTATCATTGATATTTTAATAAATATATGACATGGTTGACTTCGAGTTCATCTTGTTTTTAGGTTGCCAACGAAATCGACCATTACCCAATTTTTTGAGTTAGTTGTGTCATCTCTCAAAGATCTGTTAATTATCAAACACATCGGTGGCATAGAACGATTATAATAGAAACCAATATGTACGCACATCGAAATAAATCATTTTGGTGGACAATTTATACTTTGTAATAAAAATGCAAAAACTGTTACAGCAAAGTTGTAAAAACATCCTAGTCTCCTCTGTTAGTACACAATAGATTAGTCGATATGATAGTATCCTCTGTAAGTACACAATAGATAAGCCGATATGATAGTCTCCTCTGTTAGTACACAATAGATTAGCCGATATGATAGTATCCTCTGTTAGTACACAATAGATTAGTCGATATGATAGTCTCCTCTGTTAGTACACAATAGATTAGCCGATATGATAGTATCCTCTGTTAGTACACAATAGATAAGTCGATATGATAGTATCCTCTGTTAGTACACAATAGATTAGCCGATATGATAGTATCCTCTGTTAGTACACAATAGATTAGTCGATATGATAGTCTCCTCTGTTAGTACACAATAGATTAGTCGATATGATAGTATCCTCTGTTAGTACACAACAGATTAGCCGATATGATAGTATCCTCTGTTAGTACACAATAGATTAGTCGATATGATAGTATCCTCTGTTAGTACACAATAGATTAGCCGATATGATAGTATCCTCTGTTTGTACACAATAGATTAGCCGATATGATAGGCTCCTCTGTTAGTACACAAAAGATTAGTCGATATGATAGTATCCTCTGTTAGTACACAATAGATTAGTCGATATAATAGTCTCCTCTGTTAGTACACAATAGATTAGTCGGTATGATAATAGCCTCTGTTAGTACACAATAGATTAGTCGATATGATAGTATCCTCTGTTAGTACACAATAGATTAGTCGATATGATAGTCTCCTCTGTTAGTACACAATAGATTAGTCGATATGATAGTATCCTCTGTTAGTACACAATAGATTAGTAAATATGATAGTCTCCTCTGTTAGTACACAATAGATTAGCCGATATGATAGTATCCTCTGTTAGTACACAATAGATTAGCCGATATGATAGTATCCTCAGTTAGTACACAATAGATTAGTCGATATGATAGTCTCCTCTGTTAGTACACAATAGATTAGCCGATATGATAATATCCTCTGTTAGTACACAATAGATTAGTCGATATGATAGTCTCCTCTGTTAGTACACAATAGATTAGTCGATATAATAATATCCTCTGTTAGTACACAATAGATTAGTCGATATGATAGTCTCCTCTGTTAGTACAGAATAGATTAGTCGATATGATAGTATCCTCTGTTAGTACACAATAGATTAGTCGATATGATAATATCCTCTGTTAGTACACAATAGATTAGTCGATATGATAGTATCCTCTGTTAGTACACAATAGATTAGTCGATATAATAATATCCTCTGTTAGTACACAATAGATTAGTCGATATGATAATATCCTCTGTTAGTACACAATAGATTAGTCGATATGATAATATCCTCTGTTAGTACACAATAGATTAGTCGATATGATAGTCTCCTCTGTTAGTACACAATAGATTAGTCGATATAATAATATCCTCTGTTAGTACACAATAGATTAGTCGATATGATAATATCCTCTGTTAGTACACAATAGATTAGTCGATATGATAGTCTCCTCTGTTAGTACACAATAGATTAGTCGATATGATAGTATCCTCTGTTAGTACACAATAGATTAGTCGATATGATAGTATCCTATCTTAGTACACAATAGATTAGTCGATATGATAGTATCCTCTGTTAGTACACAATAGATTAGCCGATATGATAGTATCCTCTGTTAGTACAGAATAGATTAGTCGATATGATAATATCCTCTGTTAGTACACAATAGATTAGTCGATATGATAGTCTCCTCTGTTAGTACACAATAGATTAGTCGATATGATAGTATCCTCTGTTAGTACACAATAGATTAGTCGATATGATAGTATCCTATCTTAGTACACAATAGATTAGTCGATATGATAGTATCCTCTGTTAGTACACAATAGATTAGCCGATATGATAGTCTCCTCTGTTAGTACACAATAGATTAGTCGATATGATAATATCCTCTGTTAGTGCACAATAGATTAGTCGTTATGATAATATCCTCTATTAGTACACAATAGATTAGTCGATATGATAGTCTCCTCTGTTAGTACACAATAGATTTGTCGATATGATAGTATCCTCTGTTAGTACACAATAGATTAGTCGATATGATAATATCCTCTGTAAGTACACAATAGATTAGTCGATATGATAGTATCCTCTGTTAGTACACAATAGATTAGTCGATATGATAGTCTCCTCTGTAAGTACACAATAGATTAGCCGATATGATTGTATCCTCTGTTAGTACACAATAGATTAGTCGATATGATAGTATCCTCTGTTAGTACACAATAGATTAGCCGATATGATTGTATCCTGTGTTAGTACACAATAGATTAGTCGATATGATAGTCTCCTCTGTTAGTACACAATAGATTAGCCGATATGATTGTATCCTGTGTTAGTACACAATAGATTAGTCGATATGATAGTCTCCTCTGTTAGTACACAATAGATTAGCCGATATGATTGTATCCTCTGTTAGTACACAATAGATTAGCCGATATGATACTCTCCTCTGTTAGTACACAATAGATTAGTCGATATGATACTCTTCTCTGTTAGTACACAATAGATTAGTCGATATGATACTCTCCTCTGTAAGTACACAATAGATTAGTCGATATGATAGTCTCCTCTGTTAGTACACAATAGATTAGTCGATATGATAATATCCTCTGTTAGTACACAATATATTAGTCGATATGATAATACCCCTCTCTTAGTACACAATAGATTAGTCGATATGATAGTATCCTCTGTTAGTACACAATAGATTAGTCGATATGATAGTATCCTCTGTTAGTACACAATAGATTAGTCGATATGATAATATCCTCTGTTAGTACACAATAGATTAGCTGATATGATAGTCTCCTCTGTTAGTACACAATAGATTAGCCGATATGATAGTATCCTCTGTTAGTACACAATAGATGAGTCGATATGATAATATCCTCTGTTAGTACACAATATATTAGTCGATATGATAATACCCCTCTCTTAGTACACAATAGATTAGTCGATATGATAGTATCCTCTGTTAGTACACAATAGATTAGTCGATATGATAGTATCCTCTGTTAGTACACAATAGATTAGTCGATATGATAATATCCTCTCTTAGTACACAATAGATTAGCTGATATGATAGTCTCCTCTGTTAGTACACAATAGATTAGCCGATATGATAGTATCCTCTGTTAGTACACAATAGATGAGTCGATATGATAATATCCTCTGTTAGTACACAATAGATTAGCTGATATGATACTCTCCTCTGTTAGTACACAATAGATTAGCCGATATGATAGTCTCCTCTGTTAGTGCACAATAGATTAGTCGATATGATAGTCTTCTCTGTTAGTACACAATAGATTAGTCGATATGATAATATCCTCTGTTAGTACACAATAGATTAGCCGATATGATAGTCTCCTCTGTTAGTACACAATACATTAGTCGATATGATACTCTTCTCTGTTAGTACACAATAGATTAGCCGATATGATACTCTCCTCTGTTAGTACACAATAGATTAGTCGATATGATAGTCTCCTCTGTTAGTACACAATAGATTAGTCGATATGATAATATCCTCTGTTAGTACACAATAGATTAGCTGATATGATAGTCTCCTCTGTTAGTACACAATAGATTAGCCGATATGATAGTCTCCTCTGTTAGTGCACAATAGATTAGTCGATATGATAGTCTCCTCTGGTAATACACAATAGATTAGCCGATATGATAGTCTCCTCTTTTAGTACACAATAGATTAGTCGGTATGATAGTCTCCTCTCACCTTCTTCGAAAATAATCCTCTCGATTAAATGTGCTGATGGTGACCAACCCATTGGCGGTGGTGTTTACGTGATTCAAAAGTGGCGATCTCTTTTGGTTCTCAACTCTCTTCAGTTGGCGGACAGCCTGGATGGAAAAGAAGCGCAAAAGAACTAGTCCGCCCAAAGCTGGTATAAAAGCCAACGTCAACCACGGCTCCACTTGGATGGACGTAAACATTACTAAAATCGACTGGATGCTGATCTGCAGAGTCAGGTCCATCAGTTGCGGCAGGTTCACATCAGCTAAAAAAAAAGAGACCGAATGAAAAGAAAATGTATATTTTTTAAATTAAAATTGACAAGAGCTTATCACTGATCAAGGCCAATAAACAGCTCGAGAATAACGGGATAATAACATGAAATGCTTGTCAGTTGAAATATAAAAAACATTGACTGAGAATGATTAATCGAGTGGAGATGCCTCATGACAGAAAATTGCATGTCATGTTTCTAGTGAAATAAAAGTAAGAAAAAAGTTTTTTTTAAATGAAACACAATTTTGTTTTTACTTTTTATGAAAAGTTTGTACATTTTGTGCTGTTATTGTTTTATTTCACTTTGCTCCAATACATGTAACCATTTATTTAAAAAATGAAATTAAATGTAATCGTAAATTTAGTATATGTAATTACATGCAAAAATATATTTTAAACATGTCATTAAATATATTCGTTTATTTTTTTTTAAGTAATTAAATGTAATGCTCTTTTAAACTATATATTTAATATAAATTTATCATTATTAATGTAATGTAATAATTTATCTAGAGTATTAAATTTAATGTAATCATTTATTTAGAATATTAAATTTAATGTAATAATTTATTTAAAATATTAAATTTAATGTAATCATTTATTCACAATATTAAATTTGATGTAACCATTTATTTAGAATATTAAATTAATTGTAATCATTTATTTAGAACATGAAATTTAATGTAATACTTTATTTAGAATACTAAATTTTATGCAATCATTTATTTAGAATAATAAATTTAATGTAATTATTTATTTACAATATTAAATTTAATGTAACCATTTATTTAGAATTATTAATGTAATGTAATAATATATTTAGAATATTATATATAATGTAATCGTTTATTTAGAATATTGAATTAAATGTAATCATTTATTTAGAATATTAAATTTAATTCAATCATTTATTTAGAATATTGAATTTAATTCAATCATTTATTTAGAATATTATATTTAATGTAATCATTTATGTAGAATATTAACTTTAATGTAATCATTTATTTAAAATATTGAATTAAATGTAATCATTTATTTAGAATATTTAATTTAATGTAATCATTTATTTAGAATAAAAATTTAATGCAATCATTTATTTAGAATATTGAATTAAATGTAATCATTTATTTAGAATATTAAATTTAATGTAATCTTTTATTTAGAATATAAATTTAATGTAATCATTTATTTAGAATATTAAATTTAATGCAATCCTTCATTTAGAATATTTAATTTAATTTAATCATTTATTTAGAATATTAAATTTAATGTAATCATTTATTTAGAATATTAAATTTAATGTAATCATTTATTTAGAATATTAAATTTAATGTAATCATTTATTTAGAATAAAAATTTAATGCAATCATTTATTTAGAATATTAAATTTAATGTAATCATTTATTTAGAATATTATATTTAATGTAATCATTTATTTAGAATATTAAATTTAATGCAATCATTTATTTAGAATATTAAATTTAATGTAATCATTTATTTAGAATATTAAATTTAATGTAATCATTTATTTAGAATATTAAATTTAATGTAATCATTTATTTAGAATATTAAATTTAATGTAATCATTTATTTAGAATATTAAATTTAATGTAATCATTTATTTAGAATATTAAATTTAATGTAATCATTTATTTAGAATATTAAATTTAATGTAATCATTTATTTAGAATATTAAATTTAATGGAATCATTTATTTAAAATATTAAATTTAATGTAATAATTTATTTAGAATATTAAATTTAATGTAATCCTTAATTTAGAATATTTAATTTAACGTAAGAATGTATTCAGAATATTATGTTTTATGTAATCATGTATTTAGAATATTATTCAATCGTTTATTTAGAATATTATATTTAATGTAATCATTTATTTAGAATATTAAATTTAATGCAATCCTTCATTTAGAATATTTAATTTAATTTAATCATTTATTTAGAATATTAAATTTAATGTAATCATTTATTTAGAATATTAAATTTAATGTAATCATTTATTTAAAATATTAAATTTAATGCAATCCTTCATTTAGAATATTTAATTTAATTTAATCATTTATTTAGAATATTAAATTTAATGTAATCATTTATTTAGAATATTAAATTTAATGTAATCATTTATTTAGAATATTAAATTTAATGCAATCCTTCATTTAGAATATTTAATTTAATTTAATCATTTATTTAGAATATTAAATTTAATGTAATCATTTATTAAGAATATTAAATTTAGTGCAATGATTTATTTAGAATATTAAATTTAATTAAATCGTTTATTTAGAATATTAAATTATATTTAATCATTTATTTAGAATATTACATTTAATGCAATCCTTCATTTAGAATATTAAATTTAATGCAATCATTTGTTTAGAATATCAAATTTAATGCAATCATTTATTTAGAATATTAAATTTAATTTAATCTTTTATTTAGAATATTAAATTTATTTTAATCATTTATTTGGAATATTCAATTTAATTTAATCATTTATTTACAATATTGAATTAAATGTAATCATTTATTTAGAATATTAAACTTAATTTAATCATTTATTTAGAATATAAAATTTTATTTAATCATTTATTTAGAATATTCAATTGAATGAAATAATTTATTTAGAATATTAAATTTAATCATTTATTTAGAATATTAAATTTAATGTAGTCATTTATTTAGAATTATAAATGTAATTTAATCATTTGTTTAGAATATTAAATTTAATGTAATCATTGATGTAGAATATAAAAAAAATTTAAAAAATATTTAAAAAAATGATCACAGCTGTCGTAAAGACATGGGAAATAGCCAAATTTTCTAATTTCTTCGAAAACTATTTCCTTAATTTTTAATTTTATACATTATCGGTTTGCGTTACTTTTGGCATATTTTCATTACTGAGCCATGTGAATTCTTTAAATACACTTGACCATCAATATTTCAGCCTTATTCTTTTCTAAAAATAAAATAAGCATAAAATATATTTGATAAAAATATATAATAAACATAAAATTATAAAAATATATATTAAATATATTAAATATATATAATACAAATATTATAATAAACATATTAAATATATATAATAAAATATATGATTAACATATTAAGTATATATAATAAAAATATATAATAAACAGTAAATATATATAATAAAAATATGTATTAAACATATTAAATATATTTAAATAAAAACACTTTATCTTCTACTTTCTATCTTCCTTAGCAAATGTCAGCGATCTCACACTTTTTTTTATATCGGCATCACCAGTTATCAAGGCCAAGAGGCCACTCGAGGATAAAGGTTAAAGCGTGTACAGTAGTCAATTGGACAATATAGTAACAAGTAGAACGGCTCATCAAGAACTTGTTTACGTTGGATTTGAAGACAACCAGGTTGTAGTCAGCTGGAAAGCAGGCAAAGTGAAGACAGTTCCACAGACGTGCAGTTCTAAGAAAGAAACATTGTTCATGGAATATACGTTTAGGTTGAGGCACAGATTAAGAATGGGGGAAATTAGTGATAGGGTTTTCAACGACGAGTGTTTCTGGTGAAAGTTTGAGGAGGGGGGCATAGATTGGAGCTCAGACGAACACTTGTCATGAAAATAACGATAAAGCAAAGTTAAGCTCGCAATCCAATCTCTGGTCCCCCCTCGCCAATCTTTCACGAAAAACACTCGTCTAGCTGAATCCACTGTGAAAAATTTCCCCCACTCTATATCTGTGCCTAAATCAAAACGCGGATTCCATGAACAAAGCTTCTTTCTTAGAACTGCACGCCTGTGGAACTCTGTTCCGTCTGCCTGCTTCCCTCCGGATTACAACTTGGATGTCTTCAAGTCCAATGTTAACAAATTCCTAATGAACCGCCCCCTTTAGTAAACACTTCAGCAAATCTCCTCACTAACTTAATGTACTTGCAATAACCCTTATCCCTGAGTGGCTTCCGGGCCTTGATAAGTGGTGATCACTGTGTAAAAAAAAAGAGAAAAGGACATCCCCTACTCGGCTACAAAATCTATTTTGAAGTCTATCAAGACGGGATAAGTCCTTTCTAGCAGCTCCTGTCCAGATGTGACAACAGTACTTCATCCTTGGATGTAGCTGGCTCTCATATAAATAGAGAATTGCATCAGCAGTGAGATATCTACTAGTCGATAGAAGGATCCTACCATTTCCCCAACGACCTTGGCAATGGATTTGATGTATGTGTTCCATTTAAGATCAGAAGTAAAGGTCAAGCCCAGAAGCTTGTCAAAACATGAAGCCTCCCCAAAACGAGAGCCATTCATTCCAATTGATGCAAAATGGGGATCACAGCGTTGATGATGTAAAGATAGAAGCTTGGTTTTAGATGCATTAAAAGTAACCAGCCACCTCTTTCCCGATTGTACCACGTGCTCAAGATCAGAGGAGAGAGAATCAGAAAGAACTTGGTCATTTATGGTCTTTGATCTGCTACCATAGATGATAGTGCCATCAGCATAAATGTCTACGAATGATGTAAGGATGTGATTTGGAAGATCATTAATGTAGATCAGGAAGAGAGTTGGGGCCAGGGTGGACCCCTGAGGGACTCCAGCATTAATACTGTGAGCTTCTGATTTCTGCCCATCAAACACTGCTCTTATGAACCTACCAGAGAGAAATGATTTAATAATTGAGAAGACATTTCCAGCTATACCATAGCTGGAGATCTTGTTGGTTTATTCTTTAAAAGTTTTCTCTACATGTTTTTCAAAACGAATTATTACTGATAATACGCTATACTTACATACGAAAATTAAATCGAATAAAAAAAATCTACAATACACATGGACATACCTTAATTAATTAATTAAACCTTAATGTTTCCATTGCTGTAAACCTAAGGTATCCACAAATATTGGAAAATTAAACATAACAGACATACATTTTGACTTTTTTTTTGCGTTTGTATTCCACAGCAACGCATGGCCGGGTATAGCTAGTTTTAAATAAACGATTTACATATTCTAAATAAACGTCTAAATTTAATTACATATTCTAAATTAACGATTATATTTAATTTTATATTCTAAATAAACGATCATCATCATCTCCATTTAACTCTTCGTTCGTTTTTATTTCAGTGTCTTGTGTGAAAATCCTGTAGAATTCATTTTTGGAGACTTTTTGGAATCACTACTCTTTTGCTATATAGTAAGACCTCGTCGCAAAGTGAGAATACTTCAGGAACATTGTCGTCTTTTATGGCGATTTTGTTTTTGAGGTCGCAGATAAAATGATCCTTATATGCTTCTCTTTTAATTTGAGGTAGGGATACCGGAAGCTCTCTGATTGTGTTGTCTATCATTGTTTTTATTTCGAAGTCTGTAAGAAGAGCAGCAATGATCGCATCCTCAAAAGATTCACTTTCTATAGGTATCAGTCTAGATAGGCTATCAGCACGGCTAATTAATTTTGATGACAAGTACTCCAGCGTAAAATTATAATTTAGTAAGATTGTACTCTATCTCAGTAGTCTATTTGCAATATATGTCGGTAAGCCTTTTTTTTTTTTTTTTTTTTTTTAGATCCAACGACTTATGATCAGTTAGCAATGTAAATTTTCTGCCATGTAAGTATAAAATTTCGTTACTGCGAATATGACACTTCGTGCCTCTTTTTTAATCTGCGAGTACTGTCTCTCGGCTGGTAGTAGCGATCTGGATGCATGGGCGATCGGGTTTTAGTACCGTGTGGCATTACATGAAGTATACAAGCTCCAACTTGCATCGCTCGCTACTATTATTTTCAGCTTTGGCTCATAGTGTGCAAGAAAAAATCTGATGTTAAAGTATCCTTAATCTCCCCAAACACTGCTTAACATTCAGGCGTTCAATCCCAGGCTTTTTCTTTCTTAAGTAATTCGTTCAGTGAGGCGCGCAATCAATGCATGTTCTTTATGAAGACTTGGTAGTAGTCAGTCCCAGAAAGTTTTGGAGTGCTTGCACATTATCGGGAGCCGGCATGTTCTTTATGACTTCTGCCTGCCATTTTTATCAATTATGTGACCTAAGTATTTCATCTCATTCATGAGGAAGTCATACTTAGCTTCTTTCACTTTTAAACTGTAGCTTTGAATTATTTTAAAACCTCATGTATATGTTTGCGATGCTTTCCTATGACGATGTCGTCCAAGCAGGGTAAGTGAAGTCGACAACTCGGAAGTTGGGGAAACATCTGGAATAAAAGCTGCAGCAGATCCATCAAACAAGACCCTAATATGGGCATAATATGGGCACGGTATGTTTCTCCTACTAGCCAGATATTAAACCCAACAGAACTGCTATCCGTTCATTTTTTTTTGTAAAGACGGTCTATTCTTATATGTCCTGTATCCATACGTTATGCACACGTATATATATATATCGACTCGTACAAATACTACGAACACTAGAGACGATTACGAACACTAGGCGATGACGACACGTTAACACAGTAAATAGACTCTGAAATAGATTCGCTTATATATACTCGTAAATATACTCACACTCTGGCTATATAATATTTACGTGATGTACATATCAATTGGAAATTTTCTTCTTACATCAACTAATACATCATATGTACCATCTTACTCCGATGATGATGATGATGATGATGATGATGATGATGCAATAGATCAGAGGAAGTAATCCCTCCAGACTAGCAAAAATATGTTACTGAGGGAATATGTATTTGATAATATAAAACAATTTCAATTTTGTACATAATACATAATTTAAGTATCAAATTTTTCTTTATAATAAATTAAATCAGAAAATGATTTTGGATGATTTAATAACAGATTTTGGGGGACACATTTATAATAAATGTATCGTCGAACATTTTGTTAGTTGATTATGACTGACTGAATGTCTCGGTTCGAATCATTGTTTAAATATTATCAGAGTTTTACCTTCATCCATGTCTCGGGAAAATCTGTTAAGAATCCTTCCCGGTGGATTGGCGTCAAAAAACGCCATTGGAGTTTTCATAACGCTATGGAGCACTTTATCGTGGATATTGGTCGATGCAGACATGGTGACCTACAAGGAAAGGAAGCGAAATATTATTTTTAAACATTAGAACAATACATCCTTCATTTTATAATAGAAGTTAATATGTATATTTATTGCTAGTGCGGCATGTCCTCTTCTTTTCTCTATAGCCACTTCTTTAGAGAAGAAATATTATTAGTCTTTCTCTGCTCTGTCGTCATTCATGTTTGGTGATCGACTGAGCTCCAATCTATGTCGCCCCTGTAAATGTCGCCTCGTTTAGCTACAGCCACTGTTAATAATCTCCCTTTCTGGTGACACTATTGTATACACACTTTTGCACTCCCCCAATATATATATATATATATATATATATATATATATATATATATATATATATATATATATATATATATATATATATATATATATATAGCCGTCACGATTAAAGTGTGACAGTAATATTTATATTTCAACCGTCGGACCCGCACGTTTTCTGAGACTTCGTCACAAAGGAACAAAGAAACAAAAAATTAAAAGGAGGAAAATAGGAACAAACAATTTTTTTAAAAAAGGGCGAAAAGAGGGAAAGAAATAAAAATCTCACTTAGCATTTTTTAAAAATGCAAATGAAAAGCATTTATTCCTGTTTTTTCCAACAATAATTCATTTTTTTCGTACACACGTGCCTTACAACGCTCTATCATATAGCGTGTTTTTGAAAAGTTTCTTTCCACGCCACCTCACGCCGGAAATAGCCAGCGCTTTTTCGCTGTTGTCTTCACTCGCCTATCTTGCCCGGTTATATTTGCTTCTTTTTTCTCGACCACATGCTATCATTTTTTCTGCATTTTTTTCTTCTTTCCATGATGTCAGCCCATGCACACTTATTAATTTGCATATGTGCTAAGACGGTTGCTGCTAATATTTTCGCTAATCAGTTATCCTACGGCAGCTGCTGGTTTTCGCACACGCGCTATGTTACATTAACAGAGCACCGCGTATAAGCAAACACAATCTACTGACGCACAAAATGAACAATAAAACATCCGCATGAATACCTATGGTATTTAACTTTAACAACAACACTAAAAAATCTACAAAACACTTTCAAGCAAGATATTCAAACAATTGCAATAGGACCCTACCCTAAACATAATATACAATAAACCACCCATCAGTGCAAAGCGACAGCTCCCTAACCTACATTCTCTATTAACATCCACTTAAATCGAACCCCGCACCTCAAGGAAACAAAACATGTAACAAGCCTACGTGCCAAATATATCAATATATTTACACTAACTGTACATTCACCCCTATAGACATCAACACCTAACTCAAACCCCCCTTCCCAACTGCAATAACCCACATATATTTATTATACTGCACAGAATGCACGAAGAGCAATTACGTTGAGGAAACAGGCTTGGAGTTCCGTATACGCCTTCACAATTACAAACACACAATTAAAGACAAATCAACAAAACACCCCGAAGCTATTCACGACAATCTACCAAATCATAAGTAAACAACATTAAATACATTCTTATAGCATCCAATTGTAATATACAGCAACAGTCGTAAATGTGAAAAAAAAAAAATTTCTAAAACTAAACATGATCACCTCAGGACTTAACAAGGACTTTCTACCATTCAATGACTATAAGTTCTGTAAAAACACCGATTAACCATGAATATTTTCCTGGGGATGGACATGTACGGCAGAAGGAACCATTTCTCTTGTTACATGTCCCCTTTCCATGTAAATGAGAAGAATACCAGATAAGTGAAAATGAGATTAGGATAAGTCTAGAATCGAACCCTGTAGACAAAGTTAAGAAATGGGATGTTAAAAATAAAGTCGATTGTCCGATTCTTTTAGAAATCTGAATATGAAAATGCCAGTTAAAATGCAAACTAAAAATATATTGCTTACAAAAATAGGTTAGGTTAAAAAATAGGTTAGGTTAAAAAATAGGTTAGGTGGGGATTCTCTTGTTTGCCAGAAGTGTGTTTGGACAAACATACGAAAAGCCACGTGAAATTAGTCACGTTTGAAAACACACTTCTGACGTCATAGATAAAATACATTTCTGCAGATAGGATTCGATGTGTTCGGATTTTCGTCAGTCAGCAAGAGAGAGAGAGAGAGAGAGAGAGAGAGAGAGAGAGAGAGAGAGAGAGAGAGAGCGAGAGAGTCTCTTAGTCGGGTAGTTGATCAGCCACGATGTGATAGTCAGTTGGAGAGGAGAGTCCCTTAGAGGCGAAGGTAGAAGATTAACCATTTAGATCCAAGTTTGAATTCCTGACATCATCGACTGGCCGATCAGATGAATAAAGAAATCATCAATCACGAACGAAAGGTAATTGTGTTTATCATCTTATAATGAACATTGTGTAACCCTTCGCTTATATATACTCGTAAATATACTCACACTCTGGCTATAACTAAAGTATCTCCTCCTCTGTATATGTGTTAAGAACTTGCTTCATACAGCGTGACCCCCCAAAAACAGGCCCCATCTCTAATTAGGCCCCGTTTCTTAGTGTTTTGTCCGAATGAAATGAAACTTTTGTCATAACTAGTTTATTATATTCAAAACATCACATCAAAACACTAGGGTCTTTGGCCTTTTTTTCTTCGTTGACTGTAAAATGCTCAGAAAAACAATTGAATGTCCTCTGTTTTTTTTTGGGTCACCCTGTATATCATCCAGTCCGTATTTAAACCTCCAAGAATTGTCACAGTCGTCTTCATGATGTAATATGTATAAGTGTCTATCTGTGTTATAAGAATTGTTAATACGAAGTCCAAGAAATCTAAGAACTGTATAAATGTCTCCTTCATCATCGTTATATATGTCCCCGTCATATTTTTATATGTACCCCTATTTATGGAAGACAATAATGCAACAGTCTCATCTCTCTAGCATTTATCTCTTTCTAAACCTGTATGATTTCTTTAAGTTTTAATTTTTTTCATAATTCCGTATATATATATATATATATATATATATATATATATATATATATATATATATATATATATATATATATATATATTATTTATATGTAAATACAGTCATATCTTGCTACGATGTGCAGACTGTTTCAATCATGTTTGATCTCGTCAGATTTCGTTATATTTCTGAATATGGGTACATTTAGAAAAGCAAGGAACAGGGATGGAATTCCAAAGGGAAACGCATGGAAGAAAGAAGCTATGAGAGTAGAACGTTTTCCGGCATCTAGAGGCTTGTACAGTGAAGAGGATAGGATTTTTATGTTAGACATGTCGGTCAGATGAGTTTTCGTTGGAGAGTTACATGTACATTAGTTTTTGGCAGCAAAGTATTTGTAATACAAGCACAGAGATGCAATACTGCGACAATTGGGACTGGAGTAGTGAATGGACGATATTTAGAGAAAAGAGACCACCAAGAAATGATTTGGCCATCCCAAACCTGGAAACAAATGGAGGCTCATATTGTGAAATCAAGTTAAAGTTCTTGAATAGCAAATGTCAAAATGTCAAATGCTGTGATTCTGACTCACTTGACATTTTCTAAAATAAATGTCCGTACTTATAGTGGATTTCATGGTCAGTTTTTTTTATGTCCATAGATTAACAGCTAATAATCTAATGTGGTCTCTCTGTTGTGGTTCAAGTGAAACACACACACACACACACACACACACACACACACACACACACACACACACACACACACACACACACATATATATATGGACAATGTAAAAAATTGTTAATTCACTGCCCGCATAGCAGCAGCCGTATAGCGCAACGGTTAGAAGCTCCGACTGTCGTTTGGGCGATCGGGTTTCGGTCCTGGCTTGAGGTAGTTGCTTGTCTAGCCGCAGTGATGAGCTGTGAAACAGCGAAACAGTATTGTATGTGGATGACTATATATATTGTATGTGGATGACTATATATATATATATATATATATATATATATTAGTAAATATTTTGCTGGTATATATAATGTAACTGTTAAATTTGCTAATGAACAGCCGATTATTACAAGGCACGTCACAATATACATATTGTAGCAGTTACCCGTACTAATACACCATAGTAGCCGTTAAATATTTGGTTAAAACCATTACCACTATTTATTATACTTTGATTTTATTCGAAAAATTCGTAAATTGTGAAATATCTTTTAAGCCATTCTACTCGAATAACTAAAAGTAAGAAACCATAATAATAATAATAATAATAATAATAATAATAATAATAATAATAATAATAATAAAAATTGTTTATTTTATTTACTCATAATTATGTGTGCGTTTTCACCGTCGTCATCGTTTTGAAAAAAAATCAAACAAAAAAAATGTAGAGTTATTAACAGCCTCAATGTTTGAATTAATACGAAAAGATAGGAAAAGCGACTCTCCGGACAATTTTTTTTCATGTGAAGAATTTGTTAATTTTATTTACTCATAAATATGGTTCAATGTGTGAGTTGTCACCGTCATCATTGTCGAGAAAAATACCTAATGTTTGGAACAATTTTAATGTTTGAATTAATACGAAAAGACAGGAAAAGCGACTCTCCAGACAAGTTTTTTTGTATATGATGGATCTCTTTATTTTATTTACTCATAAATATGTTAACTGTAAAATCATTTAATATTATTGGTTATTATTATTATTATTATTATTATTATTATTATTATTATTATTATTATTATTATTATGTTTTATTATTATTGTAGTTGTTATTGTTATTGGTGTTGTTTTTGCTGCCATTGCTATTGTTGTTGTTACTATTATTATTATTACTACCGATTGTTACTATTATAATTGTAAATTTTATTTCTGTAGTTGTTGTTGTTGGTCTTAGTGGTAATAGTTGTGGTGGTGGTGGTGGAGGAGGAGAAATACGGGAGGGAATCTTTAACCTTTGTGGGGAACCCTCCTAGAGATGATGTCTTAATAAAACTATCGGTGGTTGTGTAACCTAAAATTCACTAACATCATTCATGGGAAAATGTCAAATCAAAATATTGAAAATAACGACGTGAATGAGGCTGGAACATCTTGCGAAGGTCTCACGTCCGGCAGGTGTCCCATTGGTTAACAGGGTGGGTCCTGTCGTCATCATACAACTGTTCTAAAATCTGAGGATGTGGGTGGCTGTAGGGGCAGTGAGAATTGGCAGAGAGGGTCCCAAGACACGAAGGGAGTTGGAACAGGAAATATCAAAAAACCATGGACGGATGGGGTAGGAAGAGTACTGTGGGAATGCTTTGTAAGAAGTGGAAGTACCAAATCTGGTGGATATATCCCAAAAGTGGAGGGTGGGAATCGAGAGGAGGAGGAGGAGGAGGAGGAGGAGGAGCTAGAAGTGTCGCGAGTTTGGTATCCCAGTTAAAACAAATCAAAAATAACAACATACTTTCTGTGATTGTAAGGGAAGAGATTGAACGGATGGTTATAGATGAAATGAATAACGAAAGTAAAATTGATGAAACTAGCTCTGATGAAAGCACTGAGAGAGTGGAAGTGCAGAAGGGAAATGTAAGCGATGATGGGAGGCGGGCAACTGAGGAGAAATGGAATCCTATCGTAAGGGGAAATGACGAGAAGGAGTGTGAAGGGTCTAAGGCAGATGAGATCAATGACTCTGAGACAATGGAACCAGTGGAAGGAGCAGATGTATGGAGAAATGGTAATGAAGTTCGAGCTTTGACTTCTGTAGAAAAAGAAGTACTTCAGAAGTTAAGAGAGGTTCTTCTTGGAGACGAGATCAGAGATATTCCAAACATAAAGAGTAGTGATAGGCGGAAGGTGAAAAGCGAGGTAAAAATAGTTCAAGGAGTAATTCACAACATCATAAGAAAGAACATATCGATTACAGAACTTAACAGGCTTCTGTATGCAGCATCATATGTTGTTGCGAATCGTCTTGGTTTAATACAGAAGAAAAAGAAAGATAAGAAGGATAGAAGGCCATACTGGCAGAAGCGGCTTGAAGAAAGTATTAAACGGTGGCGGAAAGACATTGGTAGAATCGAAGAAATAAAAAAAAGGAGTTAAACTCGGACAGAAAGCCAAGGACGAGCTTGAAAGGAGGTATAGATTGCTGGAAAAGGGAACGATGACCACTCTAACAATGTTGAAATAGAAGGTCAATACTGGTGGTATGAAAATTCGAAACTTTGTTGGAAAAACTGTTGCGTTCCGGCAGAACAACCTTTTCCGGAACAATCAGTCTCAGCTGTATAAAGAATTAAATAGTAGTAAACAGGCGGGAAATAACAACACTCCAAATGCAGATGATGCCAGGAAGTTCTGGAGTGGGATTAGGTCTGTCGAAGGGCGATATAATAAGAAGGCTAACTGGTTGGGAGAGGTCAGGAATGCAGCAGATGAAGAACGTTGAGATAACGATTGATGAAGTGAAGGCTGGCATACGAAAGATGACAAACTGGAAGGCACCTGGTCCAGATGGAGTGACGGGCTTCTGGTTCAAACAGTTCGAATGCCTTTATTCACCTATAGCTGCTGCCCTGCAAAGGGTCATAGAGTCGGGAGATGTCCCTGATTGGCTTGATACAACATTGATTTGAAAAGATCCTGCAAAGCGAACAGATGCCAGTAATTATAGACCACTTACGTCTACCACTAATGTGGAAACTGTTAACTGGAATCTTTGCGGAAAAAAATTATGGACATCTTGTGAGTAATGGTGTTTTCCCTGATGAACAGAAAGGGTGTTGGAAAGGCTCGAGGGATACCAAGGAGTAACTCCTGATTGATAAGACAGTAATGAAGGATACAAAGAGAAAGAAGAGGAATATGAGTGCAGCATGGATCGATTACAGAAAGGCTTACGACATGGTTCCTCATTCATGGATCCGTGAAACACTATTGATGATGAAGGTTGCTGAGAATGTGGTAGGGCTTTTGGAGACAAGTATGGCTCACTGGAAAACGGTGCTGACAGCAAACAGAGAGGGGATGGGGGAGGTTGGTATTAAACGTGGAATATTCCAAGGAGATTCGTTATCTCCACTTCTTTTTGTAATGATAATGATGCCACTGAGCATCCTCTTGAAGAGAGAGAAACTGGGGTATAACTTTGGATCTGGTGGAAGACGCCTCAACCATCTGCTGTTTATGGATGATTTGAAGATATTCGGTAGAAATGAAAAGGAAATGGAGAGACTGGTAGAACTTGTGGGGACATACTCGGAAGACATCGGGATGGAGTTTGGGATTAGTAAATGTGCGGTGCTGGTGATGAAAAGGAGAGTAAAGGTTCATTTGAATGGAATAGTGCTGCCAAATGGAGAAATTATGAAAGAAATAGAAGATAGAGGGTATATGCATTTGGGAGTGTTGGAGGGTGTAGGCATCATGAACAGAGAAATGAAGAAGAAAGTCAGGAAGGAGTAGCTTAGAACAGTGAAACTAATTGCGAAGTCGAAACTGTATGGAGGAAACCTAATGAAAACGGTGAATGCATGGGCAGTCAGCGTTTTGAGATACAGGGCGGGAATTTTAGAATGGTCTGACAAGGAGTTGCATACCATAGATATCAAAACAAGAAAAGTTTTAGCAATGTTTGGTAGATTTCACATTCGAAGTATCGTAGCAAAGCTGTATCAAAAGAGGAAAGACGGTGGTAGAGGATTGAAAAGTGTTAAAGATTGTGTTAGAACTGAGGAGATGTCATTGAGGGAGCATGTGGTTATAAGTGAGGAGTGGATGCTTAAGGTTGTGGCCAATGAAGTGGAGGTATGTGAGATCAAGGCTGATTATGTGAAACGTATGGATAGAGAAAGGCTAGGAAGAAAATGCATGGAAGGTTCTTCCAGGATATAGCAGAAGTGGCTGATAAAAGATCATGTCAATGTCTTAGAGCTGGATATCTGGCTAAGAGTACTGAAGCTTTTATTTGTGCAGCACAAGAGTAGGCATTAAGAACACGATCGTTCAAAAAAGTGGTTCTAGGAGAGGAAGTTGTGCAGAATGCCGGATTTGTTGTAAGACCTCAGAGAGAATCAATTGCGCACGTTGCAGCAGAGTGTAGTGGATTAGCCCAGAGAGAGTACCGCAAAAGACATGATCGCATTGGATTCCGGATATATTGGGAAGTTTGTAAGAAGGTTGGGATGAAGTGTGCTGGAAAGTGGTTTGAGAAGGTGCCTGATGAAGTGAGAACAAGTGAGGATGGAAATGTAGAGGTATGGTGGGACAAAAGTGTCATAATGACAAAGCAATTGGAACATAATCCTCCGGATTTGATCGTCATTGACAAGGTCTAAAAAAACTGTCAGATTGTAGACTTCTCAATACCCTGGGATAGTAATGTGAGAGAGAAGGAGAACGAGAAGTGGAGCAATTATGCTCCATTGGCCTTGGAGATAAAGCGTATACACGGGGTTAAAACACAAATAATCCCGATCGTAGTAGGTACGCTAGGAGTAATATCAAGTCGTCTGGAAGGACAATTGAAAAAACTACGAATCCCCGATGTTTTAGGCAGCCTTCAGACTTCTGCTATTGTAGATACGATCAAGAAGCTCCTGGTGTGAAACCGGAATTAAGGGAAATCCTCTGAAAATGAATCCCACCCCTTTTCAGAGAGACGTTGACAAACGAAATCAGAATTATTATTATTATTATTATTATTATTATTATTATTATTATTATTATTATTATTATTATTATTATTGGCTCACATGGAGCTTTCACACAAGTCAACAAACGATCTGATTGAAAACCTGTGGTGTTCTCTGGAAGCTGAGTGACAACAAGTCTCCCCAGATGTCCAGTTCTCTCCACCTCCTTCAATAGCATTTGCATCATCGCAACAGTCTCTTACCATTGATTTCTCGCTGGAAGTGGTCATTGGTTTATACTGAAATTTGAGTGGCACTAAGCCTCCCCAAGGTCCCAGTTCTCTTTGCGCTTGTCCAGCCGAGGTCTGGCCAGCGCTCTCTCCTCAATCTTTCAATCCTTCTTGACCCTTCTCGGCTCTTTGGTATCACTTTTCTATTGGGAGGAACGGTGATAGGTATGGGGGATGCATGGTAGAACTTGTAGATCTGCAGCTTCGGTGTTCTTCATTCCCTGTAATGCTTATTCGTTATATTGTCTTCTTGTATTATTCTCCACATTGAAGAGATTTTCCTTAATATTTCAGCCGTTTTCATTATCGTTAGTCGTTGTATTTTTGCAGTTATTCCTCTGATTCCAATTTCTGACATTTTTTTTCGAAGTTTTTCGGAATTGTTCCTAGTGCTCCTACTATTATCGGTACTATTTTGATTTTCTTCATCATCCAAATCCCTTTTAACTCTCTGGCTAGCTTCGTTTCTCCTTTTCTTTCATACTCACCTTGTGGTCAGCTGGGACAGCAAAGTCTACGATTTGACAGGATTTTTCTTTCTTGTGTTATTATTACGACATCTGGTCTTCTTGCTTGGAGTGGTTTGTCCATCTGTATGTCCATGTCCCATGGGATTTTGTGGTTCTCGTTTTCAAGTAATGTTGCGGGTTTATGCTTGTACCATTTGTCTGTACGCTCAAAATGCAGTCGTTTGCACAATTCCCAGTGCACCGCCCTCCCCACTTGGTCATACCTGTTTTTGTATTCCTTTTAGGCCAGTTTTCTGCATTCACTTACTGTATGGTTTATCGTTTAGTCTCTTTGTCCACATAGTCTGCATTTGCTATTTTTATCGATCCTTGCTTTGATATGGATGGTTCTTATCGAGTTATATTGTGCTGCAGTTATTAGAGATTCAGTTTCTCGGTTTATATGCCCTTTTCGCATCCATGTCTAGGTGTTTTCGTTATTCTCATCTTTTGTCATTCTTATGAATCTTCCGTGGAGTTGTTTCTCTTCCCATTTCCCTTTTCTCGTTTTGTCATTTGTCTCTCTGTTTTCTGCTTTGTTGTTTTTTTTTGCAGTGTCTCTTGCTGCCGTAATTATCCTTCCAGTGTTTTGCATTATGTATTTTCTCGTTCTTTTTTGTGTCCTTCACACAGTCTTCTATACAGATGAGTCCTCTCCCGCCATATTTCCTTTTCACGTAGAGTCTGTCAATATCGTCCTTTGGGTGTAGTGCATTATGCATGGTCATGAGTTTCCTGGTTTTCTGGTCGAGTTGTCTCAGTTCTCCTTTTGTCTACCCTATAAACGGCCCAGAGTATCTCACTAGTGATACTGCCAATGTATTCATACCTTTTATTAGGTTTCTACTATATAATTTCGTTTCCAGGAATTTTCTTGTTTTCCTGAAGTATTCCTTTCCAATTTTCTCTTTCATTTCTGTTGCATCCTATGTACATCAGGTGGTTCATTTTTTTCCTCTTTATTGGAGAACCTGTATCCGGTTTGGTACTTTCTCAGAATACTGTTCAAGGGCATCATGGCTATGATGAACAGTAGTGGTGACAGTTGGTCTCCTTGGAAGATGCTTCTTTGTATGGTAATTCTGTTATGTGTTGTCCATCAGCTGTCATTTCCAGTCTCCATGTTTCCATTGCATTTTCTATTACGTTGGTGATCCCAATTTTATACATTTTTAGGCATTCTATTATCCATGCTTGGAGGATCCTGTCGTAGGCTTTTTTGTATTCGATCCATGCCATGGCTAAATTCTTTCTCCTTCTTTTTACCTCCTTTAGGATCTTTTGATCTATATATAGTAGGTCATGTGTTCATCTTTTTCCTTTTTGGCATCCTTTCTCTCCTCGGGGATGAGTCCACGGTATTCAGGGAGTGGTAGATTTGTTCCCTCAGCTGTGCTGTCAGTATATTCCACATAATGGGTAAGCACGGGATTGGCCTATAGTTGCTAGGGACGGTTCCTTTCTCCGTGTCCTTCTGTAGCAGTGTGGTTCTACCTTTTCTCACCCAGTCTGGTACTCTTGCTTCCTGTATACATCTTCACAGGTGTTGGGCTAGCCTTTCGTGTAAGGTTGTGAATTTTTTGAACCAGTATGCATGTATCCCGTCGTGCCACGTCGTGCCATGGTGCTCTCCAGTTTGCCATTTTTCCTATGGATTTCTTTAGGGTTTCCTTTCTGATTTCATTCACTGTTCCTTCTATTTGTTGTAACTCTTCTTTCATGTCCTTCAGCCATTCGGCATTTCTATCGTGATCTCGTCGCTCTTCCCATATTTTACTCCAGTAGAGTTTTGTTTCTGTCGGATTTGGTTGTTCTGTTTTTGTTTTTCCTCCGTTCACATTTTGGTATAATTGGCTTTCATTAGTTTCAAATGTTCTGTTTTGTTTGCATTGTTCAGATTTATATATATATATATATATATATATATATATATATATATATATATATCGTCTCAATCTCGCTTCTTTTGCTTTTATTTTTTGGTCTAGTTCTTTATGTTTCTTGTTTAGCCTCTCCCTGCCAGTTACATTTCCAATATTCCGTTTTCTCCACATTGCTTCTTTCCTGTTGATCATTTTGGTTTCTTTTTTATGTTTGTGTATTTGAGTTTCTAGTCTTATTTCCCATCCAGGTTTTGTCGGTCCGCTTGTCCCCGGTTGTTTTTCTGATTTGAGATTCATACTTACCATTTTGGCGCCTGCGTAAATGAGGTTGTTTAAGTCTGTGATTGTATTTGTTGGGATGTGTGGGAGGAGCTTGCTAACCTTCTCTGTTTCTGCTTTTAATTTCTTCTGCTCTTGGTTCTTTAACGATGTGAGCTTTGTTTTTTCATCGTTCATCAGCTGTATTATTTTATTTATTTCATTTGCTTCATTCTCTGTTAGTTCTGTTTCATTGTTCTCGGGTTCCACGTTTGTAGACTTCGTTCTTTGTTGATCATCGGCCTTTGGTGTTTTTACTTGTGAGGCTTCAACTTATGGGGTTGCTCTACGTGCGGTTCCATTGGGGGATGTTTCTTGTTCAGTTTCATCATTTATTTTTCGCTGAATTTCTGTTAGTTCTAGTTTAGAGAGCCAACCTTTCTTGGTCCGCAATTCTTTGTTCTGTCGCATGGTAGTCACTGGATAGGTCCCATAGTTCTTTTATTCGTTTCCGATAGCCTCCATATCTATATTTAGGATGACTTCTATAATAGCATTGCATTACGAGTCTATACTCTTTTGTTGTCCATTTCTTTCTTCATTTTTTTTTTTCATTTTGATGGCTGTGCTGTGTTTGTTCGGTATCATTTTGTTCCCTGAAATTAGAGGTTATACTTAGCGTCCATGTTATTTGAGTTTCTGAAATTAGAAAGTTGGCCAACATTCGCAGGATGACGACCGGGTCCCCCATGCTGGCTACCGAAGGAGCACCTGTCGATCATGACACCCAGATCTTTCTTCTGTGTCCAATGGTTTGGATTATTTGTAATTGATATTTTTCATATATTGGTGTTTGTGGCAACACCGAGCTCAGAATTGTTTTACATGTGGTTCTGACGCCGGGATAGTGTAAAGCTCCCATATATACAAGAGGTATCGTGCACTATCTCACATACATATGGAACATGAACAACAACCACAAAAATTTTTAACTAAGTATTCTACTTAGTAAAAGTCGAAAGTAATGCTCTGAAAGAGGGCGTTTCATGATAGGTCTACTTTACTGCTTAACCACTGGAAATGTTGGATAGGAAAAGAGGAGGAAGGCAATTTTCCTCGCCGCTGTGTTAGTATTTAATTCCCTCGCTCAAAGACGGGGCAAATTTCTATGTCAATATCGGTAAAAAGACTGGTTTCTGTTATAAATTCGAACTAACATTTAACTAGATAATTCGCCTATCGCCCGTCTGGCTATTTTTGCATTTACTTTTAGAGGATTTTCATTAAATTTGAATTGACATACAGAATTATACGTTTATATAGCAACAAAGACTGTTTTCTGAAATAAATTCGAAGCAACATTTAACTTTCTTTTTTTGTTTTTGTTTTTTTAAAAAATACGTAAACTCAAATTTCGTTAGTTTCTTTAAAAGAGTTTTTTTTTTGCCACGAGTGTGCTAACCCTTCCCTATATGGGCTCTTGTCTTGAGTTAAATGTCAGGTCGCTGGTCAGTACAAACATACGCGCATGTATATATGTACATATGTATACACATACACACATACGCAAACATTCTGTCCGTCTTTGCCAATTATTATTATTATTATTATTATTATTATTATTATTATTATTATTATTATTATTATTATTATTATTATTATTCACTAGACGTTCACACACAGATTAGAGATTGCTTACTGTAAATAACCAGTAATGTTCCTCGAATGACAATAAGTGTCCACGAATTTCCAGTACTCTCCTCTTATTTCGGTAATCTTTCCAAATAAATTTGCATCATCACAACAGTCGTTTGTTATTGACTTCTCGTCGGCAATGCCCATTGGTCCTTACTGAGGTTTGAGTAGAAATAGGCCTCCAAGGTCCCAGTCCTCTTTGCACTCACCAGCGACGGTTTGGTTAGTGCTTCCTCTCCTAGGGTTTTCCATCTTCCTTGACTCTCTTCGACTATTTGGTGTGGCGCCAGCTGATGCCGACACAATAAGTTTTTTTTGTGGTGGTGGGGTGTGAAGGAGTTAATTTACAATTAGAAAGATGAGCCATTTTTATTATTATTATTATTATTATTATTATTATTATTATTATTATTATTATTATTATTATTATTCTGAAAGATACATTTTGACTCCAAAATGAAAACTGCAAGTGCCGATCATCGAATGGGCAAAACCTTTCATAGATGTGAAATCTCATCTAAATAAAAATCCGATTGTCATAAGGTAGAATTAAAACAATTAGAATAAAAAATTACGCATTTTTTTGATGCCCAAGGTTTCTAAGCTGATTTTACTAATTTGGGGTTGCTGATTCCGAAAATCATAATTATCTTTTCTCATCAGGTCAAGTTGTTGGGATATTTGTTATTTTATACCTTTTTTTTTCTTCAAATTAGGTGGTCTGCCTTCCTGTTTTGAACCTATTATCTCACTAAGAGTTACTATTAACTAAAAAGTTACTTTCTTCCTAATTTCATCTTCCGGTTGGTCTTTACTTCTTTTTTGCAACCACTAGTGGCACAGTACGCCTCTTTCTTCTTTATATGCTACCATCAACGGTATGTTTTACTCATTTTCTCTTCTGGACAATGTGTGTTGTTTATTTGTCATGCAACGTGACACTTCATGTTCCATTTCTTTATGAACTTATTCAGTCTTTCGATTTCTAAGTCCATCATTTTCCTGCCCGCGTTTGTTGTTATTGTTGTTATTTTCTCTTATCCGTCATTTTTTTCCTTTCAGTTTTTACCCTTTCTCTTTAAATAGATACACCTGTGGATTATGTACTAGTCTTCAGAGTCGTTATTATTTTTTTTAGCATTGTTTATCTGACTGTGAAATGTAGGTGCATGCGTCGACAGTACATTAGGTGTGTTTCTATATACATTCTAGCTCCTTAATTACAATTGTAGATTGTTATTGTGATGTATATTAATTGATTATGACATCACAAACTTTAAAGTAAAAGTCAAATTTGCTATACAATGATGTATGTAGTGGGTAAAAAGTGGACACTGAGTAGTAAATACACTTACCGATTTTGGCATGTTTTTGCGATTTCTGGGTCAAAATAAGGTTTATTCTCTTAATGTTATGAATTAATTTATAAATCAGATATGAAATAATTAAGCTGCATTATTTTACTTGTGTTGCACATTTTTGGAGCCAAAATTAACCATGCTTACATTTGGATTGTTTAAACAACGTCTCCTGGGCGACGTTGTTTAAACAATCCAAATGTGTTTTGCTATATTTTCGGGGAATATACATTGCAATCCGACATGAAAAGGATCAGCGAATTTGCTTACTTAAAAGTAATACTGGGTGATCAAGATAAGTTATGGGTATCCCATATTGTATGCAAGAAATGTGTTGAACATCTTCAACAGTGGACAAAAAAGGATAGAAAGTCATTCCGTTTTGCTATTCCAATGGACTGATGTGAACCAAAAAACCATTTTGATGACTGCTATTTCTGTGCAGTCAGAACGAAGGGAATCAACAGGAAGAACAGAAATTCGTTGGTTTAGCCAAACTTCAAGTCTGCAATTAGGACAATTCCACACTGCAATGAAATTCTTGTTCCAGTGTTTAAAGGCTTGCCCGAATTAGAATTGCCTGGTTCTGAAGAAGACCAAACCTCTGTTTTGTCCACTGACAGTAATGAAGCCATTCTTTCAGATGTCGGTTTTCCTCCTTCTTTACTACCACAGCTTTTTTTTTTTTATCAAAGAACACGTAATGATCTGAAATCTCATCATTTCCAAAGAATCTTCTGAACGTTTAGCTTCAAGATTCAAATAAAAAAAAATACTTCAGCCTCGAACCCTCATAACCTTCTCTAGAAAACGTCATGTTAAATTCTTGCCATATTTCACTCAGGAAAACGATATAGCATATTGCAACGACGATACCGGCTTGCTGCGGCAGCTTGGTGTCAAACAGTATCATTCTCAAGATTAACGCATTTTTATGGACAGTTCGAAAAAAAAGTTTAAAATGTGTTCTTCACACTGGCAACACATGGATCAGTTCCTCTTGGCCATTCAACGACCCTAAAAAATATGATGAAATCAAATGTGTTCTGGAAAAGATTTCATTCAGAAAACACCAATGGATCATATGTGCCGATTTGAAAATGGCTGGGTTTCTCTTCGGGCTACAAGACGGCTTTTTGTGTTTGTGGAACAGCAGGGCAAGAACAGAGCACTGGATAAAAAAAGATTGGCATGTGCTCAGTGAACTGATTCCTGGTCTCTCTAAATGTTCTGGCTTCTTTGGTGGCGCGTTCCAAAATGTGTTTCCTCCTGTTCACATAAAGCTTAGCATTATGAAATATTTGGCGAGGACCCTTGAAAAAGATGGCGACTGTTTCAAATATATTTGAATGAAATTTCCAAGCCTAACCATAGAGAAATTAAAAGCTGGAATTTTTTATGGACCCCAAATTTGAAAATAAATGAATGACGCAAATTTCTGTAATTTTATGAAATCTGCAGAATTTACGAATGTTGTCCAATTCTTCTAGGGAAAAATAAAGGCACCCAACTATAAAGAGTTTGTTGGAACATTACTCATAAGTTTCCACCAACTGGGTGCAAATATGAGCATCAAGTTACATTTTTTGCATAGCTATCTTGCTCGTTTTCCAGAAAATCTAGGTGATGTGAGCGACGAGCAATGAGAGTGCTTCCATCAAGACATAAGCAACATGGAAGTTCGCTATCAAGATATTTGGGATGGCACCATGTTTGCACACTATTAAGTGTGATGATGACGGAGCCCATTGTAGAAAATCAGTAAAGCGTCAATTCATGGATGATGTTTATACTTAGCATTTTTTACAACTTTAAGCTTTAATTGTGAATATTTGGGTGTGATTTCATGAATATGTGTCTTAAAGTTACATAAAAATATTGTTTTTTTTCAATTTGCCTGTTTTTATTGTAGCTATCGGCTCCATAGTAGAAAAAAGGGTTAGCATTTCGTGAATCAGCACTCTTAAATAAGTAAAAACAGTTGAAACATTTTAGGCACCGTGATAATTTTTTTTTGTTGGTCAATGTTATAGAACGATATTAGAGGGAATGTCTTACCTTTGCGAGTGAAACTCCTTTAAGCGAGAATACAATCGGAATAACAACGGCGATCGCCGAATAAACTATCAAATACATGCTGTCTTCCTCTTGTGAAAGCTGGTCTCTGCTCACGTTGCCAGAGAAATTAGAATTCTTCATCGTTGACAAAACGTGCGAAGAATTCGCTGTCGTCATTGAAGAAGTGATGAATGTTGATGTCAAATGCGAAAGTGTAGTCAAGAGAGGAACGGATGTTGTGTCCCAAGATAAACTTTCGTAATCTGAACTCGTTAACATTTGAGTAGTCTCATTTAAGTTAGGATAGGTTGTGGCATTGGCAGACATGGTTATATTTGCAATTGTTGCGTCTGGCAACAGGGTTGGCGAATATGATGAGCTTGAAGAGCTCATGGTGTATCCAGGTGGTTCCATTGCATAATATAAATTGGATGTGTGCGAATCATTATTTACAGCTGCTGCGGTCTGGAAGGTATGCGCTGAGGTATTCTGCAAATTAGATAGACAAATATGAATATGTAACAAATGTGATACAAAATATTATTTTAAGATAATAGCAATCGTGTTAATAGGAAAGTTATGGGTCGGGGAATGAGGAGAGGGAAGAGGGTCACCGAACCGAACGAGAGATATGTTTTGAGTGCTGCCTCCGAAACGGGAAAAGCACGCATCGGGCGACCGATATTGTAGAAATCGCCCTATCTCATCTTATCTCTCTCTGTCTCTTTCACACACACACGCACGCGCACACACACACACACACACACACACACACACACACACACACACACACACACACACACACACACACACACACACACACACACACACACACACACACACACCTCTTACCTTTAGCTTGAAATATTATGAAAAAGACATATATAGGTGTGCATACAAAAAAAATCATATTTAGGCAGACAACATCTAAAACAATTGACTTTGGACCTTAAGTGGCAAATGTTCCTCGTTGATAGCAATTTAATGATTTTAATATTGTCATTTGTAGTCCGAAATTAATATTTAAATTATTTCTATTAAATTCCCGTTTATTCTTGGAAGTATTAATCTTTAATTGATATAACTAAGCATTATTAACATTTTAACTGGATCCTTAAATTAACTTTATCGGGAAATTATTTTCAATTCAAAACTTTTGTATGCAAACTAAAAGTCACTTTATTATTTAATATTAACGGATTGTAAAATCATCCGTGCACAAAGAAACATAACTCTGAACTCATAATTGTTTCAGTTACTTAGTTTAGAAATTCTATTTTGTTTTAACAACGAAGAAACAAGTAATATAGGTTATAGGTTTTAAGAAACAAGTGATATAGGTTATAGGTTTTAAGAAACAAGTAATATAGGTTATACGGCAATTTTTATTAGTGAATGCAAAGATGAACAAATTGGTCTTCCATAGAAACAATTATTCACGTTCGATTTCTAAATATATTTTATTTGCTCATTAACTGCATCGATTAAAAATGTTTTAAATTATTAACTATTATTAATATATTGTCTGGTTATTCATAATAAGTTTTAAGAGTAAATCTTCCACATTTTTATTCACAGTCAGAAAAATTCAATCATTAAAAAAATCAGAAATTATTTCGGATATATTTTGAAATTTCACAAGCGAAAATTATGAAATATAAATATTTCATAATAAATGTTTTTTCGTAAAACTTAAATAATATTAACACTATTTTCCAACTTCTTTTTTTCGAAAACTTGAGAAAATCAAGTTGTTGGGACATAACATCAAGTTGTTTGTGACATAAAATCAAATATATTTTATTTAATCATTTCAGTATATTTTAATATGTAAAAAACTAAAATGTAAATATCCCCCCCAAAGATTCTGATTAGATCGCGTAAGGGGCAGTGTAAAAATTTAAAATTTATTTGTATATTATTTTTATTTATATATAGTTCAGCCTTTTTTTTACAAGTCTATAAAAAAAAATAACAAAATTTGATTTTTGAGAGCATTTTAAAAATCGCTTTGCTTGCATCGTTTACGTCAAAATATGTAGAACTAACAGTGGGCTCCATCTTCCGGTTTTTAGCTTTTTGAGGTACATTTTGCAAATTTACCGGTTTTACGGAGAGTAAAAAAATGTCGAAAATGCAACTAAAAAATAATACTTCCGTTCTCATTTTATTAAAAGAGAAACGATGCGATTAGTGTTCACGAAAAATACAGGTTCTGATAAATATTTATTGATGCCATACTCATTAGATTGATATCCTCAGCAGAAACATTTGAGGAATTTCAAGTTTGTATGTTCAACTTCTTTCGCTCTACGAATGAAAGATGAAATTTCAAAGTCCTGGCAATTTTGGATCTTGTGTTTTGCTTTTCTAAACATTTCAGAGAATATTCTCAAAAGGCCAACAACTCAGAGTAATCCTCTTCACACATTTCCAAACATTAAAGCATTTTAATGTGTATATATTGTGAGACGTCATTGTTGTAGTTGCTATTTTTTAAAATTCATTTTTATCTATCACTTATATTCTTACTACGTGTGAGTGTTGAGTCCAAAAAAAAGAAGTCTTTAACGAATATTAAATTCACAAGTCGTCCCAAGTCGCATGCATATCCTGGTTAGGGGAGATGACGTCGTTACTTTTGTTGGCAGATGTTTTTATATATTTTTAATTTTTTTGCAAAGTGGTGTCACCGTTCTACCACATACAGCGCCTGGTATTCCCAAACGATCACCTATCTAGTAATGATCAAACTCAACGTTGCTAAACTTTGGTGACTTGTATGCCAACGTTACTTTGCCGTATATAAATTCGGCACCCCAGTTTTTCTGTATTCTTTTTAGATGAAGCCGTCCTCCCACGTACATCGCCTGATATATCAAAATAATCACATATATTGACTTGCCTGATGTTAAGTTCAGTGATCCAACCAGCACAGTGATCCAACCATTGTTAATGGGATTATTTTTGCTTCTTTTATAAATTAATTAATTCGAAAAATATTTTTCTTTGGTTTATAAAGCGCAATACTTGACTATTGCTCATAAATTTTAATTCTAGAAATATATTTTCTGGAAACAGAAGTTTAAAGGCTTCAAAATCACTTTCGAAATTCTCATAGAGATCATTTTATCAATTATAATTAGAAAAACATCATTTGAAAGCAATTTGGAAACCTTTAATATTTTACATTCTTAGACGTTTCCGAAAATAAAGAACATATATTCTTAGAATTCGTCCTTCAAACGATTTTTTACTATTTTTAATGGGATTTTAAAAGTTAAGTCAAATTATTACGATATGTTTGGATCATCAAATTATTAATTGAACCAAATTGTTATAAAATAATTTTATTAATCTCTATGCAATTATTATACGCAAAATGCTTTCAAATTCATTTCGAAATTCGAATGTCAGTTTCTTTTAGATCAAAATGTATTTATAATTACATTATTCTAACTTTTTAAAACAGCAACAAGAAGCAAAAAAATTATTTAATTACAAAATTTTTGATGAATTAGAAACCTTATCGAATATATCGTGTATAGTCATCCATTAAAACCCCAAGAAAGGCGCACTTAGTATTTTAAAGTGGTTTTAAGAGGGCAAAATATGTGCACAACGTCATATTTGTACATCGAAACTGACATTATCATTGGACAGCAAATGAATCAAGATTATTTGGATTTCAGTTCTTTCTTTAAGCCTTTACTTTTAAAGAAGCTATCAAAATGGAGAGGCGGCGCAAGATCAGTAAAGTTATCCCCTTGCTGCAAGACAACCCTCCGGTCCAAAACGCGCATGATACCAGATCAGAAGCATGTGCGTGTGTTTATGAAATCTTTACTAATACTCTCTTAACCTTGTATCTTCTGACTTTCCTTTTTCCGGTCATGTAGTTGTTTTTGAAATGAACGCGTTTCCCACACGATGCAATATTGATTTCACATCGTGGTTGGACGACTAACCAGAGGTGTTCTACAAAAACGGTCTCCAGAGTTGCCTTAAACGAGTCATCGTAATTCGTAACTGGGTGGTTCTTATCTAGAGAAAGACTAATAATTGTGACAAGTTTCGTTGTTTTACGAAAAATGGATCAGAGACATTACTTATTGAACACACCTTGTAGATTGGCATCAGCGACATTTCAGTCGGCATTTGATCAGCTTATACGTAACAAAACCAAAAGTTTAACGCTATAATACTGACACAATGTTTTCCAAACTCACCGACAAATTCTCGATTTTACTTATGTTCAACATAAACAAAGCATATTGTCACTAAGACGAATGGACAGAAGTGAATTAAAGGGACCAGATTTATAGGTGCATCCTTGGTAGGGAGTTGTGCAGCGAGGTGCTTCTTCACATTACATTTAAATTTTTGCATGTTGGTACAGTTAAGGAAGCAAAGAGAAATAATGTTGTAATTTGAATTTTTAGATGAGAGCAAGAATAAAAATATATGTATAACCATTTACCAACCTTGTTTGTGAATGTATTTATTTTCGTAGTTGTTATTGGACGACATAACAATAAAAACAACTCTGTATACTCATAAAAAATGTAATGTTACTTTACGGGTGAAAACAGGTCTTCATGTAACGTAGTCGTTAATATGTAAGGACTCAACACGTTTTAGACTCCGTCACAAGGAACATAAGAAAGGAAAAGGAAAAAAATTCAACTCACTGTTTCAATTTTTAACAAAATGTTTTTATTACTCCTTTCCCTGCCACGCGTGACTTCTCGTCTCGGCTGTGACGTCACACACGTCTCTAACGCACACGTTCTTTTTATAATCTTTTACCTTACCGTACATTTCATCTAACGTTATCATTAAATATTTAAGCCAATCAAAACACTTAAAATACTTTTGTATATGGAGAGTGTCTACTGTATCAAAAAATCCCACTTTTGATTGGAAGAATAAATATTAGAAGGTAAAAACGCTTTCTTTATTGATGACTCAATGTATCGATCAGCATGAAATATTATAATCGCTGAAATCAATTGGATATGAAGATTTTTCTTTTCGCAAACCAATATTTATCCTATATTACTAGCGAAATAGATATTTTATGTATGTTTCATTGTTACAAATCATTCCGGAAACAGAAAATTCTGACTTTATATATAAGATAAGAATAATATTATAATTTAAAATATTAGTACTGATTATTTATATTATTGTTGAAAATAATCTATTTATAATAAATTATTTTTAATAATGATGATTATTAATAACAATAAAAAAAACTAAATATTTATAATAATTAGTATTGATAATTATTACTGATAGTCATGCATAATGGTACTTATTAATAGTTATTATATGTAATGATAATTGAAAACAGAGATTAATAATAATAGCAGTTAATACTAATTATTAATGATAGTAATAAATAATAATATTAAATAAGATAGTAATAATAAGTTAAAAAATTAACCCTGACTTATGGCAAATAATCTAATTTGTATACTCACGTGATTTTGATTAATCCAGTAGCTTAACCACCAGTTACCAAAGACAGTAATGGCGAAAGCCAAAATGTAACATATGAGAACCAGAAAAGAGATAAAATATCCGCCCCCTGCTTTCAAATAACAACGGTATACGGCGGGGGCGATGCTGCCAAAAGCCATGTTTTCTGTTTCAGTAATGGTCCCATCTGTACAAATGACAATCACAATCTTAATATCAACGTTATTAAATGATTGGTACAAATAGAGAACAGAAAAAGAAACTTGAAATTATTTTAGGACAATGAAAGATGCATGTATGAGGATTGATTAATAATGTTGTATGTCGTTTGGCAGAAGGAAGTTAGAATAAGTGTTGAAAATCTTATTAACTTATTTTTATTTAGTATCATTTTTGTCATATTTGAGTATGATGACACTATATATACATTTTTTTTTACACAGTGATCACCACTTATCAAGGCCCGGAAGCCACTCAGGGATAAGGGTTATTGCAAGTACATTACGTTAGTGTGGAGATTTGATGGAGTGTTTACTTAAGGGGGCGGTTCATTAGGAATTTGTTAGCATTAGACTTGAAGACATCCAAGTTGTAGTCCGGAGGGAAGCAGGCAGACGGAACAGAGTTCCACAGGCGTGCAGTTCTAAGAAAGAAGCTTTGTTCATGGAATCCGCGTTTTGATTTAGGCACAGATATAGAGTGGGGGAAATTTTTCACAGTGGATTCAGCTAGACGGGTGTTTTTCGTGAAAGATTGGCGAGGGGGGACCAGGGATTGGAGTTCATAGTTTCATTGGATGAAACTGTATATATATATATATATATATATATATATATATATATATATGTGTGTGTGTGTGTGTGTGTATTCATATGTTATTTTGGTAACATATGTTTTATCAAATATATTCCACTCTTTGTGTATACCAATCCTTCCTGTTTAGAAGCTCAATGCATGTTAAATATAGTAACAGAGCATATATAAAAAATAACAGTATAGTTACAGATCCAAATAGTTATTTTCATGCAAAACAGCTCTTCTACGTTTAAATTTCGGTACATTTTTTAGAGATCCGTTTCATAAACGTTTATTATTATATCACTACTGTCTCTTTTCGTGCGTATACTTTTCAGAAAAATTAGAAATTTTTTGCTCAGATAGAAAAATGCATGACAATATAATGCTGCAAGAGAAAAAGTTAATAGAAAACACACACACACACACACACACACACACACACACACACACACACACACACACACACACACACACACACACACACACATACAGCCAATATTAACCGTATGTGTCGCTTGAAAAAACAACAATAACAAATCTAAATTTATAAGCGATAAAAATAAACAGTAAAATTAATATAGGGTTTGTGGCCTAACGGTTAAGGCACCGGACTGTGGTAAACATGGTCTGAGGTTCGATCCTTAGAAACTACGCTGACGAGAGGTAACGACCTCGAAACACGCGTGTACGTAGATTACTGTTTTAAAAATAATAAATAAATAAAGATGTTATATACGTCCAAACAAATTAAAAAGGGCGACTTTCTAAGTAAATAAAAAAATGAGCTTCGAGGCGGAGCCAATATTAACCGTATGTATCGCTTGAAAAAAACAACAATAACAAATCTATATATATATATATATATATATATATATATATTCAGATTCAGATGTATGCTAACCAATGCGTTTTTACTAATGTTTATCCCATGGCGAAAAGAGCTTATATTTTTAAATCCACAGGTTAAGAGTTTTCTTTATAGGTTTATGGATTAATAAGATTATATTAATAATATTAATAAATATTGAAATATATTGAAATATTTTAAAATTGTAGTGCCGATTTCCCCAAGTAAATGAAAATTTTTGAAAGCTAAACTGAGTTTTTAATATCTTCAAAAATATATATTCTCTGATGTACAGGAATCAATTGGTTTAAACAAGACATTACAACTATATATTTTACCCATGATAGTCGAAGAAAACTTTGACGTTTAACTTAAGGATGAAACATAGAATCAGTGAAAAAGTGGTGCCCAAAGCCCCAGATTATCTTACGTATAAGTTTAATTTCGAACTTGTGTCTCTGTTGTAGTTTAGTAATATCAAAAGCATTATATACACTAACGTCCAATAAATCAATGTTGGCTCAACGTGTTATGGCCCGTCTAGTATTATGAGTCGTCTTCCTCTTCACATGCGTAGACAATCTATCGTTGTATCACAGTTGTAGAGTTTGGTTAGACAAACAAGTACTTCAAGCTGAGATCGAGTTACAACCACACTTACTACTCCATCCACAAAAGATACAGAGAGAAAGAAAGAACGGAAGAAAGAGAGAAAGAGAGGAAATTGGAAGAAAAAGGAAGAGAGAGAGAGAGAGAGAGAAAGAGAAAGAGAAAGTGGAGGTAGAAAAAAGAGAGGGCAGAGATGGAAGAGAAAGAGAAAATAGATTACTGAAAGCACTCAATTTACCTAAAATATATTTTACAAGTATTAATACATTAACTTAGAAAAGTGTAAAGTTTTATGTAAAAGACGCGCGTTTATCATGTGGCAATACCATTAATATTGGGTGCATGTTATAGATGTAGGGATTGGGAATAAAGGGATAAATGTAAAAACAAAAATTTCATTTTCTCATTAAACAAAACATTTGCGATTTATTTTATTTTTAACAGTCATTTAAAAATAGAACCAAAAGGGGCGACATATATTCGGCAAACTATCTTGTTATGGCACACGGAAAACCCCTTTTTGTGATTTTTTTATTTTACTAACGCCCCCCCCCCAACAAAGCATATCGTCACTTGGACGTAAAGGATTACTATTTAAAACCATGTCTAGGAAAGATGGAGAAGATATTTGTTTACGTTACATTTAAACTTCTGTATATCAGTACAGCCAGGGAAGCAGGTAGCAGGAAGGGAAATCTAGCTGTTCGAGGGAAGAAGTCGTTAGAGTAAAAAAGCCTTCTGGCGTTTGGGGACCTCGACAGTGAAGGGGTGTGATTTTGCTAAGTGAGTTTGTCGGGGATATATACGTCGAGAGGGAACAAGTGCAGCAAATTCATCAGTGTATTCTATTAATGTTATTATATTCTACCATTCTATTCGTCTAGCTGAAATCACAATCAATAATTCCCCCCCCCACTCTTTATCTTTGCCTAAACCTAAACGTAGATTCCATAAACAAAGCTTGTTTCTTAGAACTGTACGAATGTGGAACTCTGTTCTGTTTTCTTGCTTTCAAACTGACTATAATATGGCCGTATTCAAGTCCAACATAAACAAGTTCTTGATGAGCCACCCTTTTAAGTGATCTAATTTACAAAATGTTCACTACTAACGATTACTACGAAATTTTCCCATTTACCACTGTACGCTCTGTAACTCTTATCCTCGAGTCGTCTCCTGGCCTTGATAAGTGGTGACTCCTTTGTAAAAAATAAAAAATACTTGTAAAACAGGTACAGAAATGCAACATTGTGACGATGAGACAGTGGTTGGAGCTTAATTTACAAAATGGGACTTATTAGATTGAAAACTTTTGGGGGGACTATCCAAGAGGGGGAAATTAATGGTAGATGCCCCAGCCCAGATGTGGCAACAATACTCCATGCATGAGCGAATGGTGGCCGTGTAGAGGTACAGGATACTCTCAGATGTGAGTAGTATTCTATCACGATAGAGGGAACCCGCCTTCTTTGCAGCAGCCTCCGCTATGTCTTTAATATATTTGTTCCAGTTCATATTGCCCGTGGATGTTAAGCTGAGGAGTTTGAAGGAAGAATTCTCAGGTCGGATGTTATTTGTCACGGATATCGCTGGGAGAGGCGTCTTGTAATTATTAAAGGAGAGCAGCTTAGTCTTACTAGCCTTAAATATTACTATCCATTTACGACCCCATTCCACTACAGTCTGGAAGTCATTTTCTAACGATTCTGCCATTGTCTTAGATTTGTGTACATCTGTTCTTCCCTCGTGTATGCTATAGAGCGTTGTATCACCAGCAAATATACACATCTCAGACATAATATTATCAGGGAGGTCGTTTATGAATGTCAAGATAAACCACTCTTCTGTTAGAAGAAAGACTCAAAAAGACCTATAAGAAAACTTGGAAAGGTTGGAGATCAAAGGGCCCGCAAAGTTGCTGCAGAAGAAGTACAATGATGCTGAAAACTTTCACGCTATCGAAAGAATTAAAGCCATTGAAAGAGACTGAAGTTATCAATCACAAAGACTATAATTCTACATTCACAAGTTCAGAAAAGTAACACGACTCAGAACAAAGTATGAATGTATCCTTGTCTCAAGCAGTGTACTTGAGAGTCCACCACCGAGGCCATCATTACGCAGTAAATCTTTCTTTATGAACACTGACTTGTGCATCTTCTGCCAAAAGAAAACAGAAATGAAACCTATCTAGTTGCCACTTTTGAGATTTCTAAAAAAATTCTCGAAGGAGTTACAAAAGAACATGCCAGGTATAATCTTCAGTGTAACGTCCAGTACAATAGACAAGCATACAAGTACAGTGTAAAGCATACAAGTACAGCGTAAAGCATACAAGTACAGTATAAAGCACACAAGTACAGCATAAAGCATACAAGTACAGCGTAAAGCATACATGTACAGTATAAAGCATACAAGTACAGTGTAAAGAATACAAGTACAGCGTAAAGCATACAAGTACAGTGTAAAGCATACAAGTACAATGTAAAACATACAAGTACAGCATAAAGCATACAAGTACAGTGTAAAGCATACAAGTACAGCGTAAAGCATACAAGTACAGCGTAAAGCATACTAGTACAGTGTAAAGCATACAAGTACAGCATAAAGCATACAAGTACAGTGTAAAGCATACAAGTACAGTGTAAAGCATACAAGTACAGCGTAAAGCATACAAGTACAACGTAAAGCATACGAGTACAGTGTAAAGCATACAAGTACAGCGTAAAGCATACAAGTACAGTGTACAGCATACAATTACAGTGTAAAGCATACAAGTACAGCGTAAATCATAGAAGTACAGTATAAAGCAACCAAGTACAGCGTAAATCATAGAAGTACAGTGTAAAGCATACGAGTACAGTGTAAAGCATACGAGTACAGTGTAAAGCATACCAGTACAGCGTAAAGCATACGAGTACAGTGTAAAGCATATGAGTACAGTGTAAAGCATACGAGTACAGTGTAAAGCATACAAGTACAGTGTAAAGCATACGAGTACAGTGTAAAGCATACGAGTACAGTGTAAAGCATACGAGTACAGTGTAAAGCATACCAGTACAGTGTAAAGCATACAAGTACAGTGTAAAGCATATGAGTACAGTGTAAAGCATACGAGTACAGCGTAAAGCATACAAGTAGAGTGTAAAGCATACGAGTACAGTGTAAAGCATACGTGTACAGCGTAAAGCATACAAGTACAGTGTAAAGCATACAAGTACAGCTTAAAGCATACCAGTGGAGTGTAAAGCATACGAGTACAGCGTAAAGCATACACGTACAGTGTAAAGCGTACGAGTACAGCGTAAAGCATACAAGTACAGTGTAAAGCATACGAGTACAGTGTACAGCATACGAGTACAGCGTAAAGCATACATGTACAGTATAAAGCATACAAGTACAGTGTAAAGAATACAAGTACAGCGTAAAGCATACAAGTACAGTGTAAAGCATACAAGTACAATGTAAAACATACAAGTACAGCATAAAGCATACAAGTACAGTGTAAAGCATACAAGTACAGCGTAAAGCATACAAGTACAGCGTAAAGCATACTAGTACAGTGTAAAGCATACAAGTACAGCATAAAGCATACAAGTACAGTGTAAAGCATACAAGTACAGTGTAAAGCATACAAGTACAGCGTAAAGCATACAAGTACAACGTAAAGCATACGAGTACAGTGTAAAGCATACAAGTACAGCGTAAAGCATACAAGTACAGTGTACAGCATACAATTACAGTGTAAAGCATACAAGTACAGCGTAAATCATAGAAGTACAGTATAAAGCAACCAAGTACAGCGTAAATCATAGAAGTACAGTGTAAAGCATACGAGTACAGTGTAAAGCATACGAGTACAGTGTAAAGCATACCAGTACAGCGTAAAGCATACGAGTACAGTGTAAAGCATATGAGTACAGTGTAAAGCATACGAGTAAAGTGTAAAGCATACAAGTACAGTGTAAAGCATACGAGTACAGTGTAAAGCATACGAGTACAGTGTAAAGCATACGAGTACAGTGTAAAGCATACCAGTACAGTGTAAAGCATACAAGTACAGTGTAAAGCATATGAGTACAGTGTAAAGCATACGAGTACAGCGTAAAGCATACAAGTAGAGTGTAAAGCATACGAGTACAGTGTAAAGCATACGTGTACAGCGTAAAGCATACAAGTACAGTGTAAAGCATACAAGTACAGCTTAAAGCATACCAGTGGAGTGTAAAGCATACGAGTACAGCGTAAAGCATACACGTACAGTGTAAAGCGTACGAGTACAGCGTAAAGCATACAAGTACAGTGTAAAGCATACGAGTACAGTGTACAGCATACGAGTACAGCGTAAAGCATACAAGTACAGCGTAAAGCATAAAAGTACAGTGTAAAGCATACGAGTACAGTGTAAAGCATACGAGTACAGTGTGAAGCATACAAGCACAGCATAAAGCATACAAGTACAGCGTAAAGCATACAAGTACAGTGTAAAGCATACGAGTACAGCGTAAAGCATACAAGTACAGTGTAAAGCATACAAGTACAGTGTAAAGCATACGAGTACAACGTAAAGCATACAAGTAAAGTGTAAAGAATACGAGTACAGTGTAAAGCATAGAAGTACAGCAAAAGCATACAAGTACAGTGTAAAGCATACGAGTACAGCGTAAAGCATACGAGTACAGTGTAAAGCATACAAGTACAGCAAAAGCATACAAGTACAGCGTAAAGCATAAAAGTACAGTGTAAATCATACAAGTACAGTGTAAAGCATACAAGTACAGCGTAAAGCATACAAGTACAGCGTAAAGCATACAAGTACAGCGTAAAGCATACAAGTACAGTGTAAAGCATACGAGTACAGTGTAAAGCATACAAGTACAGCGTAAAGCATACAAGTACAGTGTAAAGCATACAAGTACAGTGTAAAGCAAACGAGTACAGTGTAAAGCATACGAGTACAGCGTTAAGCATACAAGTACAGTGTAAAGCTTACGAGTACAGCGTAAAGCATACAAGTACAGTGTAAATAATACAAGTAAAGCGTAAATAATACAAGTACAGTGTAAAGCATACAAGTACAGTGTAAAGCATACGAGTACAGCGTAAAGCATACAAGTACAGGGTAAAGCATACGAGTACAGTGTAAAGCATACGAGTACAACGTAAAGCATACGAGTACAGTGTAAAGCATACAAGTACAGTGTAAAGCATACAAGTACAGCGTAAAGCATACGAGTACAGCGTAAAGCATACAAGTACAGTGTAAAGCATACGAGTACAGTGCAAAACATACAAGTTGAGTGTAAAGCATACAAGTACAGTGTAAAGCATACAAGTACAGTGTAAAGCACAAAAGTACAGTGTAAAGCATACGAGTACAGTGTAAAGCATACGAGTACAGTGTAAAGCATACAAGTACAGTGTAAAGCATACGAGTACAGCGTAAAGCATACAAGTACAGTGTAAAGCATACGAGTACAGTGTAAAGTATACCAGTACAGTTTAAAGCATACGAGTACAGTTTAAAGCATACAAGCACAGTGTAAAGCATACGAGTACAGTGTAAAGCATGCAAGTACAGTGTAAAGCATACAAGTACAGTGTAAAGCATACGAGTACAGTGTAAAGCATACGATTACAGCGTAAAGCATACAAGTACAGTGTAAATCATACAAGTACAGTGTAAAGCATACGAGTACAGTGTAAAACATACTAGTACAGCGTAAAGCATATAAGTACAGTGTAAAGCATACGAGTACAGCCTAACGCATACGAGTACAGTGTAAAGCATACAAGTACAGTTTAAAGCATACAAGTACAGTGCAAATCATACAAGTACAGCGTAAAGCATACAAGTACAGTGTAAAGCATAAGAGTACAGCAAAAGCATACAAGTACAGTGTAAATCATACAAGTACAGTGTAAATCATACGAGTACAGCGTAAAGCATAAAAGTACAGTGTAAAGCATCCAAGTACAGTGTAAAACATATAAGTACAGTGTAAATCATACGAGTACAGTGTAAAGCATACAAGTACAGTGTAAAGCATACGAGTACAGTATAAAGCATACACGTACAGTGTAAAGCTTACGAGTACAGCGTAAAGCATAGAAGTACAGTGTAAATCATACAAGTACAGTGTAAATCATACAAGTACAGTGTAAAGCATACGAGTACAGTGTAAAGCATACGACTACAGCGTAAAGCATACAAGTACAGTGTAAAGCATAAAAGTACAGTGAAAGCATACGAGTACAGTGTAAAGCATACGAGTACAGCGTAAAGCATACAAGTACAGTGTAAAACATACGAGTACAGCGTAAAGCATACAAGTACAGTGTAAATCATACAAGTACAGTGTAAATCATACAAGTACAGTGTAAATAATACGAGTACAGTGTAAAGCATACGAGTACAGTGTAAAGCGTATGAGTACAGTGTAAAGCATGCAAGTACAGTGTAAAGCATACGAGTACAGCGTAAAGCATACAAGTCCAGCGTAACGCATACGAGTACAGTGTAAAGCTTACGAGTACAGCGTAAAGCATACAAGTACAGTGTAAATCATACAAGTACTGTGTAAGCATACAAGTACAGTGTAAGCATACAAGTACAGCGCAAAGCATACAAGTACAGTGTACAGCATACAAGTACAGCATAAAGCATACAAGTACAGTGTAAAGCATACAAGTACAGTGTAAAGCATACGAGTACAGCGTACAGCATGCAAGTACAGTGTAAAGCATACAAGTACAGCGTAAATCATACAAGTACAGTGTAAAGCATACAAGTACAGCGTAAAGCATACGAGTACAGTGTAAAGCATACGAGTACAGTGTATGCATACGAGTACAGCATAAAGCATACAAGTACAGTGTAAAGCATCCAAGTACAGTATAAAGCATATAAGTACAGTGTAAAGCATACAAGTACAGTGCAAAGCATACGAGTACAGTGTAAAGCATACGAGTACAGCGTAAAGCATACAAGTACAGTGTGAATCATACAAGTACAGTGTAAAGCATACGAGTACAGTGTAAAGAATACGAGTACAGCATAAAGCATATAAGTACAGTGTAAATCATACGAGTACAGCGTAAAGCATACAAGTACAGTGTAAATCATACAAGTACAGTGTAAAGCATACAAGTACTGCGTAAAGCATACAAGTACAGTGTACAGCATACAAGTACAACATGAAGCATACAAGTACAGTGTAAAGCATACAAATACAGTGTAAAGCATACGAGTAAAGCGTAAAGCATACAAGTACAGTGTAAATCATACAAGTACAGTGTAAATCATACAAGTACAGTGTAAAGCATAAGAGTACAGCGTAATGCATACAAGTACAGTGTAAAGCATACAAGTACAGCGTAAAGCATACGAGTACAGTGTAAAGCATACGAGTACAGCGTAAAGCATACAAGTACAGTGTAAAGCATAAAAGTACAGCATAAAGCATACAAGTACAGTGTAAAGCATACGAGTACAGCGTAAAGCATACAAGTACCGTGTAAAGCATACAAGTATAGCATAAAGCATACAAGTACAGTGTAAAGCATACGAGTACAGCGTAAAGCATACAAGTACAGTGTAAAGCATACAAGTACAGTGTAAAGCATACGAATACAATGTAATGCATACGAGTACAGTGTAAAGCATACAAATACAGTGTAAAGCACAAAAGTACAGTGTAAAGCATACGAGTACAGTGTAAAGCATACGAGTACAGTGTAAAGCATACGAGTACAGTGTAAAGCATACGAGTACAGTGTAAAGCGTACGAGTACAGTGTAAAGCATACGAGTACAGTGTAAAGCATACGAGTACAGTGTAAAGCATACGAGTACAGTGTAAAGCATACGAGTACAGTGTAAAGCATACGAGTACAGTGTAAAGCGTACGAGTACAGTGTAAAGCGTACGAGTACAGCGTAAAGCATATAAGTACAGTGCAGAGCATACAAGTACAGCATAAAGCATACAAGTACAGTGTAAAGCATACAAGTACAGTGGAAAGCATACAAGTACAGTGTAAAGTATACGAGTACAGTGTAAAGCATACGAGTACAGCGTAAAGCATACAAGTACAGCGTAAAGCATACAAGTACAGTGTAAAGCATACAAGTACAGTGTAAAGCATACACGTACAGTGTAAAGCTTACGAGTACAGCGTAAAACATACAAGTACAGTGTAAATCATACAAGTACAGTGTAAATCATACAAGTACAGTGTAAAGCATACAAGTACAGTGTAAAGCATAAAAGTACAGTGAAAGCATACGAGTACAGTGTAAAGCATACGAGTACAGCGTAAAGCATACATGTACAGTGTAAAACATACGAGTACAGCGTAAAGCATACAAGTACAGTGTAAATCATACAAGTACAGTGTAAATCATACAAGTACAGTGTAAAGCATACGAGTACAGTGTAAAGCATACGAGTACAGTGTAAAGCGTACGAGTACAGTGTAAAGCATGCAAGTATAGTGTAAAGCATACGAGTACAGCGTAAAGCATACAAGTCCAGCGTAACGCATACGAGTACAGTGTAAAGCATACGAGTACAGCGTAAAGCATACAAGTACAGTGTAAATCATACAAGTACTGTGTAAGCATACAAGTACAGTGTAAGCATACAAGTACAGCGCAAAGCATACAAGTACAGTGTACAGCATACAAGTACAGCATAAAGCATACAAGTACAGTGTAAAGCATACAAGTACAGTGTAAAGCATACGACTACAGCGTAAAGCATACAAGTACAGTGTAAAGCATACAAGTACAGCGAAAATCATACAAGTACAGTGTAAAGCATACAAGTACAGCGTAAAGCATACGAGTACAGTGTAAAGCATACGAGTACAGTGTATGCATACGAGTACAGTGTAAAGCGTACGAGTACAGCGTAAAGCATACAAGTACAGTGCAAAGCATACGAGTACAGCATAAAGCATACAAGTACTGTGTAAAGCATCCAAGTACAGTATAAAGCATATAAGTACAGTGTAAAGCATACAAGTACAGTGCAAAGCATACGAGTACAGTGTAAAGCATACGAGTACAGCGTAAAGCATACAAGTACAGTGTAAATTATACAAGTACAGTGTAAAGCATACGAGTACAGTGTAAAGCATACGAGTACAGCATAAAGTACAGTGTAAAGCATACAAGAACTGCGTAAAGCATACAAGTACAGTGTACAGCATACAAGTACAACATGAAGCATACAAGTACAGTGTAAAGCATACAAGTACAGTGTAAAGCATACGAGTAAAGCGTAAAGCATACAAGTAAAGTGTAACTCATACAAGTACAGTGTAAATCATACAAGTACAGTGTAAAGCATAAGAGTACAGCGTAATGCATACAAGTACAGTGTAAAGCATACAAGTACAGCGTAAAGCAGACGAGTACAGTGTAAAGCATACGAGTACAGCGTAAAGCATACAAGTACCGTGTAAAGCATACAAGTATAGCATAAAGCATACAAGTACAGTGTAAAGCATACGAGTACAGCGTAAAGCATACAAGTACAGTGTAAAGCATACAAGTACAGTGTAAATCATACGAATACAATGTAAAGCATACGAGTACAGCGTAAAGAATACAAGTACAGTGTAAAGCATACGAGTACAGTGTAAAGCATACGAGTACAGCGTAAAGCATACATGTACAGTGTAAAGCATACGAGTACAGCGGAAAGCATACAAGTACAGTGTAAAGCATACGAGTACAGTGCAAATCATACGAGTACAGTTTAAAGCATACGAGTACAGTGTAAAGCATACGAGTACAGTGTAAAACGTACGAGTACAGCGTAAAGCATACAAGTACAGTGTAAAGCATACGAGTACAGCGTAAAGCATACAAGTCCAGCGTAACGCATACGAGTACAGTGTAAAGCATACGAGTACAGCGTAAAGCATACAAGTACAGTGTAAATCATACAAGTACTGTGTAAGCATACAAGTACAGTGTAAGCATACAAGTACAGCGCGAAGCATACAAGTACAGTGTACAGCATACAAGTACAGTGTAAAGCATACAAGTACAGTGTAAAGCATACAAGTACAGTGTAAAGCATACGAGTACAGCGTAAAGCATACAAGTACAGTGTAAAGCATACGAGCACAGTGTAAAGCTTACGAGTACAGTTTAAAGCATACAAGTACAGTGTAAAGCATACGAGTACAGTGTGAAGCATACGAGTACAGGGCAAAGCATACGAGTACAGCCTAAAGCATACAAGTACAGTTTAAAGCATACAAGCACAATGTAAAGCATACGAGTACAGTGTAAAGCATACGAGCACAGTGTAAAGCATACGAGAGTACAGTTTAAAGCATACGAGTACAGCTTAAGCATACGAGTACAGTTTAAAGCACACAAGCACAGTGTAAAGCATACGAGTACAGTGTAAAGCATACGAGTACAGTGTAAAGCATACAAGTACAGTGTAAAGCATACGAGTACAGTGTAAAGCATACGAGCACAGTGTAAAGCATACGAGTACAGTTTAAAGCATACGAGTACAGCGTAAAGCATACAAGCACAGTGTAAAGCATACGAGTACAGTTTAAAGCATACAAGCACAGTGTAAAGCATACGAGTACAGTGTAAAGCATACGAGTACAGTTTAAAGCACACAAGCACAGTGTAAAGCATACGAATACAGTGTAAAGCATACGAGTACAGTTTAAAGCACACAAGCACAGTGTAAAGCATACGAGTACAGTGTAAAGCATACGAGTACAGTTTAAAGCACACAAGCACAGTGTAAAGCATACGAATACAGTGTAAAGCATACGAGTACAGTGTAAAGCATACAAGTACAGTGTAAACCATACGAGCACAGTGTAAAGCATACGAGTACAGTTTAAAGCATACGAGTACAGCGTAAAGCATACGAGTACAGTGTAAAGCATACAAGCACAGTGTAAAGCATACGAGTACAGTGTAAAGCATACAAGTACAGTATAAAGCATACGAGTACAGCGTTAAGCATACAAGTACAGCGTAAGGCATACGAGTACAGTGTAAAGCATCCAAGTACAGCGTAAAGCATACAAGTATAGCGTAAAGCATACAAGTACAGCGTAAAGCATTTAAGTACAGCTAAAGCATACGAGTACAGCGTAAAGCAGACGAGTACAGCGTAAAGCATACATGTATAGCGTAAAGCATACAAGTACAGCGTAAAGCATATAAGTACAGTGTAAAGCATACAAGTACAGCGTAAAGCATACAAGTACAGCCTAAAGCATATAAGTACAGCGTAAAGCATATAAGTACAGCGTAAAGCGTACAAGTACAGTGTAAAGCATACAAGTACAGCGTGAAGCATACAAGTACAGCGTAAAGCATATAGGTACAGCGTAAAGCATACGAGTACAGTGTAAAGCATACAAGTACAGCGTAAAGCATACAAGTACAGCGTAAAGCATACAAGTACAGCGTAAAGCATAAGAGTACAGTGTAACGCATGCGAGTACAGTGTAAAGCATCCAAGTACAGCGTAAAGCATACAAGTACAGTGTAAAGCATCCAAGTACAGCGTAAAGCATACAAGTACAGCGTAAAGCATTCGAGTACAGTGTAAAGCATACAAGTACAGCGTAAAGCATACATGTACAGTATAAAGCATACACGTACAGCGTAAAGCATTCGAGTACAGTGTAAAGCATCCAAGTACAGCGTAAAGCATACATGTACAGTATAAAGCATACAAGTACAGCGTAAAGCATACAAGTACAGCATAAAGCATACAAGTACAGTGTAAAGCATACAAGTACAGTGTAAAGCATACAAGTACAGCGTAAAGCATACAAGTACAGCGTAAAGCATACGAGTACAGTGTAACGCATGCGAGTACAGTGTAAAGCATACAAGTACAGTGTAAAGTATACATGTACAGTATAAAGCATACGAGTACAGCGTAAAGCATACAAGTACAGTGTAAAGCATACAAGTACAGCATAAAGCATACAAGTACAGCGTAAAGCATACGAGTACAGTGTAACGCATAAGAGTACAGTGTAAAGCATCCAAGTACAGTGTAAAGCATACAAGTACAGTGTAAAGCATACAAGTACAGCGTAAAGCATTCGAGTACAGTGTAAAGTATACAAGTACAGTATAAAGCATACATGTACAGTATAAAGCATACAAGTACAGCGTAAAGCATACAAGTACAGTGTAAAGCATACAAGTACAGTGTAAAGCATACAAGTGCAGTGTAAAGTATACGAGTACACTGTAAAACATACGAGTACAGCTCAAACGGCCAGAGATATCTGTTGTGACAAAGTCGCGTCTGAAGTGTCTACTGAACTGTTTCGAGGTGACATCTATGCACTGTTTGATGTTGGGAACGATAACCTCCTTGCTCATCGAATTTGGCTTGAAGCTGGACAATACCGGGACAATAAATTCCGCCTAAAAAGAAACTGCACTTTCTTCTTCTGGGCCAGATCGACTAGGTCCCAACAGCTCAACCCACATCAACCACAGTTGTTGTTTTCTACACAGGCATCCAAGATTGCTTTTCAGACGTTGAAAAAGAAATCTTAAAAAATGTAGATCAGCACATGTGTGGATGATCTTAGGCCAACCCAGTTCTCTTACTCAGAGACAAATTCGATCCTGACTTTACACCACTGTGCGTTACGCAATAGAGATGCTATCAAATCTTATCCTGGCATAGACAACTGTACATCAACCAGCAAAGAAAATGCCGAAAAATGTGTCCCAGAGAGCTTGTTTCTTTTTCTCAGTATTTTGCTGTCAGGGGAAATGAACGGTCAGTTCGTCGTTGAAAGCTAATTAGAGGAAGAGATGTAGAAGTATAGATAGTATTCTGTCTTTATTTCTGTCTCTCTCTACCCTCTCTCTCTTTCTCGTTATCTTTCTATGTCTCTTTTCTTGATGTCATAAACAAACGAAAAGTCTCTCCTCGTCCATCGATATACATTGAAACTTCCACATTAGCATCGTTCCATTATAACGTAATTGGAAAAGAAATAAGAAGACTATTCTTTAAGGTACTTCTATTCAATCCGTGCGTTTAGCAATGGGAATGTTATTTGAAATTTAAGCATACAAGACAAACATAAATGCGATTTATAATTTGAGCATTAAAGACGAACAAAAAATGTTTTCAAGTTGTTCAATGTCTTAACATAATGAAATCTACTACTTGAGACTCTGAAATCTAGTTGCACACTCGTGCGGAATTCAAAATAGAACCTTACCCCGTTTTGAACCCGTCCTTCAAAGCGGACGGTGATGTCCATATTCTCATAGAAGCATGCATTATAAAACCCTGGTATACTGTCTATTTATTCTCTATGTAAGTCTTCTGATAGCAGTCGTAGAAACTCAGAAACATGCAACGTATAATTCTCTGTCTATAATCCCGGCAACATGTGTTCTATTTTCATTGTAATTGGGGCGATACTGTATTTCTTCTTTAGTATTAATGTTTGTTGTTTTGCTTATGCATTTTATACGGTGTGCCACTTTATATGGTTCGTATCACACTTTCAGCAAACTTTATCTCTAAATAAATCTTTTTATTTAAAAAATTTTTTTTACAAGGTGGTCACCACTTATCAAGGCACGGAAGCCACTCAGGGATAAGGGTTATTGTAAGTACAGTACGTTAGTGTGGGTATTTAAAGTGTCTACTTAAAAGGGCGGTTCATCAGAAATTTGTTTACGTTGGACTTGAAGACATCCAAGTTGTAGTCAGGAGGGAAACAGGCAGACGGAACAGAGTTCCACAGGCGTGCAGTTCTAAGAAAGAAGCTTTGTTCATGGAATCTACGTTTTGATTTAGGTATAGATAAAGAGTGGGGAAAGTTTTTGACAATGGATTCAGCTATACTGTAGCTGGATATCTTGTGAAGTAGGCCTTTATGCCATACCTTGTCGAAGGCCTTTCATAGGTCAAGAGCAATTACCCTGGAAAGGAAGCCTTTGTAAAGAGATTCACTAATCCTATGAGATATAGCCGTTAGCACATCTGTGGTAGATCTTGCAGAACAGAAATCATATTGCGTGTCACTAAGAAGGTTATTTCTGCTGAGGTGGTTGACTATTTCTCTATTTAATATGGATTCCAGCAACTTACTCATGACACACAGGAGACTTATTGGTCTGTATTGAGAGGGAGATGACTTATCACCTGAGTTCTTAAATACAGGGCATACTGATGAGGTTTTCCAAGGTGTTGGAAAGCACTTCTCCTTAAGACAACGTTTAAACATTTTCGTAAGTATAGGAGCAAGTTCTGGTTGAAGCTTTTTTAACACTATAATTGGGATGCCGTCAGAGCCATTAGCTTTACTGGAATCAAGGATCTTGATTTGCTTGGCGACCTCATGCACAGATATTTGTGTGTTACCTAGCGTGTTCTGTGTTATAGGAGGAAATATGGGGAGTTGATGGCCTTCGTCGCATAGGGTAGAATTAGCTGCAAAGTTCTTGGCAAATAGTTTGGCCTTGTCTGAAGCTGAGGAGATGACCTCTGGTCCGTTGATGTGCAACTGTTTTCTCAATATTGTTCTTAGCCCTTTCTTTCAACATCCATAACACACTACTCAATAAGTACCGGCTGGATATCTAGATACGCTACTAATAAACATCCATATGATTTTTATAAAGTACTAACCCTCAAAGTGTACATGGAAACGATTTGATTTGTGTTATTCAGACTATTTTATCGAAAACAACTGTTACGAGGTGATATACTAACTGTAAAGACAATCGTACTGACACAAATAATGTTGAACACTCAAGTTGGCCAATTTAGAAAATCTAGATTTTTTACAAACATTGGTCGATCGTAAATTGGAGTCGTGTGAGAGTTGAAGCTGTCAGAAAGCATTCACTATTTTATATGAACATTTGTCACGGAGAAAGCTGCATTCAATGTGAATGCCACGTTTGCTCGCAATCGATCAAATGCAACAACATGTCAATTATTGCTTGTAACTGTTTAAATGAACAAATAAGATTTTTTGTCGCATTAATATGTAACACTGAAGTATAGCTTCATCACTTTACAATCATCTCAGCGGAAACAGAATGTAAACTCCGCCGAAAACGCCCAAGACTCAAACATTCACAAAGTTTTAACCTCTGTATTTTGGGATGCGCTAAGCATGTTATTTATTAATTACCTTGGAAAATGAAGAATCACAAACAGACGAACCTTATTAATATATTTGAATGAAGAAATCGATAAAATGATCAGAAATGAAGAAGAAGAAAGTGCTCTTTTACCAAAACAATGTGCATTTTCACAAATCGATCACAGCAATGGCAATAAATTATATTTCGAATTTGCTTTATTGACTGTTCATATACCTGAAACAAATACTCTAAGTAAAATAATTCGACTCCAATGACGAAGTGAATTAAGAAAATGAAGTATATTTTAAGACCAAAGGGAAGTCGCTTGAAAACAAAAAAAAGCACCCAATTGTTAGAGAAGCGTTTGAATCCGTGTATCATCCGAGAAGATTATGTTGTTAAATAGAATTTCGCCTGAAAGTCCGTGTATCATCCGAGAAGATTATGTTGTTAAATAGAATTTCGCCTAAAAGTCCGTGTATCATCCGAGAAGATTATGTTGTTAAATAGAATTTCGCCTAAAAGTCCGTGTATCATCCGAGAAGATTATGTTGTTAAATAGAATTTCGCCTAAAAGTCCGTGTATCATCCGAGAAGATTATGTTGTTAAATAAAGTCGAATTTCGCCTAAAAGTTGTTTTATTAGTTATGTCCGGGACTTAATGATGTGTTGGTTTTTTTACGATAACATAACACAAAAAAATGTCGACCCAATGTACGGGAAAAATATATCCTAACACATGGTCGCTTAAAAATCGAATAGACTTATCCTAAGATTATCCTTTTTATTAATTTTTCGAAATGCTTACAATTCTTACCTGATTCAATATTTGCCTTCTCTTCATCTCTATAAGAGCCATTCGATGGACTGCTACTCAAATTACTAATCTGAGTCGTCAATTTCGGTTTCCTGTTAAGAATTTGATTTGGTGATTCGGGAACATCTGTAAAATTAAATGTACGGAAAACGAATACAAAATAATCTTTAAAGCATATCAGCACTCTTTGAATTATTACCGAAATACAAGACTTCATTCTAAACAACACACCGTATGCGAGTAATGAAACACAAGTTATCATTTTACCCATGACTGCGATTAGAGGGGGGGGGGAATCATATTTTCCCTAACAGTATTAATGTGTAAATGTAATACAGTTGAATTAATTGGGTTTGAACGCAGCATAACCAATTTTATAGTTCGCTATGAGATCCATTATCATAATCACGAACCGTCTTAATAATAATAATAATAATAATAATAATAATAATAATAATAATAATAATAATGATGATGATGATGATGATGATGATGGTGATGATGATGATGATGATGATGATAAAAAAATAATAATAATTTTCGATAATTTTCAAAAAGCGTGATAACAAATTAAAAATAAATCTCACAATACTACTTTTGTGAATGCTAACCGATTGGGAACCACTTCAAATGATTTCACAAGGAAATCTTTTTTTTTGCTTTATTAATGAGTCAGTACTTCCCGTAACAAAAACAAACAGGGTTAATAAGCTAACTACATTACAGTTTAAAACAGCAATTTATCTCCATTTATCAGAAACATAGCTCATGGAATGTGAGAAATTTCTGTTACCTGAGCCGGGTATTGTTCTGAAGGATGGGAAATAGAGATTTTCGACCCTTTCATAGTATTCAGTATCACTTAATCATAGATTAGTCGATTTCATAAACTCTTATGCCCCAGTGTCTTTAGTCGTGAAAAGTAAAACAAAATTCTTTGTGAAATCAATTGCTGTTGTCTCAGAAAGCTGGAAAAGCTTATGACAAATGTGGGCACTAAATAAAATACCATGCTATTTTCTTATATTCATCTTTGGTACGAATTATATTTCTATATAAATAAAACAGTAGATGTATGTCTGTGTGTTTAATCGATAAACTCTTAAACTACTGTTTATGTAACACTGAAATTAACAGGAAATAGTAACCATACACTATGGGTGGTTTATAAGAGGTAAAATCTTTGTTGGGATTAATGAATGATGGGTACAGAAATATGTCAGCAAGTTGAAAAATAAAATATTAATTTCAACTTGCCGACATATTTTCATTGGTTTTACGCGTGCGCAGAATCAATCATAGGTAGAATTGATTTCATTATAAGTTTCTCTTATCTATCTGTCAGGTTAGCTCAAACGATAAGGAACACTAAATGTTTTGGCATCGATTCTAGCTGATGGCATCCAAGTCATTTTTGTTTTGAACTTTTGACATCAGTACTAGATATATAGATACACTAGCAAACCGCTTGGCATTGCCCAGTCATAAAATACGCTTAAAATGATATTTTGATTAATGCAGATTTCGTACTTATTATTATATTATATTGGACCCAATATATAGTTAATGGTTAAAGAAAAAATGATTGGTGGTTCACCACCGAGAATCGAATCCAAAACGTTTAGCTTACGATTTACTTTTTCCTTTGACGTTAATGCTTGAGCTATGAGGACATGCTTGCCACAAAGCTAAAAGTTAAAATATGGACAAATAGCTATTATGTTACGCATGCATATTCGTAATGCTGTCGTTCGACCTTCACCTGACAAATTCCATTTTTTTAATTTTCACACTTTTACACCGATTTTCTCCGACTAAAACCCAAATAAAAAGCTTCGCATTGGTTCGAATACCTTATATATTAAGTTTCATATCTGTAGACCAAAAATTGGCAGAAGAGTTTGGTAGGCAACAATTTTTTAAACAAATATATATATATATATATATATATATATATATATATATATATATATATATAAAGAAGTTTGTGTTTTTACGCAAATATTACATCTAGAACATCTGCATGAATATAATTACACGTAATAGTTAACTAAAGATGAGCATCCCATAAGAAAACCGAAAAAAACTAATAGGGAATTAATTAAAATGAATTTTTAAAAGAATATGCAAATTAGCTAGATCTTTTGCAGATGATGCAATTTCACGGATCATATATAACTAAATTGCATTTTCTGTGTAAATAAATAAAAAAAGGAGTTTCAATATGAATATCAAACACAAAAAATAAGACAAATTTATAGGAGTATAGATAATATTAAACAAAGAATTGGTTCTGTAATAATAAATACGAAATCTGCATGAATTAAATATATATTTAAGCGTATTTTATGATCGACAAAGTCGTCCCGCCCCCGTCAGTAATAAACCATTGGAGGTACACGAAAGGATAATCAAACAATTATTGTCCCTCTATTATATGTAATAAGATGTAAGTTTCCAATTTTAGAGCTTTTAGGATCGTGGAGTTATCCATTAGATGACATTAAGCTCAAATCCATTGTGACTTCAAGTGATATTAATTGCCACATTTATTGGTGTTGCTAAAACACGAAATTGCACTCAGTGTACACATTACATCACGAACAACTGATTTGCATTATTTGAATTATTCGAACTACTGTTCTCATCTTGAGTGTCATCTGCACAACGTTTCGACCGATGTAATCTATGACCGTCTTCAGGTGTATCTTGTCGAACTTGGAAATTCGAATGGAACTCTTTATTTAATCCACGGAGGTAACATGCTTTCCTTCCGTCAGTCATAGCCGAGTAGAAGTCTTAAGTAATTTACAATTGTATTCATAGTATCCCCAGCACTAAGGATTGAACCTTCAACCCCCAGAAAAGTGTTATTTAGAACTGAATTTTACCTTGTACTTTATTCGCTTCGCCATGGGCACTCGCGGACAATTCTAGTATGAATTTGGGGTCGGAGGTTACTTTGACCGAAACGTTGTGAGAATAAAACTCAATATGAAAACAGTAACCTAATAATCTAAATAATCCAAATTGTCAATCCTCATGTCAAACATTTAGAAACATGAATAGCTTAATCATGTCGATAACTCTTCTTGGATTCTTTTGACTCGTGCTATCGAACCATCTCTATCAAACATCACTATCGACAGTTTTTTTACAGTCGTTTCTTAGTTGATGAGGTCTTCCAAACGATTGGTCGCTTAACGAATTCTATAATATGTGAGTCACAAACTCTGACTTCTCCAGGAGTGGACAGGAAGTCCTCTCTCTCTTAGTCAGACTGAGACAGAAAGAAGGTGTTCGTATAGGCGTTCTTAGTTGAATAGCCAGCTAAAAGCAAACATATTAATACTTATATGAAGATTTTAAACTATGTGTTTTATATAGGTGCTTTTTACTTATTAATTTTTTGCCTATTGTTTTGTTGTTTTTATCTAATACTTTGTTAGACCCACTTCCATATTCAGAAGTTTTTTTTTATATCATCATTATAATTTGAAGATACAATCCTGATATTGGAATTAATATCCATTCTCCCAATCAATACTCCGCATCCTCAGGTCAAGAGACTAATCTTTGCAAACCAATCAGGTCGAGAATTTTCTTGACTTGTTCCTTCTAACAATCCATGCCAGACATGGCTGTCAGCAGGTTCTTCACATGACAATGTTGGTCGATGTAGACGTGATGATGTCTTAAAACTGATATTTTGTCATATAATGGATTCCATAAAAGAGTGTCATCCAAAAGCCCTTACTCTTCAGGAGTGATAAACAAACTCTCTCTCTCTCTCTCTCTCTCTCTCTCTTTTATCGAGACTGAGATAGGAGGAAGAGATTTCTATAGACATTTATCAATTACGAGGGGCGTGCAATAAGTAATGTCCCTGATCCAATTTCCATAGTAGTAGAGCAACGAAACTTGGCACAGTTATTAGTTTTTCTCTACATAGAAATCACCCAGAGTTATGCATTTCTCCCATCGTTTGATGCATCTCTGGAGATCGTTTTTGTAGAACACCTCAGGTTGGGCCTCCAACCACGACGTGACTTCAGAAATCAAGGCTGCATCATCTGGGAAACGCTTTCCTTTCAAAAACAACTTCATAGTTGGGAAGAAGTGAAAGTCAGAGGGTGCAAGGTCAAGAGAGTAGGGAGGATGGGGAGGATTTCATAACCACACGCCCGTGCTTCTGATCTGGCGACATGCGAGTTGTGGCCGGAGCGTTGTCCTGCAGGAGGAGAGTACCTTTGCTGATCTTTCCCCACCTCTTGATTTTGATAGCTTCCCTTAATTTCCTCAAAAGTGAAGCGTAATAGGCTCCTGTAATTGTGGTACCCGTTGCAAGGAAATCTGTCATCACTACTCCGCCCTGGTCACAGAAGACTGCGAGCATAACATTGCCAGCGGAGGGCTGCACCCTTGCCTTCTTTGGAGGTGGTGAGTCCAAGTGCTTCCACTGCATGTACTGGGCTTTGGTCTCTGGATCATAGTGATGGACCCAGGTTTCATTCTGTGTAATCAGTCTTTTGAAAAACTTTAACTCATCTTCTTGGCACATATCCAAATTCATCCTCCAGCACTCGACGCGTTCTCGCTTCTGGAATGGTGTGAGCAACCTGGGAATCCATCTGGCAGACACCTTATGCATATACAAATGGTCATGAATGATAGTTTCCACAGACCCTGTACTAAACTTGACATCTTAGGCTATTTGGTGATCTTCCAAAATGACAGCCTCAAGTTGCCGGACAGATTCCTCATCAATGGCAGAAGGGGGGCGACCAGGTCTGGGAGCTGTTTCCACAGACTTCCGGCAATGTTTGAATTCACGATGCCAGCGTTTTACAAGGTCATATGATGGGGCATTATCACCATAAGTTTCTTTAATTTCTTCAAAAGTCTCCTGTGGTGTGCGTCCTTTCAAATACAAAAACGGATCACTGCTCGACATTCAACAGGCTCCATTTCACACCTGACTCAGTTCAAACACCTGTAAAACAGAAACCACAATTCAGTTCAGTTATGTAATTTGCCACATAACCCGTAGAGATATAAATCATTGCACATGCAAAATTTCAGCTAGATCAGACAACTGGAAGTGGGTCAGGGGCATTACTTATTGCACGCATCTCGTAAATAGCAAGTTAATAGCAAGTTCATATATGAATATATTAAATATTTACCAATATGTCTTGATTGGGAATTAAATAACCTGAGAATGGTTGACATGCCAGAAAACAAAATAAACACACAAATATAAAAACTTACCTGTCTTCTGATTTCTATTGTTTTTTGTTGTTAAGAGATTAGCGTAAAACGTCTTAATCATCCGTTTGTAATAGCCGTCCAGTTTCAGGATTTCTTCATGTGTGCCACTTTCCACAATTCGACCCTGGTCCAACACAAGGATGTGATCGCAATCTTTTAAGAACTGAAATAAATATACATTTTTTACAAGCATTTTAGTATGTATGCACGCTTTCAACGCTATAACACATAACATCTTCGGCATGACAAAGTTGTGATTCCTGTCTGTTCTGGAGACAGACCCTTATAACCATATATAGTCGGTTGGTTGGTTGGTTGTTGCTTGTTTTACGGCATATCAACCCTTTTCGGGTTATTTAATGCCAAATCCAAAGATTCGGAAGAAATTTTTTTTTAATAGAATATATTTGTTGTTTTCACGTCGGTTTCTATTTAACCCATAGTTGGGACCCTAACAGGTACTACTACTCCGGGTCAGAGTGGACCTGGGAGCAATGGTAATTAAAGGGTGGCTCCACACTCCCCAAAGCCCACAAGCTGGGGCCTCACCACTGGATATAGTTTAAGGTCATATCCAGGACCCCCATTGAGGGACTTTTACCCTCTGCAGGGGGAGGGGGCAGTCGGCGTATTCTAATGCCCCACCGACAGGGCCCATATATAGTCAGTAAATACATGATCCACATTTCATTTCGATCAAAGAAAAAAAAAACACGCCAAACAACTTAATTTTGTTCATATTTATAATTTGAAAATGGACATAGATCCTCATAACTGTATATAAATTTCTGAAAGTACATTACCAAGAGCATTTGGGTAAATATATATTATTTGGATCAAATAGCTTTGAACACCATCGTATGAATTGCGTGCGAAATTGAAATCGAAAAAAAGGAAATGCGAGAATTTTTACTGTGTTGATCGCATAACAATTATAGAAATAAAAAATGACGCTCATCTAGTTTACGATCCAATCTCTGGAAATTTCGCAACCAAAACATGCTGAAGCAATTAGCCAATCAGCTGTCCAAAACGACGAGTTTTATAAAAGCGTGAAATTCATTAAATTTTTACTCACAAATAACATTCAACACTCTATTTCAACATGAAACACTCCATTTCCTCATGTTAAGAATAGCTTTCTAAATAAAAGCCATTCTTAACATGCAGAAGGAGCTACTGTGTTTTGAAAAAATCGTCTGGCAGTCATTGTTTCAGCATTTTTCGATTGCTTATTTAACTTATCGGAAGATACTGATACATGTTGTCGGAGATTGACTCGTAAACAAGATATATAGAAAAAAAATTATTAACAAGAAATTCAGGGATTATAGAAGGCGCGTACAAGGGCTTCATTAATTTCCGAGTAATGTCGCTTGACATGAAACTTAATATATAAGATATTCGAACCCATGCGAAACTGGGTTATATATATACATATACATACATATATATATATATATATATATATATATATATATATATATATATATACTTGTTTATTGTTATATAAACATGGTCACATCCTGCTGCTACAAATAGCCACTTGTTTCAATCAAACAACAGATATCATTAGGCAGCGACTTGGCTATTCAAAAGTTCAATGAATAATCTTTATTAGATTATTCATTGAACTTTTGAATAGTCAAGTCGCTGCCTAATGATATCTGTTGTTTGATTGAAACAAGTGGCTATTTGTAGCAGCAGGATGTGACCATGTTTATATAACAATAAACAAGTATTATCAGCTCTTTTTATTGAGCACTATCTAACCAACCTCGTTGAATTCATTAGTCCATTACTTTTGAATAAAAACCCCCGAGTATAAGCCACGACCGAGAATCGAAGCCAAAACGTTTAGCTTACGGTGTACTTTTTCCTTTGATGTTAATGCATGAGCTATGAAGATATGTTTGCTGCAATGCTAAAAATTAAAACACGAACCAATAGCTACTACGTTTTATTTTCTTTTTAAATAAACAGAAAAAAGAGGCATATATATATATATATATATATATATATATATATATATATATATATATATATATATATAGGTTTAATAAAGTATGTTGAGAAACACTTCAGTAAGCGTCAATACACAAAAAAATTTGATAGGAGCATATATATATATCTATATTGATAGGAGCATATATATATATATATATATATATATATATATATATATATATATATATATATATATACTAGCTGTACCCTGCCACGCGTTGCAGTGGCTCAATTTGGTGTAATGGAAAAGTCTAATAGAAAGAGAAAATGCATGTTTCTTATATTCTTAGTACAGTTAGAAACCTACCAAATATATGTTACCATGACATAGACTAACATAATCGGTGGGGTTCTGACACTATTTTGTATAGTTTTTTTTTAGTTTTAACTCACTTTCTCAAACTTAACGTTATCAACAGTGTCCGCCACCATTTGTATCTTTCAAATACACCGATAAACACTGTTTTTCGAGCCGACTAAACGTTACATTAAATGAAAAGGGTTTGTATTACTAAACACAGATACAAAGAAGTTGTAAAAAAATAAATATACAACAAATAAATGTTATCAAAGGCAAGAAAAGTAAATGTTCTACCTAACTGAATAAGATTGTAGTGTTTTTATGTAATGTATAATGTTTAATCGGTTCAAAAACATGCAGTGTTTATCGGTATATTTGAAAATACAAATGGCGGCAGACTGTAAGTAAGACGTTAAGTTTGGGGAAATTTTGGGAAAATGAGTTTAAACTAAAAAAACTATAAAAAATACTGTTAGCAACTCACTCAATATATGTTACCGTGATGTAGGCTGACATATAATCGGTGGTTTTAAACTTTTGCTCAATACAGGTGACGACTTTTAAAAGTCCCTTTTAGTGATTACCTGGTTTTAGGATATTCGTACAACTAAACAGCAAATCTGTCCAAAAAATCCGGTATTATTTTACTTTAAGGCCCGTCTCACGTTCGTATATAACAAAATATTTTATTGTAGATTTCGGTGTGCTAAAAACGAACCTGCAAGCCGTTTCCGTCGCAAAAAGAAAGTTTTCATGATATGAAGAAATTACTTTTTCAAAAAGTGGGTGATCACTTTTCGATGTAAATTTAACTTAGAATGAGCACCCACTTTCTGACCACCTGAGATAGGGACATTTTTCTGTGTTTCTTGGCTAAAATGTTTTTTATTTGATTTCTTTTGCATGGTAATAACCCCTGAACTCTGGGACTATTTTCGATTTCACAGCCGTAGCCTTCTTTTACGCCATGCGCGAGCATAAATGAAGGCTGTCTAGCCGTGAACCCCCCCCCATCTCAGGTGGCTAGAAAGTGAGTGCTCATTTTAAGTTAAATTTACATGGAAAAATGATAACCCACTTTTCGAAAAAGTAATTTCTTCATATAAAAACTATTTTTTTTGCAACGGAAACGGTTTGTAGATTCGTTTTTAGCACACCGAAATCTACAAAAAAAGAAAGAAAAAAAAAACAAAACTTTTTCTTATATACGAACATGAGACGCACGGGCCTTAATCGAAAATGTTAGCAAAAATCCGGGGGAAAATAGTTTTCAATAAAAACAGCAAATGAATTCGATAGAAAAAAAATGGATGCTATTTAAAAAAAAAAAAAAATTGTGTGTTTCTTGGCTAAAAAGATTTTGTTTGATTTATTTTCATGGTAATAATCCCTGAACTCTGGGACTATTTTCCATTTCACAGACGTAGCCTTCGTTTATGCTACGCGCGAGCATAAACGAAGGCTGTTAAATATGCACTCGCGTACCAAACTACCTTGTCAAAAAACCTTTAAGCCACCAAATACGAAAATAAATGCGCCCTTCCTCAGGTGGCCAGAAAGTGTGTTCTCATTTTAAGTTAAATTTACATGGAAAAGTGATAACCCACTTTTTGAAAAAAGAGATTTCTTTATATCATGAAAACTATTTTTGGTACTCCTTGGACGTTAAGGTCCATGGCGACCCACAGAATTATTTAATGCTCGTTCTCTTAGTCCCCATCCTCAGTCAAGGCTAACGCATGCGCACGTAACATTTTTTTTATTTACATTGCCTTTCGCACTTTTACAAACATTATTTATTTACGTTGGCTTAACTCTTTTCATGAATAATAAAAAATGTAACTAAACCATTTATTGATAATTTGTAACTTGTACACACATTTATTTATTCATTTATTTACTTACGTTGGCTTAACTCTTTTCATGAATAAAAAAGTTTTACTCTTTAAGAATAATAAAAGGAAAAAGTTACTAAACATTTATTAATAAATTCTCACGTACTTACGTTGGCTGAACTCTTTTCATGAATTATAAAAAAAAGTAACTAAACCGTTTATTGATAATTTCTCACTTACAAACATTTTTAATTTACATTAGCGGATAAGTCTGCTGGTCGTCATGGAACTCAACGCCCACCCAAAATATGAACGTGAAACGGGCCTTAATGGAAAATTTTATCAAAATTCCGAGATGTTATTTTTTTTCAATAACATAAGAAATTAAGAATTAGACAAAATTATTTTAGGTAGGCTTCTCCAGGAAAGCTTTAAACAACAAAAAAAATGGATTATTGGAAATCGAGATGTCGTTAGATGACGTGAAAAAAAACTAAACAATTAATGTTCGATGGGTGGAAAGCCTAAAGATAAACAAATGAATTTAAAAATAAAAAATTAAAATAAACAAATTAATTTAAATTTAAAAAAGTAGGGAATGTTTTGTTGTGTACTTATCTATTAAATAGAAAATGAAATGTTGTAATTCGAAAGTTGTCAACTCATGGTGGAATAAGTGAAAGGCTCATTTCTACCGGAAATGAAATGGCGGACAGTCTCGCAGTTACGAAAAATATTTTTATTTTATTTAATATTTTTATAATTCGCAATGTTAAATTATTTTAATAACATAAAAACATTTCGGGACTTTACAGATAGATTTTCTGATAATTTCAATTAAAGTGGTAATGTAGAAATATGGTTTTATCGATTTTGAACAAACCAAGAATTACATTTATATATATATATATATATATATATATTGATAGGAGCATATATATATATATATATATATATTAATAGGAGTATATATATATATATATATATATATATATATATATATATATATTCAATAAAGACAACTACATCCAAATACTAGGCACAGCGATGGGTACCAAAATGGCACCGACATATGCCACTCTTACACTCGCCTTCCTAGAAGAGACCCTTTATGAAAGGATAGAGCAAAAGTACCGGCACAATATAAAAACACTCTTCATAAAATCTTGGAAAAGATACCTAGACGACTGCTTTATCCTCTGGAGAACCTCATGGGGGATATCAAAGAACTCCACACTTTGCTACAAAATCTACACCAAAAAATAAACTTCACACTAGAACAAAGCCCCACAGAACTACCTTTCCTAGACATCCTAGTAAAAATAAAAACAACAACAACATAATCTCAGACATCTACCACAAACCCACAGACACTCAACAATACCTCCACTTCAAAAGCCACCATCCTAAAAACTGTCTAAAATCAATACCCTACTCCCTAGCACGTAGAGTCTGCAGCATAGTTAGACAGACACCTCCGCTCAACTAGACTGAATGAACTACAAATAACACTGCAGAAAAGAGGATATCCACTACCACTAATACAGAAAGGCATTGAACTGGCTGAAAAAATTCCAATAGACCAACTAAGAACCCCAAAAGAACACAACAAAGAACAAATTTTAGCATACGTCTCTACACACAACATAAACAACCCAGAACTATTCACACAGATAACAAAAAAACCTTATCCTCCTCAATCAGAACGACAAACTAACAACATACTTAAAACAACAAAAATAATAAAAAGCAAACGCCAACCCAAAAACTTAAAACACATCCTAACTTCCTCAAAACTCGCCCCATGTACTACAAAAGGGGTTACAAAATGCAACAAACCGCGATGTGGAGTATGTGACATAATAATAGAAGGTAACACATACACATTCAAAAACCCAGCACAAACATTCAAAATAAAAAAGGATCTAAATTGCACCTCCAGAAATGTAGTATATGCACTAAGATGCACAACATGCAACAAATCCTACATAGGCGCCACCAAACATTTCAGCAATAGAGTGGCCTTACATAAGAGCAACAGCAAAATTGCAGATAACAAACACCTCTATGTTTCAAAACACGTACACACATGCAGTGGAAACAGCTTCAAAATAATACCAATCTTCCAACAGACAATTATTTTTATTTACTTACACAGGAAAAAAACTTCATCACCAGATTCACTCCTGAA